>NC_138114.1:7610626-8155626 GCF_964146895.1 Miniopterus schreibersii
AATGAACCATTAGATCAACTGCGAATGCCAAGTTCAGATGGCTCTGAGTTTTCATTTATATATTTTCTAGATCTTGGCCCAGCCCCACAGATAAACACTGAAAATTGTGCAGTTTGTTTGCTGTGGTCATATAGAGTACCAGCCTCTCACAAGTGACAATTCAGGCTTTGCCGTGGGTTCGCTGAAGTCTCAGATTTGCCATTTGCTCTGATTAATAAGAGAATCACTAGTTTTTCCTTCCTTTTGGAAGGAGTCTGGGAAATGCCAGCTTCCCACGTGCCCTTGAATATGAAAATGATAGTGGACGTGGTGGCACAGAGCATTGCCACTCCCACCGCTGGTAAAAGACACTCTCTGTGGTCTCTGCTCCGCGCAGGAAGGAGTACAGTAGCTCTGGGGACTAGAATGAGGAGCAGTGACCTTCATGGTCACACATTCAAAGAAGGGAAGGGGACAACTTGGAGCAGAGGCCTTTCCACTTGGAAGGTAACCGTGAGCTGCAGTGGGCAGAGCTGTGACTGAGCTCTCGGACCCTGCGCCACGCTGCGGGGTGGGGGACTCAGCGGGGAGCAGCAGGAAAGAGCACCGTCCGCAGGCGCAGGCGCAGGCGGGGCTGCGGCTGCCCTGGCCCAGCGGGGTTGCTTACTCCACTGGCCCGGCTGCCACAGTGTCTCCGCAGGCGCGGGTCTCCTGCGTACTCTGCACTCATCCACGTTTTGTTCCTGGGTGCACCCAGCGTGTGGGGTAATTTCTGCCCAGTTGACTCTTTATTGTTTCACAATCCCCTTACTTTAAGGGAGTGAGAAGAATGGGCCACAAACAATGGGCGTTTTTCAGGCATCACCCTGGCTGAGAGGATAGGCCACCTTTCACATAGGTGCGGCCTTAGGTTTCATTCTCACACCAGGACTCTGGCCTGTCACCCCCTGATTTCATCTGCCCCTCCCTGGCCCATTGGCAGGGACCACGATGTTTGTTTCTCTGCACTCCAAGGCCCACAGCCTGCAGCTAGTGTTTCCAGTTTCCAACCCCCTTTTGCACCCAGATCTTCCCCTGTCCCCCTTACGGGAGCCACCTCCACTTTACAGACACTGGCCTCTGCTGCTGTGCTCCCTCAGGGCACATTGAAAAACCAAAGTGCCACACAGACAAACTGGGCTGATGGGGACGGAGTGAGGCCCAGAGTGAGTCAGCTGTGCCATAAGTACGGAGTACGTGTGTGTGGAAAGGGGATAGCGGCTTTAGGTAATGAGATGAGCTTGATTCCCAGGAGAGGGGGAGGGAGATGCTGGCAAGAGCCTGGTCTCAGAGGCTCAGACACTGCTGGGCTATGGCGGGAACAGGAGTTGTCTTTAAGGCTGGTTAAAAGCTCTGGTTATCTACAGTGCTGGTCCCCTTGCTCCCCCCACTCATTCACCTCGCCGTGAAGACGTAGCTAAGCAGAGGATGGCTTTGGTTTTTACCCAACAGCCTGGAAACACAGGAGAAGCCCACCATTCTTCTAAGTGCCATTCTCTTCATTAATCAACATTTCCAGATCAGCTGGGGTGCTGGGAGAGCAAGAGATCCTGAGGCCAAACCACGCTATCTAGCAGGACAGGACTGTATCGGGTTAACTGACACATATATGTGTGTGTACATACGCCTGCGTCTGGGATAAACATACATTCACGTCTGTGTGGGCCTGTCACTGCCCAAACGTGACCATGGTACCTGCTCTGAATCCGAGTCACCCTCACCTTACACAGGCAGGACAATCCAGTGTTTTCCCACCAATGAAACCACCCAGCTCTCCGTACCTGCCCTAACTGGAATCTTATAGTCACTCTGCCTAGAAAAGTGACCTCTCTGTTCAGGATTGAACTCTGAGAGGGGCACAGTCCCCACTTTGCCTACTGAAGAGGTGAATGTTTTGGAAATGACGCAGTCTATAGAAATGTCAGGAACTGTTCATGTTGTTATAGTGGGCCTACATGTATGATACAGGAGCCCTAGCGTTTACCCTAAAACATACTCATTCTTAATTTAAGGATGCACAGCCCAACATTGCGTGCTTGCCTTGGTGTCAAGGTCAAGACTCAGCACCGTGAGGAATGAACAGAAATGCAGTTTCAACTCCAAAAGCGTTTCAGATTAGCACCGACTTTAGGTCTTTCGGAGGTCCAGCGGGTGGGGAGCACAACACAACGACCACAGAAGGATTGTGTCACTGCTGTCCTGCCTTTGTGGCCTCTCCCTCACCCTTTAACAGGCCACATCCCTTCCCCAGAGCGCTGGCCAGGCCCCTTTCAGGACCACTTCCCGCCGCTTACAGCTGTCCCCTTGGTCCCTGGCTGTACTCCACAGGTAATTCAGAATCCTGTTTCCACTCATGCTTCCACGGTGATGGAGGGGACAGGTTGTGAATACTTTATGCCATATTTTTATCTTTGTGACATATACTAGAGAACCACTCGAGATGGATCTGAAGCTCTCTTGGACTGCATGTCTGTTGGTATTGAACAGCGTGGGAGCCGCACCTTAATAACCACTCAGAAAGGGTCCCCTGTGGGATACACAGGAAGAAGAAGTTCAGCCTCATTTACTGATGAGGAAACAAAGGTTCAGGGGGCCATCGGACTTGCCCAAATCACAGAGCCCTCGAAGGGCTTGGTCTTAAACCCAGGTCTGCTGGCCCCAGCTGAAGACTAGGCCCACTGACTCAGGGAGCAGGACCGAGTCTCAGAGCTGACCTCTGGGCTGCGTGTGGGACAGCGGGAGTCATGGCTCCACAGGGAAGAAATGGAGTTTTGTTCTCCTAGAAAAGCTGGTGGCGTTTCTAGCAGTAACACTGACTGTGGGATGATGAAGGTGGGGTGAGAGTGTGTGGGGGTGCTGCCTTTGGGTGACCCTCATCCACTTTTGCTCCATGAGCCCACCCAGAGGAACACCACTGTCTGGCCACCCGGGTGGGGCCCCACTTAGGCTTCTGGTTCCTCAGCCCCCAAAGCTGCTTTTCTTGATGGAATGCAAACCATTTCCCGCCCGGGGCTCTGCCAGGCCTTGGCAGGATCACATGTGACATTCAGTTCCAGATTAATCCGTGTTGGAACAGTGTTGCTGAAGGCATAGAGACTGTTGTTTATTTATTTATCTCGTTTTCTGAAGCCCCGAAGTGGCTTTAAGGATGTGGTTTTGGATTTCTGCACATAACATACATGAACAAGACTAGTTTTACTTTTATAATGGATATCTATAATAACGATAATAAAAATGGCATCGTATATTTAAGGTTTGTTTCTCCTTTTAAGCTTTACCCCAGGAATCTGGGCTGGAACTTAGGGATTCATAGAACTGCACTGTGAGAGGACTGCAAGTGTCTTACCTGTTCTCTGAATCCTCTCTATAAGTTTCTGCCAGGGGTCCTCAAGCCTGGACTCCCCTTCCCACAGGGAACTTCCTACCTTACCGAGCAGCCTGTTCCCCTCCAGCAGCACCACCTGAATGTCTGTATTGAACTGAATCAAGACACGTAACACCTGGTGAAAGAGTTATTAGGTCTGGGGGGGACTTGAGCCAGCTCTCTCATTTTATGGATATGAAAACCGAGCTCTGGCTTTGATCAGTTCTACAAACTGTGGGATCTGTGACCTTGCTCAACTTAGGTGACCCAACTCCCAGTGGCCTCCCACTGCACTTGAGCCCTGTCCAGGCTGACTTGTACTGACATGCCTCTATTGCTTTGAAATATTAATTAAACCAATTTAAACTGATTAAATTATTAACTGATAAATTTATTGAAGCTATGTGATTACAACTTTCAAAAAATATTAAAAAAAATTTATTTCAGAGTGAGGAAGGGAGAGGGAGAGATAGAAACATCAATGATGAGAGTCATTGATCGGCTGCTCCCTGCACGCTCCCTACTGGGGATCAAGCCCCCAACCCGGGCATGTGCCCTGACCGGGAATCAAACTGCGATCTCCTGGATCATAGGTCGATGCTCAACCTCTGAGCCACACCAGCTGGGGCATGATTACAACTTCTTTTTTTAAAAAAATATATCTTTATTGATTTCAGAGAGAGGAAGGGAGAGGGAGAGAGAGAGATAGAAAGATAGGTGATGAGAGAGTCATTGATCGGCTGCCTCCTGCATGCTCGACTGGGGATCGAACCTGCAACCCGGGCATGTGACCTGCCTGGGAATTGAATCGCGATCTTCTGGATCCTAGGTTGATGCTCAACCACTGAGCCACACCTGGCTGGGCATGATGATTAAAACTTTAATGTAATATTATGGGGGCTCGGGTCTGGGTGGACATGTTTTGAGGGTTTTAAAAGAAAGTCCTTATTAAAAACTTAAATATTGGAAAAAGTTTCAAATTTTTATACAGAGACTACAGATCAGAAACGTACTCCTGTGATGATTGTTCATGATGGCTCAACGTTGTCACTTAGAGCAAAGTAGCCATTGCAGGAAACAGCAGGGCACCTCTGGCTGCGGTCCCTGGACCAGCACCGTTAGCATCACTGGGAACTGTTACAAAGGCAGCCTGCTCCGCTGATTCCGAAGCTCAGGGGCGGGCCCCGCAACCTGCGTTTTCCCAAGCCCTCCAGGGATCCCTGTTCCCACACACACTTCAGTTTGAGACCTACGGCTGTACAGAATATTGTCTTCCTGGTCCCTGTGACTGTAATGGTTACTTTTGTGTGTCTGCTTGGTTAGGACATCAAACAGTGTAGGTATTGGTGTGAAGGCAATGTATTTTAGATTTGAATAAGTAGACTTTGGGTAAAGCAAATTACCCTTCATAATGTGGATAGGCCTCATCTAATCAGTTGAAGGGCTTAAGGGAAGAGACTGATTTCCCCTGGGGAGAAAGAAATTCTGCCTCCAGACTGTCCTCGAACTCAGGACCAAAAGTCAACTCCTGCTGGAAGTTCCCATCTGCCAGCCTGCCCTGCACAGTTCAGACTTGCCAGCTTCCACAATTATGGGAACCAATTTCTTAAAATCTCTCTCCCTTTCTCTCTCTGTCTCTGTCTCTCTCAGTCTCTCTCTTTCCATCTTATTGGCTCTGTTTCCCTCACAACTGTAACTAAAACAGCTTTGCAATCTAAATCTCTGTAATCTTTCTCACATAGCCCTAATTTAGTAGCAAAATCTGTTTTAGTACAAGACAGCTACTTTCATTAGGCAGAAATTAATACAGGCATGGAACTTAACAGCTATCCAGGACTTAGTTCATTAACTAGGAGCTTAAAATTTTGTAGGCGTACCTGATTTACTGCATCTACGTACAAGTCTCTGTATAGATACTCACTTTCATTTCTCTTGAGTAAAATACCCAGAAATGGAACGGCTGGATCATATGATAAGCATATGTTTAACTTTTTAAGAAACTGTCAAAATGCTTCCAATGTGATTGTGTCACTTTACACTCCCTCTGGTGTATGAGAGTTTCAGTTCTTTCATGCCCCCTCCAGCACTCAGAATGATTAGGCCTTTCTATTTTAGTGATTCCAGTGGGTGCACAGTGTTGTCTCATTATGGTTTTACTTTGCATTTCCATAATGACTAATGATGTCGAACATCTTAATTAAATTAATTAATTAACTAATTTATTTTTAATCCCCACCCAAGGATATTTTTTCCATTGATTTTTACAGAGAGTGGAGGGTAGGGAGGGAGAGGGAGGGAGAGAGAAACATTGATGTGAGAGAGACACAGGATCGGTTGCCTCCCGCAGGCACCCTGACCAGCGCCTGGAGCGAACCTGAAACCCAGGTACCTGCCCTGGACTGGGAATCGAACCCTCCACGCTCGATGCTTGGGCTGACGCTCTAACTGCCGAGCCACACTGGCCAGGGCCGAACATCTTATTTATCACCTGAATATTGTCTTTGGTGATGTGTCTCACAAATTTTTTGCTCATTTAAAAAATTGCTTTGTTTGCTTTCCCATTAGTGAGTTTTGAAAGTTCTTTATCGGTTCTGGATACAAGCCCTTATTAGATAGACAATTTGAAAATATTTCCTCCCATCCTGTGCCTTATCTTTTCATCCTCATTATAAGTTTTAATTTTGATGAAGTCTAATTTATCATTTTGTTCTTTTGGTGGACCACGCTTTTGGTGTCATGCCTAAGAAATTTTTACCTAACCCAAAGGTCACAAATGGTTTCTCCTGTTTTCTTCTAGAAGTGTCTTAGTTTTATTTTGAGTTAATTTTGGTATATGGTGCAAAGTATGAGTTAGAATTTATTTTTATTCATATGAATATCAACCTGTTTCAGCATCAGCTATGAATAGACTATTTTTCTGACATTGACTTGCCTTTGGGTCTTTGTCAAATCTCAGCTCTCCTGTGTAGGTCTGGTTTTAGCACTTCATTCCTTCCATTCATCTATTTGTATATTTTTTGCCCAAATACCACGTTATATTTCCTGTCATTTAAAAATAATTCTTGAAATCACATAGTGTTAATTCTTTAACCTTGTTCTTCTTTTTCAAATTTTTATTCAGGTACGCCTGAATTTTAGAAGCAGTGACAAAAAAGAAAATCCTGCTTTTTGGGGTTTATGCTGAGAGTGAGATTACACTGAATCTATAGATGAATTTGTAGAGAATTGACATCTTAGTGGTATTATGTCTTCTATTCATGAATGCAATGTGTCTCTTTCTTTCTTGAGGTCTTTAAAATTTTTTCTCAGCAATATTTTATGGATTTTATTGTATATAGGTCTTGAACACATATTGTCAGGTGAATACCTAAGTATTTCCTATTTTTGATGCTATTGTAGATGGTATTGTATTTAAATTTCTGATTGTTAATTGCTAGAATATATGATACAATCTATTTTTGTACATTTGTTCTCAATCTGGAAACCTTGCAAAACTTCATTATTAGCTCTAGCTTTTATTATTTATTTATTTTTGTAGGGTGTGCTGGATTTTTTTACATAGATTAGCCGGTCATCTTGTAAATATAGTTTTACTTCTTCCTTCTAATCTCAATGTCTTTTATTTCTTTCTTTTGCCTTGTTTTTGCTAGAACCTCCAGCAAAATGTTGATAGACGTTGTAAGAATGGACATCCTCGTTTCGATCTTGATCTTAGGGGGAAACATTCAATTTTTCACTATTAATTTTAATGTAAATAGTAGATTTTTCATAAAGGTTCTTTATCAGGTTGAGAATGTTCTTTCTATTTCCAGTTTTTTGAGAGTTTTTATGTGGAATAAATGTTGGATTTTTGCAAGTGTTTTTACTATGTCTATTGTGATGCCTATATGATTTTTGTTTTTTAATTTACAAATATGGTGAATTACATTGAATGACTTTCAAATCATAAACCAACCCTGCATTCCTGGTATATAGCTCACTTGGCCATGATATATTGTCTTTTTATATTGTTGGATTTGATTTGCTGAAATTTTGTTTGGCTTTTATTTTTTCATCCATGTTCATAGGAAAATTTTTGTCTGTAGCTTTCTTTACTTGTAATATCTTTGTCTGGTTTTTGTATCAGGGTAATACTGGCCTCCTAAAACCAGTTGAGAAGTATTTCTTTCTTTACAATTTTCTGGAAGAGTTTATGTAAAATCGGTATTAGTTTTTCCTTAAATGTTAGTAATCAAGCCATCTGGACCCGGTGTTTTCTTTTGGGGAAGATTTTGAAGTAAAAATTAAATTGAAAAATAGACACAAGGCTCTTTCAGATTATCTGTTTACTCTAGAGGGAGCCTTGATAATGTCTTGCAAGGAATTTGCCCATTTTGTCTGACTAGTTGAATATATTGCCTCAAGATTCTCCAATATTCTCTTATTTTATTTTTAACATTTGTAGAATCTGTAATTATAGCGTAACTCCCATTCCTGAAATTAGTAATTTGAGTCTTTTTTTCTTTTTTTGTGTGATCAATCTGACCAGGGGTTTATCAATTTTATTGATCTTCTAAAAAAATACCCCTAGCTTTTAATTTTATTGATTTTTCTTCTTGTTTTTCTGTTTTCTACTCATTGGCTTATGCCCTGGTCTTTATTATTTCCTCTCTTCTGCTTACCCTGGTTTTATTTTGCTTGTTTAGGGAGAAAGCTGAGCGCAGAGAGCGAGCCTTTTCTTCCTCTCTAACCTGGCTGAGTGTCACACGTTCCCACTCGGGTGTCGCTTCATCTGCACCCCCCTGCCCCGGCTCTGACTGTGGGGTCCTGGCTGCCTCTCGGCCACCCCCTCCTCCCTGGGGGCGTGGGTTTCATCGCATGGCTGCGTTGTTCCGCTTTCGTGTTTGCGCTGGACGGCTTCGCTTTCCCGTACGCATGCTTGAGCTTTGTTTAGGACACAGTTAGATTACTTAGGGACAGTTTGATTCTTTCGGGTCACGCCTTTAAACTTCCTTAGGGGAGCGGGAGCTGCCTCCTCCCCGCTGAGAAGCGAGGCCCTGCAGGGCCGCGCGCCTGGCTGGGTGTCCAGCCTGGCTCAGGAGGAGGCAGTGCCCGGGGCCCTCGCATCCTCGGGGCATCCCCCTGGGCTCGGGCAGCTCCCGCTCCGGGCCTGGCAGCCTCTGCTGCACGCAGGCTTCCTGGAGCTGCCTCTGTGCGGCGCCAGCCTCCCTCAGGAGCCCTGCACCTGCCTCAGTTTCCCTGTCTCCCGAACCCCCGGATTCTGGGAGCTGTGCCAGGGCCCACTCTGTGCTGCGGCCTGCAGCCCTCTGGGCGGTGATGGGGAAATTATAGGGATCATCTGTTTCCCGACTCTCAGAGATCACTGTCTTTTGAGTTTTGAAAAACTGTTATTTCAGATATCCTGCCAGCTTCTCCCTGGTTCTTTCAGGTGGGAGGCTAAGACTGGTCCCCGTCACTCCATCTTGGCCATTCAAACCTCTTAACACTCTTACAGGTCAGAATTATTATTAGGCCACTTTACAAATAAGAAAACTCCTGCAGGGTTATCTCAAAGAGCTTCCCAAGGTCACCCACTAGAAAGTGGCAGTGTCTGCGGGGACCCAGCTGCAGGGCGTGGTCCCCATTCCTGGGCTCCCACAGCAGAGGAGGTGGGGTGGCCCGCGTCCGCCAGAGGGCGGCAGAGGTCCGGTTTGTTCGGATCAACCTGGTGGCTTTCCCCCCCTGTGGCTTCTTTCGCTTGGTTCTTGTTTTTGGCGCCTGTCCTGCCACAGCCTTTGTGTCCACTCCAAGTTTTGTTGCCCCACAGCTTTGCTTCTTGGATGGTGGGCTGAAACGAATGCCCAGAAACCCTGTCCCGAGGGCAGCAGATCACAGAGGCCTGGGCAAGGGGAGCCGAGAGGCAGCTGCCGACCGCACATGACACAGTGTGGAAGAGCTGATTTCCCTTCTCTTTCCAGTGTAACTTACACACAGTTGTATAAGGTTTAAAAACATGTTTGCAGACTTTCACAAACTAACACCTGATACAGCTTCAGCCGAGCTTGGTGGTCTAGAGCTTCTCGGCCCCTGCACCCCACACTCACAGTGCTGACAAGATAGAACAATTACTCTGCTTATTTAAAAAAATGTTTGCTTTCCTAGACATTGATGAAATATATAAAAATAGTTACATGCCATAAACTCATTCTTTAAGTAGGCTGTTCAAGGAACTGATATCGATTAGTTACTCTTGTTGAAAATTCTGAAACTAAATAAACCATCCACAGAGTGCAGAAGCACCCTCGCTGACATCCTGGAGCAGACTCCTTCCTCTAGGCACAAATGCAGGCCCCAGCGGGACAAGGGGAAGTGAAGTCACTAGAAATATTAACAGAATGCAGCTGCGTGGAGACTGCCAGGCTCCCATACAAACGTGTTCACATCTCCTAGGTCCGGGCTCCTGGCAGGCTCACCCTTGTATCCCATGAAGTCCACTCAGCTCAGAGTCAGTGTCAATATACATTTTAAATCAGACTTAATGAACTTGAGCTGCATATATTCATGATCTAAAAGGCTTTTCAACATTTTTCATTTTTTATTCACCAATGTAAAATATATCTATAGACCCTCTGCTGGTACAATGGTGCTCAAAACAAGACATAATCAGTGTGTCTGTAGAGCCTGACATCAAGAAGAAGGATCGATGCGGTGTGCAGGGGGCGTGAAGCCAGAAGACCTAGCTGGGTCCCTGCAGGAGGAAGGAAGGGCCGCTGTCGGGAAGCAGGGAGGAGCCTCGTGGGAGCAGACCTCTGCAGAGGGTGTGCGGGAGGAGAGTGGACAGGGTCATGAGCTAGCGGTGCCAAGGACCCTGTGAGCTGGAGCTGAGGGGCTTAGCTCGGGGTTTCATAGGGAAGCAAACTGCATTAGGTATTTCAAGTACAGAGAAATCAAATACCGGGAACTGGGGCTCTTTCAACCATGGGAGAGAATGGGGGAGTGGAGGTCAGGAAGGCTCCCTCTGGACTTTCAGAACGGAAGTGAAAGGGAAGTCATGACCAGTGACTTCACTGCCTAGAGTACCAAGGCAGGTGTTCTCAGCAGGGCCCCTGGAGACCTGAGGCTGCTCCACAGATGTCACCTGCTTGCACATTCAGAGGGTGATTCTTAGGAGAAGCAGCGGGAGGCCAGAGAGAGCACCACCAATGGCTGCAGCTGCAGGACACGGAAGCACGCGATCTCTCCTCTACCACGCCCCAGCTCCCTGTGCAGTGCTCATGCGCTGAGCCTAACCTGGGCCAGGTGGGACAGTGACTCTGTGGCTCCAGGGACATTCCGGAGGAGTGTAGAAGGAACAAGGAGAAGCTGATGACCACAGACAATCCAGAAAAATCGATTTTGGAGAAGGAACTTGGTTCATGTCCTGCCTGTATCAACTGCTGGCTGCGTGTCTATTTCCAGGCCTCAGCTTCCTCCTCTGCTCAATGTGTGTCGTAAAACAGCAGACAGGGTAACACAACTAAAACTCTCAGTATGCAGGGGTCAATGATTTGCGGTTTTATTGTTATTGCTAAGGGGGTTTTTGATATTACATATTGAAAGGGACTAAAGGAATTTCAAAACAAAGCAGAAACATGCTCATCTTTATAGAAAGCTGTAGTAGCTCTGGGGTGCTCCCGGGAATGGTGGCCCCGTGCAGAGCTAAGTGGCTCTGAGGCCAGGACCAGCAGGACGGGGCTCAGAGCACATCCTACTGGCCATTCAACTCCACGTGCTTGTCAAGTTGCTGTGTTTCTCAGCACCCCCTGGGCCACGCACTCAATGCGTGTGGGCTGGGTGGGACTGTATCCCCCCTTTTGGCCCACTGAGAATTTGCCTTTGTCCAGGGGCCACTGTTACTGAAACTCTGTGGAGTTAATAGCATAGTTTGCTCAGTGTCTGAACTGGGCCTACTTCTTTCTTTGAGGGTGGCAGGGGCCCAGGAGCCTCTGAACAGCGTTTGCACTCCTACTCTGGGGGTGGCAGCAATGCATCTCTGAGAGGATCTTCTCATGGAAACAGCTCGTGAGCAAGGGTGAGAAGGAGACAGACCCCTGAGCAGGGTGTCTGTGGAGTTGGGGCTGCGACAGACGAGCAGAGGTCCAAGGACAAGACTCACAGGTCCAACCGAGAACTTTCACTTAGAAAACTGAAAGAAGAAATCAGCACACAGAGGCCCAACTACACAGAAACTAAAAGCCAAGACAGCTAAAGGATTCAGACTCAGTCTGGAGTGTGGCTGCCGGTGGGCTTCCAGGTCCCGGGGGCCTGGCCTGCAGGAGGAAGGTCTGGAGTGGATTCGTCACTGTGTGAATGGTGCTGTTCTAAACTCTGTTCTGTGACAAACGTTTAGTCCCCACATCAACTCGAGGAAGCAGGTGCTATTATTATTATCATCTGGGGCACAAATGAAGAAACTGGGGTTCAGAGAGGGAACGGCACCTGCCTCAGGTCACGCAGCCGGTGAGCTGGATGCCTGAGACCCTGGCAGCCTGGCTCTGGCTCATGCGTCCGGTCCGTGCTCCTCCGCGGATGCATCTGTGCCCTTTCCCAGCCGCGTGTCCGAAGGCTCAGCGCTCTTCAAAGGCCCATCTGCAGGCTCCGTGGGCCTTCGAACCCTCCATTAACCATGAGATATTCCACCTGCAGGAGTGGGGAGATGTTCTGTAGGGAAGGATGCGGCTAAGACAGGACTAGAAGAACCCTGAGTGCTGTGTGTGTGCGTGCATGTGTGTGCATGTGTGTGTGCATGTGTGTGTGCACGCGCAGGAAAAGGCAAGGAGTTAAAATGGAAACACATCGAGAACCTTCTGACAAAATGCTCTCTTTCTATTTATTCACGTGTTCTTTATTATGTTCATGCAGCAGTGTCGCCTGAGGGGATACATTTAGAGAGAAAGCCTCTGTGCTTTCTGATTTTAGTAACCAGGAACTACTGTTTACATCTACAGCCTCAGACACACGCACACACACACACACCCCACAGACACAACAAGAGATGCATACACAGACACACAGACACACAGGCACACACACAGACAAAGACACACACACAGGCACACAGACACAGGCACACAGACACAGGCATGCACATAGGCACAGGCACAGACACACACACAGGCACACACACAGACACACAGACACACACACAGACACACACAAACACACACAGACACACACACAGACACACAGACACAGACACACACACACACACCACAGAGAGATACAACAAGACATATACACAGACACAGACACACAGACAGACAGGCACACAGGCACACACACAGACACACACAGACACAGGCACACACACAGGCACACACACAGACACACAAACACACACAGGCACACAACACAGACACACACAGACACACAGAGGCACAGGCAAAGACACACAGATACACACGCAGACATACAAACGTAGAGACACACGCAGACACACATAGACACACACACACACATAGACACACAGACACAGACACAAGACAAACACACACACGCACACACATACTTTCTCTCTCTCACAGGTTTCGAATCACATTTTCACACTTGCAAAGGCTCTGAAAGAGCTTTCCTCCTAAGGAGCTCAGGAGCGTTTTCCTGAATTGTCCCTGAGTTTGGCCTGGCTCCTGGCTCCTGGCTCCTGGCTCCTGGCTCCTGGCTCCTGGCTCCTGGCTCCTGGCTCCTGGCTCCAAGGCTTTGTTTCCTCTGAAGACCTGCTTATTCTCGGGGTGTTCTTATTAACTGAAGGAGCCTGGAGAACATTAATGGGGCTTGGCATGTCCTTGGCAGGCCACAAGTGTCGGCCTGCTTTGTGCCCTTCGCGTCTCCCTCCCAGTGCCCAGCAGTGCCCCCGTCACTCTCCCAGGGCAGTGTATGCAGCTGATAGGGGGCGAACACCCCGGGAGAGGCAGGGTATCGTTCTTCTTATGGAGATGACAGGCGCCCCAAGGATTTGGAAAAAGGACTCCACATGGCCCCCAGGCTGTTTCTTCCAACGTCCCCTTACCTGGCCCTCTTGCCAGCTCTGTGCCAGCTGGTCCTGCCTGCTCAGCAATGAGATGGTGGGAGCCAGCAGGAGAAGCGTTGGCTCCCTTTCGTCTCTCGTCTCCATCCCAGCCTCCAGTCCTGGCTGCAGTGTCCTGACCCTGCAGGGGTCCCACAGATGGGAAGAAAGCGGGTTGGGCCAACCTGCCCAATCACGCAGGGGCTGCCAGGGTGAGGTGGGGGAGGGCTTGCCATCTTTTTGCTCCCCATGTCTCCTGCCCTGGGCTCTCTAGAAAAGGAATTCTAGTATTCCTTTTAATTTTCCTTTTCCAAGGATAACCAGTGCAGTGTATGTACAGGCATCCTGATAGTTGAGTGGCTCATGCCTTCTGCTGTCTTTTATCAGCAGGACTCCTGTTCCAAGGGGAGATCTATTTGGGCTGAATTAATAACCTTATTCCAGATGTTGCCAAGGGCGTCTAAGAAGATGAACAAAGGGACACAGGGCAGCCCATTACCACCTCTGCATCCAACCATGGGGAGAAACAGCTCAGAGAGAGATTGCCAGGCCAGTCAGGCTTTCGCTACCCCCTCCTGTTGCCTGAAGCAGTCAATACCCCGCACCGGGTCTTGAGTTTCTGGGACATGAACAAGGCTCCTGACTCCTACAAGGTCAATGGACTGAACAGTTCTCCTTGGACTATCCATTTGGCAGGGACTGGACAACTCAAGCTGGACATGACATAGTCTGATCACTGAATTTTGTTTTACAGGTGAGCACACTGGGACCTAACCATTGCGGCTTCCACGTTGCTGTGCAGTTGATAAAATGGTATCGTGAAGTGACAGGGTGACGATTGCTGCTGTCCAGGCCCACCAGTTTCAGGGGCTGGAGTATTTCCATTGCACACCACGGCCTCTCTGGGTGTCAGGGGTGACAGCCTCTGTCCCAGGGGACATCTGAAGGTTGGAAAGGTGCTCTGTAGATGGAGAAGTCTGGATGAGAATCTGTGGAGCCTCTGCCTGTTGGTAGAACTCATTTGTGCGAACTTCTGTGTGAGCCATGCACTTCTGTGTGAGGCATGCACCTCTGTGTGTGGTATGTGCTTCTGTGTGAGGCATGCTCTTCTGTGTGAGGCATGCCCTCCTGTGTGAGGCATGGGCCTCTGTGCGTGGCATGCCCTTCTGTGCGAGGCATGTATTTCTGTGTGAAGCATGTATTTCCGTGTGAGGCATGCCCTTCTGTGTGAGGCATGTATTTCTGTGTGAGGCATGCACCTCTGTGTGAGGCATGCCTTCTGTGTGAGGCATGCCTTCTGTGTGAGGTATGCCCTTCTGTGTGAAGCATGCCTTTCTGTTTGAGGCATGCACCTCTGTGTGAGACATGCCCCTCTGTGTGAGGCGTGCACTTCTGTGTGAGGCGTGCACTTCTTGTGAGGCATGCACTTCTGTGTGAGGCATGCCTTTCTGTTTGAGGCATGCCCTTCTGTTTGAGGCATGCAGGCATGCCCCTCTGTGTGAGGTATGCACTTCTTGTGAGACATGCACCTCTGTGTGAGGCATGCGCTTCCATGTGAGGCATGCACTTCTGTGTGTGGCATGCATACAGCTGCGACTGGATGGATCTCATTGACAGTGGTGGAAACAGAAGCTCACTTGGCTTTTCATCAAAGGTGATGTATGGGCCACTCAGAGATGACCAGCCAGCCAGTGGCTGCAGGTGCTGGAAGTTTCGTTCGATGCTGACCCCCTCTGTCTTTGTGGTCCTCGGGCCCCATGCTCCTTATTTCTCCCAGCCCAGGTGCTGACGCCCACCCATTGCCCTCAGGCCAAGCTCACATCTTCTCTCACTAATCTGCTGCTATGGGAAGAAAGCGATCCCTGTTTCCTGGGAAGAGGGGTCCTTTTAGAGTCCCAAATTGTTTCACCACAACTTGGCTGGTGCAAATAGGAAGTTTTGGCTTTTCTCACTTGTCTAATATGAGAGTTTTGAGACCTAGTTTGAAAGTTCAGAAAACTGCTGAATGTTTTATTCTCTTGTGTTCCCAGTTGTGTCGCTCCTGACTCTTCCAGCAAGACTGAGGGAAGGGTGGTGGAAAAACCGGTGGGAAATAAATACACAGAAATCCCATTTCTCTCTACATTTACTCTCCTTCTTAGACCGAAGGTGCGCATCTGTTAGCTGGACTGCCACACCTTGTGGAAGGGGGTTTGCGGCCATCTGCTGTGGACAGTGTGCCAGTGCAATGACCGCCAGCCCGGCGCATCTAATGTTCCCGTTGTTTCCACGGATGTTGTATAAACCAACTTAGGCCAGTGATAGCTTTTTAAGAATCTCATGAAGAATTCGCACAATCTATCTGTAAGCTCGGCTGCAGAGTTAGTAATGTCCCCAGGAGGCAGTGTGGGGAAGTGGGGATCCACACCCACTCTGCAGCCAGGCAAACTATCCCCTCCCTTTGAGACTAAGGGTCTTCGCAAAGCAACGAGAGCACAGTCTCACCCTGCTGGGTTCACAGCGCTGTTTCAGAATCCAACCACTGTAGACAAAAGTCCTTTGTAAACTGAACCCTGCTGGACCACTTGCCCTTTTTATTCAAGATTTCCCGCAGCTAACTCTCCTGACCACAGGGGAGCATCCCGGGCCTGTGGTCCCGGGCGCCCTGTGCCAGGGGCTGGCTCTGGACCGCTGAGTTCAGAATGCAGTCCAATTAGCTGAGCAATTTGCAGTCCCGCTTGGCAAGGAAACCCTCGGGGAGCGCAGAGCGTGACTCATCCTCTGCTTCCTGCTCATGGGAGGGTTTAGAGTCATTCCAGCGGCCGCCTGGAGGCACTCAGGGAGGCCGGCCTCCCTTCTCCCGCATTCCTCCAGACCTTTCTTGGGGCCCCGCCGCCTCAGCGCGCCAGCGGGCCCAGGCGGGGGCAGGGATCAGAGTGGCCGCAATAAAGGCTCTTCTGTGTCCACCGCCCTGTGGCCGCCGGGCCAGACCCGGGGTCTTCCTTAAGGACATGGAAACATCAGGATCAAAGCAGCCGGGCAGGGAGCCCAGCCTGACGAGCTCTGTTTGTAAATGGGAGAGCTGTGCCCAGGAAGGGAGGGGCGGGGGGACCGGCCCTCCTCGGTGATGGGGCGCAGTCCTGGGGCAGGGGCACTGCCCATTTTGCAGGTGAGGGCGTGGGTGGCATAGAGGGTCGCACGTCAGCCTCAGGAGAAGACCGGATCTGCTCACTCACGGGTTTAATACTGAGCAAGGACCGGGTGAGCAGCAGACGTGCGCGCTGCTTGGCTTCTGGGCCTCCTGTGGGTGAGGCGAAGGTGGGTCGGGCCCCTCCTGTGAATGCAGCCCCGCACCCCCCACGTGGGACGCCTCAGGGAAGGTGTGGTTTCCCCTCTGCCCCTCCTCTCCCCTCGTGCTCTGTTCCTCTGATTCTGACCTTGAATCTTCATTGTCGACCCATCTCCTCAACCCAGAGCTAGTGCTGGCATTGCTCCCATAGCCTCGAGCAATCTGACAACAGACCGTGAAGTTTTGGCCACAGCGCTGCTGTCCAGTGGGGCCACAAAAGATCTGTGCTGTCTGGCGATGCCTACAGCTGGCGGGGGCTCAGCAAGGGGCCTCCTGCAGACCCCAGCCATGTGCATGTAGGAACACCACTAACCTGTCCAGGATATCTGTGCTGCTGCGGTCTCCTTGGCCTGAGAAGTTTCCTTGCCTGTCTTTCCAAGGGGACCTGTGTCCTTGTAACTTAGTTATCCCAGGGCAGAAGGACACGCAGTTCCAAGGTTTCTCAGCAGGCCCCTGGGTCTGTGTAGGTCATTGCAATGCATGCCTAATTTTACACGTCTGAGCTGGAGCATGGACTCATCCAGGAGCTCTGCCCCAAACACCAGGGGCTTTTCACCTGCAGCTACTCAATAAAAGGAAGCTGTACCGTGGTGTCAGCACGAGTGGGTCATATGTGCCTTGTAAACCTGCACTGGATCTCTTGAAACAAAGACTCTGGAGAGTTGGAAGGGACCCGAGAGGGAGCTTCAGGCATCAGACTAATGGGTGGGTTTTGGGCTTGAGAAGCTCTCCCCCTTACCCCCAGAGACACAACTGCTTCCTGCAATCATGCACTCATTCATTCACGCATTTGTTCACTCACTACTATTGGTTGAGCCCTGGAAGAAGTCACAAGCTGGAAATAAAGAGCAAAACCAGAAACGGCCCTGACCTTGGGAACTTTATTTTCTGCTGGGAGACAGACAATAAGGAAGTGAAGACGGCCATAGAAGGCTGACAGGTGTTACTCGGCATGCAAGGCCTCTGGGCCACAGCGCAGGGATTTGGGTCTTCAAGTCAAAAGCAATGGAACATTTTTGGAGGGATTTTAGGGGGTGAATGGTACAATCAGGTTTGCATTTTTTTAAGTGAATGAATTGGAAGAGACTGGCAAGGGAGGCCTGGAGAATATTTCAGTGGTCCAGGCAGGGAGGCTGGCAGCTGGAATTAAGGTGATGACGGTGGAGATGGAAAGAGTGGACAGACTTGAGGGATGTTTAGGTTAAAAACACAAACCCACCTCTGCCAGAGGATCTTTGTAACCAACTGTTAATAATCAACTAGAAGTCAATGCCGGTTCAGGGATCATCCATTCCAGCCTCCTCAGTGTACAAGACATCGACCTGTGTGTCCGAGGGCGAGGGCACTTACGTGAAGCACACAGAAAAGTAGATGCAGAGCCAGGTGCAAACTCATGGGAGACACATGGGGGCCTCACAACACCAGCCGTCTATGAACAACACACCACCTGAGGGTTACAGGGCTTGCTCCAGGGAGAGCAGAGGAGAGGACCGGAGCCTCCAGGGCCACTGAAGACCTGGGCCTCTCCTTATGAAGGGTCTGGGGAGGTAAGAAAGATTAGAGAAAAGGGACAAGGCATGGCGGCTTCTCCATTCAGGCCCTTTCCCACTGTCACTGTGCCTAACACATGCTTCAGCCAAGGACTGAAAGGCAGCAAGGCAGGGAATCTGAGAACAAGAGGCATTTGATGCCTCTGGGGGCAGGGTGGAAAATGAGATGCAGGAATGAGCTCAGGGGGCTGTTTGCAGCCCATCCTGCCCCCTTCCTGGCACTGAGAGCAGACTGAAAGGTCAGGGGGCTCCTTCCCCAGAGTGGAGCTGCTTCTTCACAGCTGCTCGGACCTTGGACCTTCTCATGTGGGCTCCCCTGGCAGCCCCTCCCTCTGTGCTCTTCCTCCCGGCTTCTGCCCACATCAGCTTCAATGCCTCCATTGTGGCAGCAGCTGCGCCACGGGAGGCCCTGGATTACTCGTCTCCTCTTACTGGCCTGTGCGCAGAGCTGGGCTGCCTCTTCCTGTGTCCTGTGCCTCCAGGCCTGATTGCAGTTTCTGGTTCTCTTTCCATTCTGGGCAGGTGGCTGCCCATGGCCTTGTTCCCTGTCCTGCCTTTTTTGAGAGGATGCTGTGAGTGAGACAGGAAATCTGTGCCTTCAGCAGGTGGGCACTGGGCCACCAGGATCTACCTTTTCCTCCTCAGGAGAGGCTTCTTGCCTGTGTAGATATTGGCTTTTTTGCAGGATCCACATTGGAAGATGATACTGAAGAAGAGGGTTATGCTTTTGATTACACCTTTTGGGATCAAAGATAGAGGGGAGAGAGAGAGAAAGAGAGAGGGAGGGAGGGAGGGAGAGGACTTTTCTTAAAAGAATTCTCCAGGTGGGCTACACTAATCCTGATAAAATATAACTGTGGGTTCACCTGGTTTGAATGGCTAAGCCATTTACTTTGTATGGGACCTAAACAGGTCCTCTGGCTTCCTTCTCTTGTAACAGTCTCAGGCCTCTGAGAGCTCTGTAGGCCGAGGATTCTGGGAGGTCTGGAACAAATTCTGGAATGAATGACAAGGCCCACACTGGGCATATTCAGTACAGACCTCTCCACCCTGCACTCCTGCCTTTCATTACAGCGCCATTAAGTGTAAGCTCATGTGACAGGTGACAAAGTAGGATTAAAAAGTTAAAACAATGACAGTTTTATGAAGAATTGGGCACTTGAGCTGGATGAGGGTTGCCTCAAGCCCTGGCAGCCCAGAAGCCCAGCCAGCTGGCCATCGAGACAAGCAGAACCGCTGCCTGGCTCACCTTGCTGGAGAGGGTCTGCCCTTTTCCCCTGCTCCTGGCTGTCCAGAGACTCTTTGAGGCAGTGGGCATGCAGAGGAGAGTTGGGGCCTCACTGGGGAGTCCAGAGCCCCAGGCTACAGTGCACCCTGGGCCAGGCTGAGCCCCCCTAAGCCTTCTCCTGTTGGGCATGGGGATGAGCCCTTGGAGAGACGTAAAGCAGGAGCTCGAGCTCGCCAAGTCCAGCTCTTATACATCCCCCACCAGCACGAGGCTGCCCTTCACCATTTGGGGACTGAGTACTTTCTTGTGAGCAGACAGTGGCCTGGGAAGGCACCACCATGATGAGGCATTAGGGGTGCCAGCCCCCCGGGAGAGACATGTGGTGTCCTCCCTGTGAGACAGCCTAATGCACAGGGACCACACTGACTCTGAGCGTCTCTGGTCTCATAGTCTTACTAGAGCTGTGGGGAGCCAGGGAGCTCATCCAGCCCAGCGAACTGGAAACCCGGTTGGGGAAGTAATTATACTGCCTTATGTCAGGCCATCCTTGGATAGGAGGCCTTCAGAGGCCTTGTGCTGACAAGGAGGAATCTACCAGAAGGCCTCTCCGCCCCTCCATCCTCACTCTTACGATCTCCAATGAAAAGGCCAGTGACAGAGGCCCACATACCCAATATTCACATGAGATAAGCAGTCAGTGAAGGGTCATGGATGGCTGGGGTCCTGGCCCCACCCCAGCCCCTGCTCTGGAGAGGTGCTAACATAGGGTACAGCATTGGGGTAATGGAGTTGAATGTGCACTTGAACCACTTGTAGACACACAGAAGCAGGTGGTCTGCACCTGCAGCTGGACAGCCCCTCACTTTGGCAACTACTGCGCAGCAGAGTAAACTGCTTCACCTGTCAGAGGCTGTCCCACTGTAGACTTGCTGCGAGGCCCCAACTGAAAGCAGGAGCAGAGAAGCCCTGCGAGCCCAAGGAGAGTGGCCAAGCACTTGGCACTATCTTAGGATCTCTAGGAAGGCCTGATGGCCACAGACAATCCCCCTTGCTCCAGGTCTGCAGACACCTCTCATTTCAGCTGCTTTCCTTCAACTTAGGGTAATACCATTTTAAAAAATTCATCAATCTTTTAGAGAGAGAGAGAGACCCATTGCTTCACTTATCCATGAACTCATTGGTTGACTCCTGTAAGTGCCCTGATGGGGAATCAAACCTGCGACCCTGATTCATTGGGACAACCCTCCAACCAACTGAGCCGCCTGGACAGGGCGATATCTCCTCTTAAGGCAGATCCTACTAAAGGCCATTCGCTCCTCCTTGTTTGTCAGTTGGTCTATGATTTTTATTTTCAGGCATAGGCCCTCAGGCCTAAATGTGCATGAGGATGCTGGGCTCCTTCAAAGCTCAAGGACTGACTCTAGACTAATAATCGTGGTAATTCCATTTTCGTGGCTCATGATTGGTTGGCTTACTAATGAGCAGGAATATAACCCTGGTTACTGGGGTGTGAAGAGAAACTGACTTGGAATATTCCCAGAAGGGGAAGAACACCCATTTCTGCTCATTGTGCCTGCATGTGATGCCTGGGAATGTGGCAGCTGTTTTGTGATCCTGAGGCAACAATTTAAGGACGAAGGCAACAGGCTGGGAAAGTAGATATAGGCTGAGTTGCTCATGACATCTTTGAGTCAATCTTTCTGCCCCCATACTTCAGACTTCTTGTTATGTGAAGTAATAAATGCTCACATTGTTTAAACCATGGTGGTTAGGTTTTGTGTTTTGTGCTACTGAAGGCACCCACACAGATACAGTCTCTTCTCGGGTGTGTACCAGATAACCTTGGTGCTCAGCTTAGAACTCCTCAGATTTCTTATTGTTTTTCCCCCTGCCCCCTTGGCACCCTCACTCTAATGTGATTTCAGCACCCAGGGCTCTTCTGCTGAGGACTCTTGGGCAACCAGAGCAGCATTAACACTGGAAAGCAGAAAGCTCCTTGGATATTTTGTGTCCCAGTCTTGGTGGGAGGCAGCACTGTTGGCATGAAATTGCACCCCAGCTCCCTCTGACTCCTCGGCTTCCCTGCAGCACATCCTTGGTAACTCATATATCTATGGGATCCTCCTCTCAGGGTCTGCTTCCAGGGAACCCAACTAAGACAAGGGGCAGCTCATCCTGGGAGGGCAAGCCTCCCATGCTGGCCATCACAGCACAGGTGGGTCCAGGGCCAGGGACAAGCCCTCTCAGAACTTCCCTGCTGCTTCAGTCCCTGCCCATCATGCCTGGTGCTCCTGGATGCCCTCCAGAGGGATGCTGACTGGCTTTCCCACCCCTGCTTTGCATGTGCACCAGGCTGGGCAGAGCAACATTCTTCCTGCTCACAATCGCCCCTTCTCCAGCCCCCTGAGATGCATTCCAGTCCACTGCGTGGGGCATCGTGTCAGCATGAATCCCTCTTCCTGCCCTCGGGGAGCATGTTCCTCCTCAGTTGAGTTCCAGGGTTTCTCATTGCCAAGCCTTCCTTAAAACTATTCTCTGTGCCTAGATTTCTACCCTTTTTTATCCACTCTAATGTATTGGCCCTTAGAACCTGCACAGGCTCCTTCCTGCAGAGTCTGCTGGAACCTCCCAAGCGCTGATCTCTTGCTCTGCTGGGTTTACACAGCATTCATGTGTGGCCTTCACTTACGGCCTGGTTATGCTGAGCCTGCATTGCAGTGGGCTGTGGGTATGTTTTACTTCATTAGAGTCGAGCTCCCTGTGGTCTCTGAGCCTTTCGGTCACCCAGGTTTATGGAAAACTTACTGGGTGCGAGACTTGAACAACCCACCACTGCCAAGAAGAGTGGGATGAAGTCCCCCAAAGAATGGACCAACAAACCCAGAGTTTCATCAACAAGCAGAGGCAATGGAAGGGGGCACCTAGTGGGTGGGAGCCAGGGTGGATGGCAGGGTAGACAGAGGGAGCCAGGGCTGGGAAGTGGTGGATAAGATCTGGGGTCTGCTTGTCTGTTAAGAACGTTGGTCTGGGTGGGAGTAGTGGGTCCAGTTCAGGGCCACAGACACAGAGGTGTTGCTGAGTTACTGAGGTCCCAACTTGGGCTTTACCCCACATCACCGACTGTCCCTGTCCCTCTTGTCCACCTCTACAAAGCTCATCGCTCTGTGAGCTCTGGCCCAGGTTCCCTGCCTGTGTGGGCAGCATGAACTCCGCCCTCACCACACTGCATGTGCCTTTAGCTTTCCTCTGGGGACCTGCTGGGGCAGAGCTGTGGCTCCTAAAAGACAGGACCCTCCCCACCCTCTTGGTGCTCCAGAGTCCCAAATGTGCCTTGGACTCATAGTCATTACTCAGCATATTTTTTGCTGACCGATTGGGTAACACCAGGACTGCCAGCCAACAAGATGCAAATTAAAGTACATGTATAAACAAACAAACAAATAAACACCAGAGCTGTCATGTCACCTGGTCTCAAGCCTTCTTCTGGCTCCTAGTGGTCCCACCTCTTTTCTTGGTGATGTTCCTTTGCCATTGACCTCACTCCATCTCTCAAGCCAGTGAGCTCCATCTGCACCCACCAAGGAGCAGAGTGTTTTTTTCTTCTGATGACAAACTCTTTGTAAGATGGCTGCTTTTTCTTTGTGGGGAGCTGGATACTACTTTCATGCCTGGTTAACCCCTGGATCTGGGCTCCAGTACAGAGGCCTTGCCCCTGAATCCCATGCCTCAGACCAGACCCTTAGGGTGTCCAGGTAGCCACTCCAGGGCTGCAGACAGCCTCATGCTCTCCACCTCTGTGTGGGGTTATCTCCCCATGTGCAGAGACCTGGTGAAGGCACCACCGTTGTCTCTCCAGTCCCGCCAGGTGCCCAAGCCCTTTATACAAATGGACAGGTGGCCTGCAAGGAGGCCTATTCCCAGGAACCTGGGGTTTGGCATCTGTACAACAAGGCACAGGTTGCTTGGGTAAGGCCACCTGGTGGGACTAGACACTTCCTCTTCCCATGTCCTCCTTCTGGGAGTGCTCAGCAGTAAACAGACATGCATCCTCTGTGGGGCAGAGGATGTGGCTTTAGCTGGAAAGGCCGAAGGCCTGGGTCTCAGCAGCAGCTGGGTCCCATCTCAGAGCAACCTTGGCCGAGCCTTGCCCTGTGGGGTCCTCAGTTTCCAAATACAAAAATGAGAAAGTTGAATAAGAAATTTCCTGGTCTGGTTATCTTTGGACATGTGATAAAGCATCTCAAACTTTAGCAGCTTAAATCAACAACATTGAATTTGCTCATGAATCTGAAATTTGGGCCCAACTCGGTGAGCTCAGCTTATCTCCGCTCCACTTAGCACCGCCTGAGCAGCTCGGCGCCCCGGCTGTCACTGTTAGAGGCCTCCCTCCCTCTCAGACGGGCGGCTGGTCCATGTGGCTGCCTGGCTTCCCAAGATGGTGTCGGGTGCCGAGTGCCTGCGTCCTGATAGAGAGGGACAAGGAGAGGGAGGGGGAGAAAGGGAGAGATGTAAATAATCAGGCGGAACCTTTTATGATCTTGCAAGTCACAATATCCTCTGGTGAATTCTGTCTGTTAGGGGAGCATGTGGCTGAGACTGGCTCACACTCAAAGGGATGGAACAGACTCTACTTTTGACAGGAGGAGTGTTGACGAGTTTGTGGATTTGTAGACATGCTTTGATACCACCACACTGTTCCAGCCCCTTCCACGATGTGTGACATCACTGTGAGGGCCAGGCTCCCCACATAGCCCCACTCTGGCAGTCCTGCTGTCTAAACTTCCCTCTCTCCCCTAACTGAATCTACACACTAAACAGCAAGTCATAACCATCTAGAGGTGACAACACAGCTTAGCATGTCTTTTTGTAACGTAAGCATGAAACTAGTTCAGTGCAGAGAGCTGAATTGGGGAATATCTAAAAGGCCCATTTCTAGAAATCTTCAGTTGGCAACATGCAGGCCAGCCCACTTCTTGTTTTTCTTTGAAGACTTCCAGGAATGCCTGCAGCCCAAATGTAAGTTCCCTCCCCGGCGCTCCCCCAGCTGGCCTCTGCGCCTCAGCCGAAGCCGCCCTTGGCGGAGAGCTGGACCTGGCCTAGGCTCTGGGGCTGGCGCCTCCACATTGTTCACGTGTCTCTCTTCTCTTCCCTATCAACCTCTCCATCAAGAAGGGTTTCATTACTTTGCAGTGATCTGAGCCTCTCAAGTTCCCCCTTCTTAGAAAAAGGTATTTCTAAAGATGGTTTTCAGTCAAGCATTACACAGTCATGATGGATGCCACCTGGGGTGGGATGTGCTGTCCAGGGGATGGTGGCCACCAGCCATGCCCAGAAGGGGATCAGTTAAAGGCCTCGCTTGGCCTGCGCTGCTTCGGTGATAAGAGCCACGTTTTCTGGCTTCATATGCTTCCCCTGCTCCCTGGCCTCTAGATGGCGGTAGCAGAGAACTGGAGGTGGAGGGTGGGTGGGAGGGAGCGTCGAGCCCTTGGAACCAAAAGGAAAGCAGCAGGGTCATCTCCCTGCCGCTCCCTGCGTGCTCACGCTGCTGCTGGGGAGGATGCGGTTCTCTTCCCAGCGCCCAGCGCTTTCCTTCCCGCGGCGGGACTCTGGGCCGTTTCTAGCCTTTTTCCACAGGGTCCTGAACTCCCACTAGGTGTGCCCGATACCCGAAAGGAGCTGCTGGAAGCCCAGGGCCGGGCCTGCAGCCTTTGTGAGGTGTGATGCAGCAAACACTCCACACAACACCGAGGAGAACCTGGGGACCCATCCACTTAGAACGGGGTGGACAAGTGTGCAAAGCAGCTGCTAACGGGACTAGCCATTAGGAGACCCGGATTCGAATCTCAGCTCCCCCCATCTAGATGTGGGATGACTTATAGGCCATTCTCTTCCTCTGGTTTCAATTTCCCCATCTGCGCAAGGACAAGTGTGGAAAAAGTTACTGCTAAGCCTCCTTCAGTTTGAACGTCCTATCATCCCAGCTGTGATGAAAGATTATGAATGCTCAGCTAATGACAAAGTGAATGAGACAGGCACTCTTTTGGTTGTGGTTCTGGGGTAGTTCCTGAAGAGGAGACAGAGGGTCAGAGTGGGCCCCACAGGCATGTTGCAAGGTATCAAGGCTGTTCGCAAGTAGAAACTAGGGAAGGGCAGGAGGCCAAGACTAGGAGGGCTGTGAGCCTGGGTCGAGAGGCAGGTCTGCTGGTGCCCCTCTGCGGGGCTTCTGTCCTAGTCCCCACCTCCCACATGGCTCACTTTCCTTGGTCCCCATAATGCTCCCTCTTTGCCTGCTTACTCCAACCCACTCTTCAAGACTCAGTTTACCCATAACCTCCTCCATGAGGATTTCACCACATTCTAGATCAATGCTCTGTGCCCTTCTCGGGGCTTCTTCTGGATTCTGTGCTTATCAGTGTAGAGAGTTATCTTTTACACACACACACACACACACACACATACACACACACACACTGGTTATAGTGCTTTATTTTAATAAAATCAGTGATAATCAGCTTAGCCCCACTTCGCTAGGCTGGCAGAAAAAGCTCATGGTCTCCACAGCTGCGGCTCATTCCACTCACTCCCAAACTCTAAGAAGGCTTGGGGGTAGTACTTCCAAGAGGGCATCTGGGAGGACTCTATCCATCGCCTACACTGGCCGCCTTCGACTGACTCCTTTGTCCAAGTCCGCATGGCTCTTGCTGGCCTCCCTGCGGGCAGAACACCAGGTTTCCACCAGAGGCTCGGGTGTGGGCTCCTTGCTGAGGCTGAGAACCCTGAGGCCTGGCTGTTCTCCCTGCGTCCACCACCCACACAGTGCCCTCTGAGGTCCGCCCCCTCCCTGGGGTGCTCCATGGGTTAGCACAGGTGCCAGCTGCTTACACCATCCTACCTGACGTGCCCTTGCCAGTGTGGGGACCTGTTTCTCCCTTTTCTGCCCTCGCTGCATCCTTTCTCTCATGTACTCACCTGCTCGCCTCCTCGGAGAGCACCCATGCGCTACTCGCAAAGAGCCACAAATTCATATTTTATTAAATCATTTACCACATAAATTGGAGATCTGTTGTTACGTATATGCTTTCCCTGTTAGCAACAAGATCCAGGAGGGCAGGAGCTGTGTCATATTTATCTTTACAATTCCAACAGCTGGAAAAGTGCCAGACACATGTGAGAACTTGAGACACTTAATTGAATTAAACTGAATTGAATATCCCAGTTGTCCAAGATGAGTCTGAATCACTATTATTCTCTCTTTTTGAGGGTGGATCTGGTTAAGTGAATGCGGAAAAATCAACAAGAATTTCTGTCTCATGGCACTCCGGAAACACGGCTTGAACCTCTGAGAACTGGCAAAACTCACAGTCCGCGAGTGATAGCATCTTGGTTGTCAGTAGCTGGAAGGCAAGCGGGTCAGGTTCCAGCCTTGAAGAAATGGACAGCCAGAGAAATTTGGGTCATAGCCAAATGGGAACTAGAATACAAAATTAGACACAGAGAAAAACCCAGTCTTAGCGGTGGCACACAGTATTCAGCAGTGACTGGGAGCCAGGCCGGGCGGGGTGCTGCGGGGACCATGCGGTGCTGGGGCTCAGGGCAGCATCCTATCACGGCAGGGACGGAGCTCTAGTACCTCGGTCTTGTTGATTCTGGACACAAGAGGCTCAGCCTGGTCTAATTCTCAGTCACGGAAATGACGAAGCTTGATGGACTCATCCCTAAATGGAGAGCTGTCCCAGTCCTGCACAGAGAAGGTAGATTAAAGGTGGTTCCTGGAGAAGGAACTTTGAAGTGAACCAAAGCTGCTGAAAAGTCCTTGGTTGGGGATCAAGGCTTTAGATCCATGGCGCACAGAGGAATGGGCTCAGGCTGGGGCTTTAAGCCTTGGGTTCACCAGCTGCGGAGCCCTCCTAGGGTTTCGGACTTTGCCTCTGCCGAGATTGACAGGATATGTGGACTACAAACTGTGCCCCGAGGAGATGCAATGGAGCCCGCGGATTCCCTGCACAGGATGGTGTGGAATTTCTGCCAAGAGCAACAGTGACCCTTTGGCCAAGTTCATGTTTTTTTCACTCTTCTTTTTAAGCACAGTGGGTGCGCAGGGCCAGCTGTTCCTGAGGGCTGCCCCTGGCCGCAGTAGTAAACCCCGTCATTAGCCGAGGGGTGGGGGCCACGTCCTGCCCGCTGTGGCCGGTGGGCACACATGCGGCTTGCTAAGACCCGAATCAAGGTAGTTAGACGTAAGTAAAAGCAAAAGGGGCTATTATTGAGTTTGGGTTTGGAAAGTAAACTGTTGAGAAACTGTTTCTCACTTTCATTTTGGCAATAATATTGTGGTAGATAGAGGTTTTCAGCAAACATTTCCAAATAATCAATCTTGTTTCCAATTGAGTGTTTATGGAGTTTAATTAGATTATTTTAGTGATCCATAGTGAAATGTGCAGCCTCTTTGCTTCAGGCCTTAAGCTGGAATAGAATTTTTGAGATAACAAATTAGGAAACCTTGGCAAAGGAAGAAGCGATTGGATGAAGTGTGCAGTTTGTCGAGATGGATGGTTCCACCTTGTTCCATCTTCAGGATCAGTAGATTATTTGACTGAAACTAGAATCTCTATTCAGATAGACTCTGAGGAATTTGTGGAAGACAATTTGTAGTAGGAAGAATTATCTATTATCATTTATCTATTAATTAACTCATTCTTTTCAGTTTCTATTTGCCTACCGGATTAAATTTTTCTTTAAAAAATTAAACCTTTCATTTTGAGATAATTATAGACTCACATGAAAGTATTAGGAATAACACAGTGTATGCTTTATTGAGTTTTCCCCAACAGATGAAATAATTGTGGTACATCCATCCCACGAAACTACAGTACAAGAACAAACCAGGATACTGACACTGATACAGTCAAAATGCAGCATTCCCATCACCACAAGGATCCTCCATGTCGCCCTTTTATAGTCACTCTCAGCTCCCCCCATCCCTCCCCTCCTTAGCCCCTGGAAAACACTATTCCGTTCTCATGTATATACTGTAATATTTTCGTTTAAAAATGCTATGTTGATGGAATCATAAAATATGTTCTCTTTCAGAATTGGCATTTTTTCACTCAGAATAATTCTGTAGAGATTAATCCAAGTTGTTGCGTGCATCGATACTTTATTTCTTTTCATTGCTGAGTAGCATTCCATGGTATGTGATACCCAACTTATTTAACCACTTACCCGTGGAAGGATATCTGGGTTGTTTCCAGTTTTTAACTGTTATGAATAAAGCGGCTATAAATATTTGTGAACAAGGTTTGATGTGAACATGAGTCCTCATTGCTTTAAGTTTCAGCCCTTGATTAATTCAGCTCCAGGTTTCATGCCAAGTATTACTGGGTCATATGGTAGCTGCGCGTTTAGTTTTTTAAAGAGATTGTCAAGTTATTCTCAGGACCAGCTGTGCCATTTCACACTCCTACCAACAGTGTATGAGTGACCCAGTTTTTCTGCATTCACCTCTGCATTTGCTGTTGCCACTATTTTTTTATTTTAGCCATTCTGATAGGTGCATAGTGATATTTCATTGTGGTTTTAGTTTGCCCTTCCTTAAAAGCTATTTTGAATGTAATTTCATGTGCTTATTTGCCACCTGTATATCTGCTCTGTTAACATGCCTCTGTGCCTTTTGGGCGTTGATTTTTTAATATATATTTTTTTACTGTTTAGGCTTCTTTCTATATTCTAGACATTAGTCGTTCGTTGGGTATGTGGTTTGCTAATATTTTCTCACACACTGTACTTCGTCTTATTATTCTCTTAACAAAAGTTAACATTTTCATTACCTGTTCCCTCCTCTTCTACTTTCTGGAAAAGATGTGTAGAATTGTGTTACTTCTTTAAACATCTGGTAAAATTCTCTAGTGAATCCATTTGGGCCTGAAGATTTTTTTTTTTAGATTTAAAAATTACAAATTCAAATTTCTTAATAGTTATGGGCTATTCAAACTATTTATTTATACTGGGCACGATGAGGTAAGTTGTCCTTTTCAAGGAATTGGTCCACTTCATCTAAGTTTTCAAGTTTATGTGCTGAGTTGTTCATAGTATTCCTTTATTATCCTTTTGATGTCCTTTGTTATGTTTCTGATAGTGGTAATTTGTGTGTTTTCTCCTTTTAATTTGTCCATTTTGCTAGAGGTTTGTCATTTTCATTAGCTTTCCAAAGCTCTTTGTTGCATTGATTTCCCTACTGATTGCCAACTTCACTGATTTCTGCTCTTACCTTTATTATTTCTAGAAACTTGCTTTGGATTTTTTTGCTCTTCTTTTTCCAGGTTCTTGAGAGGAGGGGGGAGCTTAGGTTTTGGAGACGTTCCCTTTTTTATAGTATGCATCTATAAGTTGTATGTGCTGTAAGTTTCCCTGTCAGCACTACTTTTAGTTGTGTCATGTGACGTTTGATGTTATATTTCATTTTCATTTTGTTCAATGTATTTTTAATTTCCACTGAAATGTTCTCTTTGACTCATACACTACTTAGAGGTAGCTGGTCAGTTTCTAGGTATTTGGAGATTTTCCTGTTATCCTTCTATTATTAATTTCTAGTTGATTTTATTGTGGTCGGAGAATACTCTGTGCTTTCAACTTGTTTAATGTGCTGTGGCTCGTTCTATAGCCTAATAAATAGCCTTGAAAACTTAGATTAAATGGACCAATTCCTTGAAAAGGACAACTTATCTCATCGAGCCCAGTATAAATAAATAGTTTGAATAGCCCATAACTATTAAGAAGTTTGAATTTCCTAGGCGTCAATCTGGCATGTGCTCTGCGGGCACTGGAGAAGGCTGTTTCCCCTGATGAGTGCCCATCACGCCGACCGGCTCCTGTCGGCTGGAGGTGTCCTTGCCCATTTCCTGCCGAGGTGCTTCATCCATGTTTGAGAGGGGTTCTAACTTTTCCATTACGGTTGATGATTTGTCCTTTCCTCCTTTCAGCTCTGTCACTTTCTGCTTTGCGTGTTTGCAGCTCTGTTGTTTGGTGGCACATTTAATATTACTGTGTCTCCTGAACAGATTGACTCTTTCATCATTAAATAATGTCTCTCTTTGCTTCTGCTAATTATTTTGCCCCCAAATCTACTTCATCTGATATTAATATAGTTCCTCCTGCTTTCTTTGATAAATGTTTGAGTGATATCTTTTGCTACTCTTTTACTTTCAATCTGCCTATATTGATATACTTAAAGTAAATTTCTTACAAACAACATATATTCGGGTCATATTTTAAAATGTATTCTGCCAATCTCTTGTCATTTAGTTGGTGCATTTAATCTATTTACAGAATTTACTTAATTCTACTCCAAATCAAAGTGCGATGAAAGCTCATTTGACTGGCAGAAACGAAATCACCCAGGATCCTATCTGGTAAGGAGTTTAGAAAAGCTGCCTTTAACCTTACAAACTCTGTTTCCAGGCAGATACATGAGAAGCTGAAACCGACACTGAGTGAGGGGTCCACTCGTTTCTCAGAGATGGTCCACCTCCTGCTATGGGACCCCTGGATCGTCCGAATTCCTGGGACTGCTCTTCTCGTTCTCATGTGCTGGTCATCACAGCCCATCTCCTGGGAATGAGAGGAGCGGGGTGAATTCAAGGTGAGCCTCCTTACGTAAAGGTGGCTTTCCTTACTGTGATCTCTTTATGTGGCCTTTGCTACTGGTTAAAGCATGGGAGCTATTCTGTTAAGTGTCCACAGACATGGGTTGCGTTGATATGCTGGCTTTCTTTAAGTTCTCAACTTGTTACTTCTTTGGGATAAAGTAAGAAAAGCATAAGAAACATCCATCAGGACACATTCACTGCTGCAAATGTTCTGAGGTCGCTTGGCTCCATAGTGCTAATGACAGGTCTAAACAGAATTGATGCACATGGGCCTGAAGGTCCAGTCACTGCTGTTTCTGGAGGACAGCTGTGTAAATATGCATCGGTAGAGGCGTCATCTGCCCTCAGATCTGGGGAGACCTGGACAAGATATCTAAATAGATAGGTGGGACAGCCAGGAAAACCAGGTGAAGCCTGGAGAATTAGATAAGAGGGAGGTTGCCCAAAGCTATATCAAGTGGCCAGAGTGAAGGGGGAGAAACACAGTTAGAATCTGGTTTCCAATGTGCAGTGTCAAGAGATGTCCAAGTCCAGGAGGGCAAATGCCAAAGGTAGAGCTCACACACTCATCCAGGTAAAGCTAATGATGGGACCTGAAGACAAAGGGCCTTCCTGCACAGCGCAATGTATTTCAAGGCTTGTATTCCAGTCAAGAGGCCCAAAGGTCTGAAGTGTCAACCTGGGGGAAGAAGAATGGTGTGGAAAATATAGGGGAGAAACTCAAGGGTTTAGGCTTCGAGGGAGGGAGGTAAAAAGGAGGAGGGATGTGGTGCGCGCAGGAAACTCTTGGTTCTGGCCCATCCTGGGATGTCCGTTCACGTGGAGTGAGGGCACCTCTGTGCTCTGCTGTGCAGGGCCCAGCGTCTTCTGCACAAGGACCCAAGCTAGTTCCTGCTTTCAGGGTATGCTGAAGCCAGCTGCTGTTTGGGGTTTGTGAACTTCTGAGGGAATTTAGAAAAGTTCCCAGTGTGAGCCAAGATAGGCTACTTATATGGAGAAGCGAATGGAAGCAGCTTGGGTGGGCCTGTGATTTTGGGTGGGGCACGGCCTCAGAGAATCACCAGGGCAGGGTGAATGATGTTAGCCAGGCTGAGAGAGACTCAGATTCGGTGCCCACCTGTGCCTGCTGGCTAGGTGAAGGGAGTGCACAACAAGGGAACAATGGCACCTCCATCTTTAGGAGGGAGCTGCCCCTCTAGCCCCCATCCTGAAGCCAGACAACTCAGTTCTCCCTATTTGCCCCTGGTGCTTTCAAGCTGCTCCTCCAGTGCTGGAGCTCAGAGTGAGTCTGTTAGTGAGGAAATCCCTGTGCTGACCTTTTGAGAGGAACACCTGGGTTTCCAGCAGCCCTCTGTCTCCCTAAGCCTCTATCCCTGCTGGCTTTCTCAGCCAGAAGTTACAGAGACTCCTCTTCCTGGCACTAGATCCCTGGGCTGGTGAGCCGGGTGTGGTGCAGGGACCCCTCGCTCCGCAGGGGGAACTTCACAGCTGAGATAGCCCTCCCGTTTCTTCACCACCACACGTGGTTGTGGGGACTGTCTGTTCTCCTTCTCCGCCCCTCCTACCAGTCTCAACATGGGTTCTTCTGTATATCCTTAGTTACAGGATGTCTGTTCAGCTAGATTTCAGGCAGCTCTCAATGATGGTTGTCTTGTAGTTTAGTTATATTTTTTTCTCTAAAAAATTTATAAGCCCATAAGACTTCTAAAAGATTACTAATAAGAAATGTAAATGGCATATATAAATAAAAGACAAGCACGGCAGTTACCTACTCTGCCCTAGCGACCAGAAGTCCCCTTTGACAGTTTATGTTCAGCCCTTTATTGGAGCTGGAATTCACATTTGCATATGAGGTCAAAGAGAGAGTTCACTTTATTATTTTTTCTTCACATTGAATTGCAAATTGCACAGAAGTTAGTTTATTTACTTATCAGATTGCATTTTCTCCCAATGTTTTCATATGCCATTTTTATAATACACTATGCATGTATTTATTTCTAGTCTTTTTCTGCTTCATTGGTTAATTAACAATTCCTTCATCAATATTGTTTCCAAAATATATTTTGAAACCTGCAATAATACATCTCTCTTCATAATTCTTCTTCCTCAAAATTGTATTGGTTGTACTTATGTTTTCTATCAGAAAAGAACTTTAGAATCAGCTGTCAAGTTTCATAAAACAGCTTGTGAAAATCTTGATGAGTGTATTGAATCTACTAAATGATTTGGTAGAAATGATAATTTTATACTATGAAGGGTTCTCATCCAGAAACATGATTTGTCTTTCATTGATCCAGTCCATCATAGCCTTAAAAAATATGTGACTGATTTATTTATATGCACAATATACATTTACTATTAGTAATTTTCAGAAATCTTGAGGGCTTGTGAATTTTTTAAAAGGAACTTTTCTTATTATAATTTTTTTAAAAAATATTATTTCTATGTGGTATTATTATTACTATTATTATTAATCACCCACCTCACTGAATTCTATTATAGTTTTAACATTTAGTTATTTTTTATTGGTATTATAGGTCCATGAGCCTTTCAAACTGCAAATATAAAATTTTCTCTCTTTTTAAAAAATAAATGACAGCTTTAGTTTTCTTGGCTGATTGCATTAACTGAAACCTGTGGGCAATGCCATGTAGTAGCAGTGGTTATAGGCTTGTCTCATTCCTGATTTTGTCATATCTTCTAACATGTAGAAATGAACCATTATTCCGGAATTTTATTTCTATTTCCATTTTAGTTTTGCTACCTCTTGCTTGTTTCTACCCTATTTATAAAATAAGAGGCTTGACTTCATTGAGATCTTATTTTCCTTCCAGTTCATATATTCTTTTAATATGAGATTTAATGGATGGACATGAGAACAAAGACTAGCTCTTGAAAACAAAAACTAAAATAAAATGAAGTCTCATTGATTTATGATAAAATGGAGTCTAATTGGTAATAAGCTATACTTTCACTAAAAATTTGAAAAGCCAAGGGAAGTTGCCCGTTGGAGATCCTAAATCCCAAAGAGAGGCCTTGACCCTTTGTGAAGGCTCATATACCAGAGAAACTGAATGACTGAAACGAGAGTTCTTTTCTAAAGTAAGCTGTGCTAAATCAGCCAATAATGGTGAATAATTGATTACCACAAACATCCACACCCAGTCTACCTTCCTTGATGCTTTTCTTTGTCAAGTCTCTTAGAATAATGGATACAATGGGAAGAGAAATTGAAGAGAATCTGATGGTTGTGCTAACAAAACATGGGATAGCGTGGGGTGCAGTCCATGCTTCCGAAAGGCAGCCATAATTCTTTAGACAAATTGTCTGACCAAGGATCCTAAGGGGTGTCAGAGAAAATGGAGTGGATCAGAGAGTTATGGGGCCTCCAACCACTCAGGAGAAAGCTACGGGACTTTGTGGAAGACAGTGATGGATTCAAGCCATATGAAAAAGCATCTATCAAATACCTCAACCTCATCCCTATCTTTGGAGGATATGTGCAATTTATAGAGTGTTTAAATTAGACAAATGGCTCAATCAGTTTAGAATAAAGAACAGGAAACACATTTTTAAAAAAATTTGCATTAAACTGAACTTAACCAGAGCAGAAATGCTTATGATTTCCCGATAGAGCGTGGGTCTGCTTCCAAGTGCTTCTCATTACAGGGCTGTGCTTTTCCACAGAGCTGATCCATTATGGAGCATGCTGTCTCCATACAGACCGGGAATACCCCGAGCAGCTCAACTAAGTGGTAATTTATATCATTGTTTATAGGGAGAAAGAGCAAGAGCGAGCGGGCGAGTGAGGGTGAGAGCTAAAGGAGAAAGAAACCTGAAGGAGAACACTTTAGTGGAGATGGAAAAGGGATTATAACAAACGGCGGAAAATGACATCAGCCTTCTGTACAGAGGAGTCGAGCTGTGAGGCGAGAAAGAGAGGAACTGTGGAAAATTAAGTTCAGTTTCCTTTGAAATTTCTTACTTACACCTGGGTAATTGACTAGAGTGAATGCTCTGGAAGTCAAAGGTGCTTAGTGTTTGTTCCCCGGGGAGCAGGTAAAGTCACTAAAATACAATATGCCAAGGGAGAGTTCATTGACAATCAAGTGACCACATTCCAGATCACAGAATGACATGTTCCCTGATTTACTGAGGATTTTAGTCCAAGGTTTAGTTCACTGTGCATTTGCATATACCATTGATATATGAATGGGTGGGCTTTTCCTTAACGCAGTTCACGGAGGTACCGTGGATATATTTGGCACGGCCTTGCCCCCTGTGCCTGCTTCTGTTGGCAAGGCAGTTGCAACAACCTACCTCACCATGTTTAAAATATTCATATGATGGACACTGTGGATTGGCTTTGGCAAAATGATTTTCAGTGAGTTGGTATAGAGCCCTCTACAAGTTAATCAGAGTCCCCCTATATCAGGGCCATCAGTCTCCGCCATATCCCTACACGCTATTTACCACCCACCTTAGCCTAGCTGAGAGTAAGCGGGAGGTGGAAAAATAACATCCCAAGTGGCATTGGCCACCTCAATCACCCTCCAGTGTACATGGATTACCAGATAGGTTTACACCAGAAAGCAGCCCCCCAAATAGAAATGCAAGGGCAAAGGTAATATGTCCTTTTTCTACACAAAGTTCACATTTCTTAGCATGCATGTGGGGCCCTGCATAGCCTGGCACCAGGCTCCTTTTCTACCTCATTATTGTGGTGCTCAGACTTCATTGCGCCTGGAGCAAACCATGTTCTCTGTGTCTGAAATGCCCCTGTCTTTCTTCATTGTTGCCAGAGCCTGTTTGCTTGTACAGAGCAGTTTAAGTGCCATATTTTCATGTTTTCTTCCCAAACACCTCCAGGAAGATGCATGCTTCCTGTTCCATTCTCTGTCTTTTCATAGCTCCTCAGAGATTCTTCTCTTACAGGGCCAGCATCACCTTGCAGTAATCCCTCAATGTAATGTGAGGTCCACGAAGGAAGAGGCTGCGTCTTATTTTCCTTGGAGACTTTGTGGCACAGCAGTGAACTTGGGCTCCATGTGGGGGGTTAATGATGAGTGGGCATAAAACCAAGCAGTAATGGGCCTGAGAAAATAGGAATCCAAGCCGAGGGTGGTGCTTGGGAATACTGAACTCTCATGTACAGAACAAGAAACAGAATGCCAGGGGAACTTGAGGAAGAATGGGAAGGAGATGCAGGGTCTCTATGAGTTATGAGTCTTTTCTAGCCTGGTGCATCCAGAGTAGGAAGTGAATTTTTGAGCCTAGAGTCTTTTGTCTGTACAATCCAATGCCTTATACTCCAGGACCAGCTAACAAGATGGTGAACCTCCTAGTGAATTCATGCAAGGATATCTAATTTATTTCTAGCTGGCAGATTATTTAGTGATTAATAGCACCCTCTATGCCAGCACTGCCAATCGAACTTTCTGCAATAACAGAAATGCTTGATATTCAATCTTTCCAATATGGTAGCTTTTGCCACACTGAGCATTTGACATGTAAATGTTAACTAGTAAACTGAGATATTGACTTTTTTCATTTTTTAAAGTGGCTACTGTATTGGATAGTGCAGTGAAACACAAACCATATGGACTCAAAAAATCATAGCTCTGTCAAGTGTACACTGGCTTTTTGCCCTTATTTCCTCATTTATTAAATAAAGATAATAGTATACTTACTCCTTATTTTTTGCAAAGATTAAGTCAGGTATTAATTTTGTTATTTATCTATTGCTGCATAACAAATCATCCCAAATTTAGTTGCTTAAAATGTAAGTTTAGAGTGATGTCAGAATGGTGAAGTAAGAGATCCCCTTGATGTTTCAGCAATTTGAACAGCTATAATTCAACAAAGGATTCTCTGCTCAACACACAAGCATGTCTGAGAGTTCCACATATTGAGACATCTAAAGGTGGGCAAATGGGAGTGAACTGGGGCAGTGAGAAGGGAGAAACCCTGAGACAACCTATGTACAGGGTCCTACAGCTGGGAGCACATGGTAGGGCTCAGCCTGGAGAGGGGAGGAATCAGATTGTGGCTAGAACTCCCTTCAGTTGGGAGGAACAAAGAGATTAGGTGGGCATTACTGCAGGAGGGGGAAGTACAAGTTGTGCCTGAGCCCAGTGACCTTGGCAAAGACCTCGGCACAAAGGTGTGACCATGGTTGTCCAGTGGTTGGCATTTCAGACAGTGAAACAAATCCATGGAGCCTGACTACCCCTTAACCTTCCAGAGCTTGCCTGCCTTTGCTCTTGGTGTTGGATTGTGGTGCACGTTATGTGCAAACCCAAGAATTATACTACAGAATCACTTTTTTCATGAGAAAAGGGTACACTCTGTCACTGGTCCCAGAATAGGGGTGCAAGGAGAATTCTGTGGAGGTCTAAGGTTGCCATTACCAGGAGGGCAAAGCAACTTAGAAGGCAGTTGGGTTACCCCAGTCCAATCCACCTCCAAATATCACAGCTATAATGATGGCAGCAGCATCTGGCTGTGGGGGTCAGAACTGGGATTTTTACAGATTTGGGGCCCCATGACCCACTGCATTCCTCTGTAGGGTTTGTCCCCTGGGACTGGGGTAATTAAATCATAGGGAAAGCACCCATCTCCCATTTTTCACCTCACTGCTCAGATCTGAAAAGCCAGAGAAGTGCAAGAGAGCTAAAAAACTTGTGATTCAGAACCACCTGCTGAAAAATAATAGAAAGACTTCTTTGTATCAGTCTACTAGAGATGCCTAGACAGAGAAGCCTAGACAGAGAAGGTATTCATCAATTACCATGAATGACCAAGGTAATGAGGCAGCTGAGAAAAAAAAGAAAAAAATCACCAGAAAACAAATTTAAAGACACAAAAATATGTGATTTAAATGACAGAAAATTCAAAATTGCAGTTCTGAAAAAAACTCAATGAGATGCAAGAAAATACAGACAGGCAGTTTAATGAGCTCAGAAAACAAATCAACAAACAAAAGAAGTACTTTACCAAAGAGACTGAAACTTTAAAAAATGAATCACATAGAAATTCTGGAGCTGAAGAACTCAATAAAAGAGATCAGGAATGAACTAGTGAGCACAGGAAATAGAGCTGGTCAGGTAGAGGAAAGAATTAGTGATATTAAAGGTAGAAATCTAGGACTGAGAGAGGAAAGAAAAGAGAGACTTGAGCATAAAAAATAAATAAAAGAGCCCAGCTGGGCATGGCTCAGCAGTTGAGCATCGACGTAGGATCCAGGAGATCGGGTTTCAATTCCTGGTCAGGGCACATGCTCCTATTGTGGGCTACAGCCAATTAATACTCTCTTATCATTGATGTTTCTATCTCTCTCTCCCCCTCTCCCTTCCTTTCTCGGAAATCAATAAAGATATAAAAATAAATAAATAAATAAATAAATAAATAAATAAATAAATAAATAAATAAAAGTACTCTATGAGAACTATCTGACTTCATCAGAAAGAGCAATATAAGAATAACAAGCATACCAGAAGAAAAAGAGAGGGAGAAGGTAGCAGAGAGCCTATTCAAACACACAGTTCCCAAGAACTTCCCAAACCTATGTAAAGAGCTAATCCTTGAATCCAAGAAGTGAACAGAACACCTAATTACCTCTATCCAAAAAGGCCTTCCTCCTCAAGGCACATTATATTAAAACTGTCAAAAATTAATGACAAAGAAAAAATTCTCAAGGCAGCCAGGGAAAAAAATAAAGTAACCTATAAAGGAAAGACCATTAGGTTATAATTGGACTTCTCAGCAGAACTCTACAAGCTAGAAAATAGTGGAGTCAAATATTTAAACTACTGAAAGAGAGAAATTAGCAGCCAAGAATAATATAGCCAGCAAAGTTATCCTTTAGATATGAAGGAGAAATGAAAACTTTTGCAGACACACAGAAGCTGAGGGAATTTATCACCAGAAGACCTCCATTACAGGAAATATTCAAAGGGGTTATTCTACCTAAAACAAAGAACAGGAGGTCACAAAACTACAAGTAAGAGTACTAACAAATTTACAGTATAAACAGGGATAATTTGTGAAAACAAAAACATAGAAAGGGAGAAGTTAATAGTCTGAATTTGCAAAGGAGGGTGGAGATCAGATGCATTAAAAAAAAGAAATACTGGCCTTAGTCAGTTTGCCTCAGTGGTTAGAACATCGGCCTGCGGACTGAAGGGTCCCGAGTTTGATTCCTGCCAAGGGCACGTACCTCAATTGCAGGCTTGATCCCGGCCCTGGTAGGGGCATCTTCAGGAGGCAACCAATCGATGTGTCTCTCTCACATCAATGTTTCCCTCTCTCTCTCATTTCCAATCTCTCCGAAAAGCAATGGAAAAAATATCCTCGGGTAATGATTAAAAAAAAAGAACTACTGTCTATATAAAACTTCCTTTTTTATAAACCTAATGGTAACCACACACAAAAAAACTCTAAAACTGAGACACATAAATTAAAAAAAGAAGAAACAAAGGAAAGAGGTATGGGATACCACCAAACAAAACAACAAACAGAAACACAAAGGAAAAGAACCAATGGAGGCACAGAGTTACCAGAAAACAAAAGAGAAAATGGTTATAGGAAATCCTCATACGTCAATAATCACCCTAAATGTAAATGGGCTGAATCCACCAATAGAAAGGCACAGAGTATCAGGTTGGATACAAAAACAAAACTCAACCACATGCTGCCTTCAGGAGGCACATCCAAGCTGCAAAGACAAAGGTAGATTCAAAGTGAAAAGGTGGAAAATGATTCTCCAAGCCAATAGTACCCACAGAAAAGCAGATGTGGCCATATTTACACCTGATAAAATAGATTTAAAGATAACAAAGGTAACAAAAGACAAAGATAAACATTTTATAATGATAAAGGGGACACTACATCAACAAGACATAACACTTGTCAACATATATGCACCATTCAAGAAGCACCAAAATATATAAAGCAACTACTCACAGAACTAAAGGGAGAAAATGACAAAAACACAATCAATAGTCCATTGACAGCTCTAGACAGATCAACCAAACAGAAAATCAATGACAAAATATCAGCCTTAAATGACACTTTAGACCAAATTAACATAATTGACATTTGCAGAGCCTTTCATCCCAGAACATCAGGTTATATAGTCTTCTCCAGTGCACGTGGGACATTTTTGAGGAGAGACCATATGTTGGGTCACAGAACTAGCTTTAACAAATTCAAGAAAACTGAAATCATACCAAGCATATTCTCTGACCACAATGCCTTGAAATTAGAAATCAACTGCAAAAAGGAAGTAAAGAAATCCACAAACATGTGGAGATTAAACAACATAGTAAAAAAAAATGACTAGGTCAAAGAAGAAATAAAAGGTGAGGTCAAAAGATATATAGACATCTACTAGTGGGCACTTGGGCTGTTTCCTAATCTTAGGTATTGTAAGTAGTGCTGATTGGTGTTTTGGGATTCTTAGGATATATTCCTAGACGTGGGATCACTGGGTCAAATCGCAGTTCCATTTTTAATTTTTTAAGGAAACTACACTGTTTTCCACATTGGCTGCACCAGTCTGCATTCCCACCAGCAGTGCACTAGGGTTCCCCTTTCTCCACATGGTTGTCAGCCCTTGTCATTTGTTGATTTGTTGATGGTAGCCATTCTAGAATACTATGCAGCTACGGGGAAAAAAAGATCTCATACCCTTTGGGACAGCATGGAGGGACCTGGAAAGTATTAAGCTAAGCGAAATAAGCCAGGCAGAGAAAGACAAGTATCACATGACCTCACTCATATGTGGAATCTAATGCACAAAATAAACCGATGAACAAAATAGATCCAGAGACACAGAAGCATCTCAGAGGGAAGGCAGGGGTGGGGGGCGGGGAGAGATTAACCAAAGAATTTATATGCATATAGCATAACCCATGGACACAGACAATAGTGTGGTGAAGGTCTGCGGTGGGGGCGGGTGCAGGGTGGAGGGGACAAATGGGGGAATAAAAAGGGGACATCTGTAATACTTTCAACAATAAAGATACATTTCAAAAGAACAAAACAAAACAATAAAAGAGGCTTAGTTTATTGTCCAAAAATGTGGATGTTATTCTTGTCCCATAGGATGATCCTTTAGGTGAATGCACTGGGGGCTCCCTGTGTTCCAGGCACTGTGTGAGTGGAGACGGCAGAGGAGCCCGGTCTCCATGCATGAAACAGCCTGCTGGGAGGGATGTGTGTAAAATCACCACACGTGGAACACAGGCCGCGTGGGTGCCTGGTCTAAAGACAGTGCGGAAGAGGCTCGGCTCGTCAGGGATGCCGCAGACCGTGCGGGGCCATGGCAGCCAGGAGGGACGCTCAGTGCACAGACGCAAGTAGACATGTCTGTAGACTGCTCTCCTTGCTTCAGGTCTTACATTCTTACTTTCTTTGCTGCACCCAACGCTCCCTTTTAACTCTTTTTCTGCCCTCTATTCTTAATATTTCCACACGAGTAGTGCCAACCAGGTCCTGTGAGCAGCATGATGGCTGGCAGTTCTGGTTTCTCATGACCCGCCAAGCCTGGAGACTGCCCCCTCCCGGGCAGGTCCATAGCTCCACACCACCATGCCTGGCCCGGGCGGAGGGCACGTCTCCTTGGCAGAACAGCGAGAACTTGGGTTGTCACTAGCTGACAAAATGCTCTTGTATTGACACCTGTTTCCAAATGTCTTAGGACACAATGACATAAGCACCTGACAAGGCTGCTTGGCCATCACTCTGTTTATATGTCACCTTGACCCTTCCATTCACAGCTCCCCTGCCTGCAGAGAGCGGGAGGCCAGGACCCAGACTGCGCTGCCTCCTCCGCGGAGCCATCTCTTGCCCTGAGACAGACCTATCTGGCCCTGCGGCTCTGCGTGCACATTAATAAGGGAGCCAGGCGTTGGCGTCCCCAGGCCTCTCCTGACAGCCAATTAGGGTCTCCACCGGGGTCCTCTGCCCTCCCTATTTTCCAGAACTCAGCCGGCTGTGAGCAAACAGCCTCCTCCTAGCAGAGAACCCGCAGGCCTCCCTCGGATTGAGCGCAGTGAAGATCCTCAATTTGGGTACATCATCTGATCATCCCTGTCCCACATGGCCCTCCTGCCCAAACATGGGGAGGCCCCGCAGCCGCCCAGCGCGCCTGCCCATCCCCGGGAGGCCTGCGCACCCACGGCGGCCTTGGCAGTGGAAGCGGAGCGTCTCCGCAGCCGGGGCTTCAGCGGTCTAGCTGGGCTCCGACTCTCCGTGTTCCGCTCGGAGAGAAAGAGGCTTCTGCAGCTGAGGTAGCCCATCCCCCCTGTGGAGACTGTGAGCAGAGAAAGAGCAGATATTCACGTGGGCCTAAGCTCCTTGGTGTCGCCCTCAGGGCTGCTGAGCAGGTGGGGTGCAGGCCACAGTCTGAACCAGAGACTCACAGCACTGGATGGGGCGACGTCACGGTGCCCAGCCCTCCCTTCCAGAGGGACTGAAGGACTTCGCTGGTCTGATTGCGGAACCCAAGCCCTGACTTCCATCCATCTTCCTCATCTGACTCCCTCACCCCCCAGAACCCTGACAGCAGTTCCGAGTGTGTCTGTTTCCAGGTCTTTGAATGCTAACGCCCACCCATTTGATTGAGAGAATTTTTACATACATGTGAGATGGGCCACAATGGCAGAGGAGCACTGTCTGTCTAGTGTTGTATGATCAGTAAGTTTGCAAGACTTGCCATCAAACAACTGCTCATTTAATAATAATCTTATTTGCTGAATGAGATAAGCAAGGGAAGTTTCTCATTGATGAAATGATCTGTCCAGCTGGTAAGTGATAGGGTTAGAAATTAACTCGGCCACAGCTAGAGCCATGTGATCAGCAGCAAAGAGGCTGGCAGCTGGGCTTGGCAGCAGCCGAGAGAGCCTGAGTGCCAGTGAGGTCAGCATTGTGCTCCCCAGGTCCCCAGGCCCAGAGGGTCCTCCAATTTTGAGCTGACCGTCCCATCAGAACAGAGGTCCCTCTGTTTCCTACTTGCCTGTCTTGCTCTTGTGATAGGGCACTTCCTGGGCAGCTGCCCCTGGTCCCTTGGCCCCTGGCCGGAGAGCCATGCGCCGTCCGGCACATGGGCCTCACGGAGGCTGAGGGAGATGCTGTTGCTCTTGCAAAGCACGGACAATGGAGGGGACTTCCACAGAGGCCCAGTGGGCTCTGCCCCTCCACACGCGAAAGGACACGGCTCTGTCCGGAAGGGAGAGTGGGCCATGTGGTACAGCAGCTCCAGGTGGCCTGCTGGGCTCACCTGTGTGGCATCCCCTAGGTCAGGCCTCCCCTCCCACTCAGGCTCCAGGTAGCAAGTGAAGGCGTGCATGTGATCGCCTTTATTATTCTTTGCATCAGACATTCCATCATTTATATAGTTTTAAGCTTGCTACAGAGCAGTTATAATAAAATAGGCAACATTTATATTTATGTTTTTGCTGCCTTTGGGGGGGATGGGTCTTTTGAGCTCTATTTTTTTTTATAATTCATATAAAAGAAAAACTTGTTACTCTAATAGAAGTTTTTTTCCCTCCTAATGATAAAATTTGGCCAGTTTCCTCTTTCCCCCGAGGACCTGGTCTCCTGGAGGCGCACACCTGGGTCCTTTCCAGTCTTGTCTCTCCTCCGCCGTCGGGGACGGAAGCCAGCTGTCCCCTGGAACTCAGCGCCCAGCACAGGGGCTTCCTCCAGGGGTGGGCAGTGGTGCGTGCCAGTGGCTCAGCTGCGGGTGCTGCCACCCGGGGGAGGTCAGGCCTGCAAGAGCACGAGGGAGCTTCAGGACCTGCCTCCTGCCCTCTGGCCACCCTGCGGGAGGCACACTCTGAGGACCCATGTTCTCACACAGGGGGCACCGCCTGCCCACCCCTGGAGGAAGCCCCTGTGCTGGGCGCTGAGTTCCAGGGGACAGCTGGCTTCCGTCCCCGACGGCGGAGGAGAGACAAGACTGGAAAGGACCCAGGTGTGCGCCTCCAGGAGACCAGGCCCTCGGGGGAAAGAGGAAACTGGCCAAATTTTATCATTAGGAGGGAAAAAACCCTCTATTAGAGTAACAAGTTTTTCTTTTATATGAATTGTATTCTGCCTCCACAGGTACATCTCTCCCCCCGTCTGAGCACAGGAGCTGCCAGGGTGTGGCTCGTTTAGAGAAAGCCCTTTCCGAGGAGGGCTGGGCAGAGACCAGCGAGCTGGGCACCCCGGGGCCGGGATGCCCCCCGGCTGTGCTGCACCAGGCGGCCTGCGGGCTCTATCCTGAGCTGGCTGGAGGGAGCCTGCGCTCCGAGGGCTCCTGATGCTGTTACATTCTGTTCTTACTTCACTCTCCTTTGTTCTATCTTTATGAATCCCTTCCTCAGCTTTGTCTACTGTTTTTTTCTTTTGCAGATCTACTGAAATAAAATCTTTACTTCAGTATTTTCAGTATTTTTTAAGGGAAATGTTTTTAAGGTATTTCCTCAGACTGCTTCTTTGGACACATATGAAAGGTTTTGACATATAATATTCACAATTACATACACTTTTATTATGAATATTATTTTTTAATCCTCACCTGAGGATATGTTTATTGATGTTTTTAGAAAGACAGGAAGGGGGGGAGAGGGAGGGAGAGGGAGGGAGAGAGATTGGCTGCCTCCTGTACGCGCTCCGACGGGGCTGAACCGGCACCGTTTTTGGTGTATAGAACGATGCTCCAGCCAACTGAGCCACCCAGCCAGGGCTCAGTCACATTCATTTTTAAGTAGACTTTAATTTTGTCTTGGGTATTTTTAAATGTTAATCTTATTTTGTGAAGAGACATTATCTTTTTATTCTTAGCATCTGGATTTATTTTTCATATGGACTTGTTATAATCCTTACCTTTCAAATTAATTAAGGTTTATAGCAGAGTACACACTAGATATTTATAATATTTCCATCGAGTTTTAAACCATCACTGTTTTGGATTAACATAGACTCTCCACGTCTTTGCCCACCTCCATGCTGTGTGTTAAGCTATGCAATTAAGGTTGTTAATTTTATTATGTAAATCCTCCGTCTTCTGCATTCTTATTCTCTCAGTTTCCTAAGTAAGTCTGTTAAACTCCACTCTTCTTTTGACCATGAAAGGTAGGTAAACACTTTCATGTCTTCTCCGGGTTCGTAACTAACTGCACACAGAGCCAGGTGAACTCCCCAAGTAGCAAGGTTAATGGCTTCATTATGAAGAGCTAGTCTTAGGTCTAAGGGGAAACTGAAATTTCCTTTTCATTCCTTAAATTGAGAAAACTTGGTTCTGCAGACTGGGATGACCCAGTCACGTAATCACCCCAAGACCAGGAGCGAGGGACAAACAGTAGAGTCAGCGTGGTCTCCCAAGGATGGAGCTCTGCAAGTTCCCGCAGTGATAAAGCAGAGTGGTCCCAGCAACTGCCAGGGAAAGGAACATGTCCTTCCTGTTTAATTTTTAATGTGTGGCACTTGAATGGGTCACTGGGATCCCTTAGAAGTTACCTTCTTTCGTCCACTGGTCAGATAATTTCCTTTTGAAGAGAGACCTGCAAATGAGGGAATGGAAGGGAAATCAGCCCTGGACTGTGAGAAACAAGCAGGTAAGCAGGCTGTGTAACAACTCGATACCCAGTCTATCTTAGTTTTAATCTTGTGTGCGTGCTTATGAGATTTTGTATTAAGTAAATAATATATTTGGTTTGACTCAATTTGAGAGCCTTTGTCTTCCAAAAGGGGATTTTAACAGGGTAACAGACGCTGTGATCAGTGATATACTTGGTCTTATTTATGCAATCTGATTTTATGGCTTGTATTTAATAAACTGCATCGAGGAAGAAGCAGTAGAGTATAGGAGTTAACGGTGTGGGCTCTGGGTTCAAACTCCAGCTCTTAAAGCTACTAGCAGAGCCACCATGAGCAGGCTGCCAGTTCTTTCTACACCGAAGGTTTCTCTTCTTCGAAGACTCATAACTCACAAAATTGTGCGAATATATAAAAATACTTATTTATTTTGGTTAATCCTCTCCGGAGGATATTTTTTCCATTTTTTTTTTTTTTTTTTTTTGAGAGTGGAAGGGAGTGTGGGTGAGGGGAGAGAGAGAAACATTGATGGGAGAGAGGGACATGGATCGGTTGTCTCCCACATGGGCCCTGACCAGGGCCAGGGATCGAACCTGCAACCCAGGTATGTGCCCTTGACTGAGGTCAAACCTGAGACCTTTTGGTGTGCGGGCCAACTCTCTAGCCACTGAGCGGCTCTCTAACTCTGGCAGGGCATATAAAGTATTTAAAGCGGTCCTTGGCACAGAATAAATCCTCTAGTTATTGTTTTCCTCTTTTCTCAAGTTTTGTAAACTTTGGTAAATATTGGCTGTTTTCTTTTTTCTCTCAGAATGGTTTGATTTGAAAGTTCTACCTTTTATCAAGGCTGACCATTTTTAATTACTATATATCCTTTTTATATTAAGTATATTGTTAATTTTCCTGTTAATCAAAGAACAGTTAATCCAAAGGCACTGAGATTTATGGTATAAAGATGCTTTGAATACTACTGACAAAGCAACAAAGCCTAAAGGGGAAAGGAGAGAAAATGAGCAATCTAAGTGAAAGAGCAAATCACCACTTCAACCAGACACGAGGTGGAACATCTGCAAATGCCACGCCTTTGGGCCAAGGCAGCAGAGATGGGGCCTGAGGGCGCCGAGCCTGCCACGCGCCTGGGACCAGGCGGTGCACAAAGCCCCGCCCAGGCGGCCCGCAGCTCAGCGCAGCCACCACCCAATCCGTGGTGGCTCAGCTGTGGAACCGCTTGGCCCCAGCTGCCCTGCCGCGTCTGCACAGACACTGTAATCCGGGAATCCTACAGGAGGCTGCTGGGGGCTCCTTGCTGCTGATGCCTTTCGTAGGAAAAGGCTAGCGCTCCACTTTATTGCCTTTCTTTGTGTGATGACAGAAAATCTAACACATCGCCTTTTTCCTGACAGGCGCTGTAGCAGACGTTCAGTTGAGCTGTGATTGTGAGGGGTCAATGTGGTGAATGTGACGTGGTCTTTGTTGCTGCAGGAAGCTTGGCTTGGTGCCGCCTTCCTGGGTGGAGTCTCTCCCTGCAGACTGAGGCTTCCAGAGCAAGGAAGATGCTCTTGTCTTCCACAGAAGTGAATGGATGCCCTGAGAGCCTGGATATTATCAAGATAGAAAAGGGTTGGCGTTTCTTTCAGGAGCAGTAAAAGCAGAGCTTTTGTGAGGTGTACGTTCCATCTCCTTACCCTCCTTTCTTCTGGAAGCACAGGGCCTGAGTGAAGCCTGTGTCTTAGCTGCTGCTGGTGGAGGTGGGGAAGGCTGTCTGAGGCCCCGAGGCCCCGTATCTAGGCTCACAGACCTGCTGGCGCATTTCTCTGCCAAGTGCCCACACATCCGGGGCTGCCTCCTCTCCAGAGTCCCCTCCCCTCCCCTCCCCTCCCCTCCCCTCCCCTCCCCTCCCCTCCCCTCCCCTCCCCTCCCCTCCCCTCCCCTCCCCTCCCCTCCCCTCCCCTCCCCTCCCCTCCCCTCCCCTCCCGAGCAGACTGGCTTCCCATCACCTCATCTGCACGTTCCAGTGCTTTGGGGTCTCTTCTGTTCCGCTTCACTGGGAATAAGTGAGGCCTTGCCTGGTGGGCTGGGCCAGGCTGAGGCTTGGGCTTCTGCGTGTTCCCCTGTCTCAGGCAGTGCGCTGGGAGCCACTGTTCTTACAGGGGCTTTCCAGTGCCCTCCAGAGGCCCAGGAGCAGGGGTTACATTTGTGCTAACTGCAGAGACAAAATCAAAAGCGATTCACATAAAATATTTTTCACACAGAATTTAATTGTGTAGGTATCGAGAGTAAATGTGTTGGAGTTTGGGTGTCTTGCAGCTTCAGGGGAGCCGACGCCATCACACAGTGCTAAAACAGCATGTGTGGCCTGCACTAGTGCAGAGATGGAAGAAGGTTTTGCTGGCTTCCGTGAGGCCTGCTTTGTCTGGAGCTTCATATTTTAACTGTCTGCTGCAATATAGAAAGCACCTTGAAGATGAATATTGGAGGGAGTGATTTACGTCTTGAGGGATCTAGAAACCATGCTATGTGGAAGGGAGTAAAAAAACCGTCTAATTCCAAGTAGCTGTCGAATCTGACGAAAAGGAAGTCTTGGGGTTGCTGTCTCCAGATGTTTAAAGAAAACTACAATGTGGTAGAGAAAACAAACTGATTCTGTGTAGTCACCATAGGGTAGTACTTTGATCTGTAGGTGGAAGTTGCCAGAGACAGATTCCATTTCATTCTGTTTAACAGCCCCAGGGGTAGCTGCATGGGAAAGCAGTCACCATGTCACCCCGAATGCCCAAGCCAAGGCTGGCTCCCCTTCTCTAGCTTGGGCGAGCGCTGTCCAGGTCTCTTGCCTCTGAGTGTGAGTGATTCTATACTTGTGGGAGCAACAGCTGACGGTGTCTGTCCTACGGCTCCTGAGGATGGAAGGAGAGAGCAGGGCCATGCTGTGCTCACAGAGGGTGCTGGCCTGAGCAGAGCCTGCAGGGGATGTTTGTTTAGCTTGAAGTCTGGAGCTGATGAACTAGGCCTGGAGTTTCACCTGCAGCCCCTCCTGCACCCCTAACATCTGCTGAGAAGGGTCCAAACCCTGGCTCAGTCCCATCTGCGCCCTGAGGACAAGGTGGAGCGTGACTCACATTGGCTTGAGGATGAAAGGCAGGGGCTTGAGCTCTGGGTGGGGGCTCGGCAGCAGACATGCTGTGTGGGGCTTGCTTTCTCCTGAGGTGCTTCCCTGTTTGTGAAACCCATTCCCATGAATGTTTTAAGCGTTGTCCTTGGAAGGTTAAAAGCTAAGCTCCAGTGTTTATCCAAATCCAGTGGAGTTGCTTTCCCTGCACTTGCCCAGTTGAAAGGCACTTGGGCCAGTGGGCTTGACTTGGCACTTGTCTGCCTTTACTGATGGGAAACTCAGCAGTGAACTGGCAGACTAGTGCGATGGCACTGAGCAGGGCTCTGGAGACTGACCCTGACCCCACGATCTCAGTACCTGTAGCCTTTCCGTGTGAACACTCGGAGTGAGCACCCTTCCCCATGCCTAACACGGATTCTACTGGCTACAGGAAAGAGAAAGGCAGAAGGAAAGCAAAACTGGTGCTGACTTTACTAAGAAAGTCAAGTCCTTAGGGAATCCTGCATTTGGTTCTCATTCTTTCCAGTTCATCTACACTTTATTTTGCTTATATTTTAAAACATATTTTAATGTGATTTTATACTTTAAAAAAGGCACAAAAATAGTGCAAAGAATTTTTATGTACCTTTTGCTCAAACATCCCAGATGTTAGTGTCTTATGTAAACACAAGTGCACTGATCAAAACCAAGAAATTAATTTAATATGACACTTGTCTAATCTATAAGCGTTATGCAGATTTCACCAACTGTCCCACAAATGTCCTTTATCTGGTCTAGGTTCCAAACCAGGTTCATATGTTGAATTTTTTGTCTTATCTCCTCAGTCTCTTTTAATCTGGAGTAGTCTTACCTATATCTTTGGCAAATTCAATTCTAGAGATGGAGAATGCATGTGTTAGAGAAACACTGAATGTCTGTGTGCCCTGGGCTGTGCCCTGCTAGGAACCAGGGATGCCACACTGAAAAGCAGAGACCATCGCTGCTAACTGAGGCCTCTCCATCCAGGTGGAACACAGACAAGAAAACCAGCAGTTTCCATGCAGGATGAAGGGAGCACACACATTGAGAGGGCAGACACCTAAACTAAGTTGGGGAGAGGAGGAAGGGATTCCTGGAAGAGATGATATTGGAGGTGAGGCCCCTGCGAAGAGGAGTTTTTCAGGCTGGGAAAAGGACATTGCTGGCATGAGACCGTACAGCTGGTGGCAATGGCATTGGTGAAAGCTCCGTGGCACTAGAGGCCTGTTCTGATCACTGAATTAAAGTGTATTCCAGAGTCCGGACATGAGATGTGAAGAGGGAAGAGGTGTGCCTGGGGCTGGAGAGGCGGGGAGCGGCCACGTTGTGCACAGCCTTGGAAGTCGTCTTAAGGGCTATTGTTGACCTTAGAGTCATGGAGAAACATTGAAAGATTTTTTTGAACAGGAATGTGATGATCAGATTTGTGTTTTAAAAAGACTATGAGAGATGTTGGCCTGAACCAGGGTGAAACAGGGGGCGGAGAGGTGTGAACAAACCCGAGATCCAGGGAGGCAGCACCGACAGCATGCGGAGGCTGGTTGGGTGGAGAGGCTGGGGGGAGGCGGTGGTGAAGGGTGAATCCAGGCCTCTTTCTGGCTTGGGCACTGAGTGGAAGCTGGCCCATTCTCTCAGGTAGACGACACAATGGCAGGAGCAGTTTCGAGGATGTTTTCATGCTGAAGTGTTTGGGTAACTTGGAGTGTGAAACTCGGGTTCTCTTGACTCCCAGGATGGTGCTGTTGACTTTTGGCACACCTGCTTCTTAACTCTTTCCCACTAGGTGTGAACCACGCAGACAGGCACTGCTGAGAGGCAGGCTGCACAGCCTGGTCCCTCTCCCTAGGAGCCCACAGCCAAGGACCACCCTGTGTTGGGCAGACTCTGTAATAAAGGTGGTACAAGGAGGCTGGGCAGATTGGACACCGTGGAGATGTGGTCAGGTTGGTCCCTCAGATGAGGGGAGTTGTCCCAACATTGCAGGGCGGTTTGTGAGAGCAGATGGAGCAGAAGCCCAGACAGAGCAGGATTTAGGAAAGTGCTAGGGACTGGTGGTGGGGGGCATCTTGTCCTTCAACCTGCCAAAGAAGGGCTGGGAGGGACAAGGGGGCTAGTCAGGGTAGAGTTCCTTCTCTGTGGAAGCTACCAGGACAGCTTCCATTCTGCCATCTTACTACTGGGGAAGGAAGAGATCGGAGATTAAGTGACCTGCCTAAGGTCACACAGCTGTTTGTAGAGCCAGGACTTGGACACAAAGCTGACTCTAAAGCTCTCTCCTGTGCTCTATGCCTTCTGATATCAAGTGGAAGCTCAGGTCCATTTTGAGAAGCTGTCCAAACTATCCAGGAATGGGCAGGCGGGAGATGCCTGGATGAAAGGCACAAAGAAAAAGTTTACAGTTGCCATTCGAAGTAGTCATGGGCACCATGCAAAGCTCTGGCCATCGTCAGGAAAAGCCCTTCCCTAAGGGGGGCAAGTGCTGGATGAAGCCTAATCTGTGAATTCGGGTGAGGGAGTCGCAGGGAGAGAAGTCACATGGGGCAGGACTGGAGAGGCTGGCCCAGCAAGCAGAATCCAGCCAGGGCAGCCATGAGCCAGGCTGGCCAACCTGGTGCAAGGTTCAGGCCCGCTGCCCCTTCCTCATCGCCGAAGCAGGGCCTTGCTTACTGCAAGGCTGGCTTTGGGTAAAAGCTGGTCTAGGAGTGGCGATGCTCCAGCTCCGGCCCCAGCTCCGGGAGCTTTGTTGATGTTTATAGAGGCTGTCTCTTCCCTTCTGACCTGCGTTCACCCCAGTCTGCAGACCTGCTCTGTCCTGACTGGCTGAGCTGGAAGCACTTAAGACGAATAGGTCTCAGCTGGACTCTTCCTTTCCTCCCAGCACCGGAAAGAGAAGCCCGCTCCCACCCCACAGCAGCAGTGCGCTCAGCAGCTGGAGCGGGAAGTCCGGCAGCTTGGAGCGATTTAGCTCAAGGAAACCCTCCAGGGTGGGGCACTAAAGGCAGGGAGAGGACAGAAGTGGGATTTGAGGACTGAGAGAAACGATGTGCCCTGCCCCAGTTTCTCATCTGCCAGGATTGTAACTGAGGAGTGGGCTGCTGTCAGGTAGCATGGACACCCAAGGTCACATCTCATCACGGTGTCCCCTCTCCACTGCCTACAGCTTGGCCAAGCCTGCACACCCAGGCTGATTGTAGGCCTGAGAGGCAGGAATGGTGGCCAGCCTGGAAAGGGCCTTCCTCCTGGCTGGGTGCAGGGTTTCTCTTGCTGTCAGGATAACTGAGGTCCAGCTCCAAGGAGTTTTGGGACATGGAGAAAGAGCAGAGACAAGCAGAAGCAACTGCCAATGTGTTTATGGACCAACTCAGGCCACCACAAGTTGCTGGGCAGTGCCTCTGAAAAGCAGGTCAGGGTCTCCCTGGGGAATCAGAGGGAGGAAGTGAGCCGTCTGAAGATTTTGTGTGTGTGCTAAAATTTGCTTTATAGCTTGGGAAAAGAACCTCAGGCTTCCTCGAGCCCCTTCTATCATGTATCCTTGGCAGCTCTGGGAGATATTTTCCCCATTAAGCAAACCAACAGCTGCTGATTTTGGCTAGTTTACCTTGTCAGTTCTTGGGAGGAAAGAAGATGCTCAGCTGTCCTCAAAAGCTACCAGTGGAAATCAAAATAAAACACACAGAACAGATGGGTGTGGAGGATGGCAGCCCCGAGGGTGCCATGGGTCCCCACCCTTAGCAGGAAGCTGGGAACACCCAACTGCTGAAGAGCTCTCCTGCGCAGGCATGGCCTAGCGCGGTCATCTCCATGCTGCGGGGCTGCGTGGCGTCCCCAGGGCTCCTCCTGCCTGAACTTTCAGGACAGAAAACAGATAGGGGGCAGATTCCTATGCAGGGACAGCGAGCGAGGCACAGGGTGACTTCCCGGATCAAAGTCCTCCATCATTGCATTGCGAATTTTACCGTAAGGGACTCATTCCTGAGGGTGTCGGTTTCCCCACTGCAGGCTCTGTGCTGAACCAACTGGAAATAGAGGTTAATATTTACAGTATTGTTTTCTATGTGTCAGGTACTAGTAACAGACAGGCAAGGTCACATTAATTCCTCACCTTGCTCTTGTGCTGCACCGGTTTTCCCGACTAGAAAGTTGAGGCTCAGAGAAGTCACGTAATATACTCAAAGTCAGAGAGTTAGGAATCGGCATTGCTGGTTAGTCTGCCACCAAAAACGCTTAAATACCAGAACAGGCTGCCTACCTGGGAAGACTGATGCCATTCATTCAATACATATAGATATGAGTAGAAGTATAACTATGTATATCAGACCTACCCCAGCAGAAATGCATGTGCATCTACTCTGCAGCCAAGGACAAAAATGCCAAAATGGCCAAGAATCTCAACATTGGATTGAAACGATAAATTACATGAAGAAGAAATTGCCGTAGGAAACACAGTTTAGAGAGCCAGGATATTCTTTAGAACAAGTCTGATTAATGTTAACATATGATATACTATTACAGAAATGGATGAGAGTATTTTATGAATGAAAGCAAAACCCTGGAGATATGAAGATAAAACAAGATCAACAAAATAAAACAGTGAGTTAAAGAGCAGAATTAAAATAGCTGAAAATTGACTTCGTAAGCTGGAAGCTGGCAACAAAGAATTCTTTCAAAATGGAGTCGCAAAAGACGAAGAAACGGAAAATATTGAAGGAACCCTGAGACAGAGCGAGTTTTCTAGAGTTCCAAATTTTGCCTAATTTAACTTTCAAAAGGAAACAAATGAAAGAGAGTTGAAGAGAGGCAATAAATAACAGATGGTGATTGTCATGAAGACCTGAGCCCTCAAATTGAGGCAGCCACTGGACATTAGGTGGGACAACAGAGAAACCAGGTAAACACACTGTGGTGACATTTCAGAACATCAGCGATGCAAAGAGTGTCCTGAAGGCTGACAAAGCAAAACGAGAGAGACAGAGAGACAGAGGGAGAGAGGGAGAGAAAGACGGAGAGAGGGAGAATGTAGCTTCTCTAGAAAGAAAGGAGCCTCATGTTGGAATCATATTTCCCAAGAGCAAGAGAGGATTTCTGAAAGCAACACAGCATATCTTCAAAACTGTTGGAATGTGATTTTGAACTAGAATCTATTCCCCCCCCCCCCCAAAAAAAAATTAAATACAAGGTAAAAATTGTTTTTTTAAAAAGCCCTTTAAGGACTCAGAAAGTTTACCAATCAGAAAGAAGCCCAATAAGAAATTTCTGGAGAATCTATTCCAGCAAAATAAAACAAAACTATTGATAATTAAATTGAGGAAGACTTGGGATATGGGGAGTAGTGTTTAGCCAAAGAAATATTTAATTATTAATTCTAAATAAATATTATTTTTAAAGTAGTTAATGAAAATTAATAGAAACTTGAATCCATAATCCTAAATGATTTCAGAATTGTTCAGACTGTGGAACAAAGGAAAAACTTTATGTTTAAGAACTTTACCGACACTTTTTCCCAGCTTTTGAACAAGGAGACCCACATTTTCATTTTGCACTTGGAGCCACAGTTTATGTAGCCTCCTCTGTCACTCACACACAGGAGACTGGAGATTTGCTGAAGAAACTGGAACAAATAGGCTCCATATTGGGAGACATCACACACAAAAGAAAACTGAGTGAACAAAGGAGAAATAACTTAGCTGCTAACTGATTTAGAGACACCCCGAGGCCCCAATGCCAAGGCAGGAGATTGTAGGGTCTTTTCCTGAAATAACTGAACCACTCACGGAGAAATACCTACATATTCTGACACCTGAAGGTCACAAACATTGTTGGCAGCCCATCCCATTAATCTGCAGCAAAACTCTCCAACACATAAGCTCCCCCATGCATGCACCCCAGTTCTGAACCATTTCATCACCTCCAAGGAGAACCATGTCCAGGGCTTACTGCAGCACCTCCCACCTCTGCCTTGTAATTTAGGAATTGCTCCCATTTGCATTTACTATAATTATTACCACACGCTGCACCGCAGGTTCTACTTGGTGTCTTCACGTGTTTTGCAATGCACAGTCACTTCACTACCACTGACTGAGGAACGTTTTTGCTGCTTGTCTCCCCACTGGGCTGCGAGCTCCCTGGGGACAGGGGCCACCCCTGTCTCGCTCATTGTTAGCTCCCCGGAGTCTCACATGATGCTGTCCCCAGAGTGTCTCAGTAAATTGATTTGAGTGAACAAATGTGAAACTGTACACTTCTGTGAACAAATGACAGCTTTTTTGTTTGTTGCCCGTTGCTTTTCAGAGAAAGTGGAAGGGAGGAGGGTGGCGTGCGTGAGAGAAACGTGGGTGTGAGAGAGACACACCCACAGGGGACCCAACCCAACCGGGAGCGGGAGCAAACCCACAACCCTTTCGGTGCATGGGCCCCGACACTCCACCCACTAAGCCACACTAGCCAGGGCCAAATGACAGCTTCTTCTTGTGAAATGGTTAGAAAGCAGATTCCGAAGAGGGCTGTGTTTGGGTATTGCTGATTCTAAGAGAGCATGAATGACAAGTGCACTACCTGGGTCCCCACACCTCCCGGAGCATCCTAGGGGTGGGACATGGTGGACGCTTCCAGGTTTCTTCACTGAAGTGGAGCAAAGCGAAGGGGGAAGTATCCTCTTTCCTCTTCTTGCTACTCCCTTCTCCCCCTCCCCAATGAAGTCCCGCTGGATCTTGAGGATTCTTGCCCCTATTGCATTCCTGGACCCTTTCATTACCTCTGGTTTCAGCCCTGGGACTAAATCTCTTGGTCACACTCTTCCATCAGGTGCTCCCAGAGAAAGGACCCGGCTGCAGGAGTGACAGGAACTGGACTGCAACTGGCTTTCCGGGGGCTGAGGCAAGTAAAGGCTTGTTCTAAAGCTTCTCTAGCCATGGAGTTAAGGAAAAGACAGGGGGTTGTAGAGCTGCAGCAGAGTGAGAAGGAATTCCAGAACCTTCTCCAGGCTCTTCTCCAGAACCTTCTCCAGGCCCTTCTGCAGGCCCTTCTGCAGGACCTCCCCCAGGCCCTCCTCCAGGACCTTCTCCGGGATCTGCGGAAGGCCTGCTTCTTTCACGCCAGCCACCCTTCACTTCCTACGCCCGCGGGACTCAGTCAGCAGAGGCTCTGTCTGTGCGGAGGAGCCGGTGGCACTGCTCGCTTGGTGGGTTTTTTTAAGGGAAGACACACAGGAAGAAAATTAAACCCTTTATTTCTACTTTTCTTCTTGGGGAATGGCAAGAAATGTTGCCTGCATTTCATCCATGAGAATCACTTTTTCCTCTTGAAAGAGCCCCGCCTCCTCGGCTGTTGCCCTGCGTACCATTTACTTCCCAGGAACCTCAGTCCTAAGGTGTCCTGGGACGTCAGCAGGCCTGCTTACCGCCAGGAATGCAGCCGGGGGAAGAACCCTCAAGATCCAGCGGGACTTCCCTGGGGAGGGGGAGAGGGGGCCGCAAGAAGAGGAAAGAGGATACCTCCACCTTCGCTTCTGCTCCGCTTCAGTGCAGGAGCCAGGTCCCCCCCATCAGTGCCGCGTTAAGGAGCCGGGCAGCAGAAACCACTCCCTGTGTCGCGCCACCTGCCCTCCACCGTATGAAGTTTGAGGACAGCACCCTGCCACCCACTGCAGAGCGGTTAGACAATGACACACTTTACAAAGTGTTTCCCCTGACATTTCCAGTACCCGCCTGGCCCCTTACAGTTATTTCAATATTATCGACTGCATTCCCTGCGCTGTGCCTTACATCCCATCCCCATGACTATTTCTTGCCACGCTGTATTCTTTTCTCAATGTTCCACTACTTTAATTGCATTATTTTTTTTTTCTAAAATTATGTTATCTACTGGGAACTTTCATGTGTATTATTAATATCCTTCCTGACAGACTCCAAATGGGATTTTTTATTATATTTGACTATGCTTTGTGCTTTGTGGGAGGCGCAATATACATATGAGAAATCAATGAGAGGCTCAGCGCACCAGGATCTGTGTCCAGCTCCATCCTGGCCACCCCAGATCACCAAAGAGTCTCCTTTTTGAGAAGAAAAATGATACTGAAGCACATATTCAGACTCCATCTGGGGTTTTTCACTGGAGAGAGCAGAGCCTGAGTCTTGGTTTAAAAATACAATAATGGAAATTTTAAAGACCCCTGAAGGAAGTTGTGCACAAAATCACTGTGTTGAGTTTCTACTGAACAAGTTTGTGAGTCAGTGCAAGTTCAAGGAAAAGAAATTAATACTCATTCTAAAGTCACAGAAACAAACTTTTGTTCACTTTGTTGTATGCTGACTTTTTAAAATCAATCTAATGGGATATATTTATTTGTTTTAATTTGAAATGCTTTGTTCATTTATATGCACAATACTAAATAAAATAATATTTGATTTTCAGTCTGTTGAGCTTAGCTACCAATTTCACCTCTCTTTCCTATAACATGTATTGAAAGGTAGGAAGTCAGTTTAATGGACATTAGTAACTAATTTCACACATAGGCCAAAGCTTGGATAAGCGGTGAGTTATAGATGAGATGTGGGTGCATGGTGGGCAGGTGACACTTGGGGTTCTCCAGAACAAGACTGAATACAGAAGACGTGTTTCCATGGATTTAAGCTAACAACTTCCTTTCTGCGGATCTTAACGGGGCCAGTTCCAAATCTCCCACCTACTGGAAAAGGAAGGTATCTTTTAAAATTTTCCAACTCCTTGCTTTTGCAGCTGTCTCAGTTGCTGCTTGGTTTTTCAAGGTTGAATTGCTTTCAGGTCTTCTTTAAGTTCTTCCTTTTGCATCTATCTCAGGGGCTCCAGATGTTAACAGAGACACAGTATTTCATGGTGGGCTCTGTGGGGCAGGGGTAGGTGCCAAATCTTGGTTCTTTCCATTGCTTACTTTCTGCTTTGCAGCTTTCTTAGCCTCATATTTCCTTTGAATTTTAAGAGCTGCTTTTGATAATAGCTGCACTTTGTGATTTCTTATTCTGGGGTGGTTTCTTTTCAGACAGTTTGAAATTGGTGACTGGTTTATTTCTTGCAGCTGAGAGTCTATTAAACATTGCAAATTTAGGCTCCTCATTGGGTACTTCACTTGGAACTGCTTGGCGAATCATTGTTTTGGCTGGAAATAACCCATTCAAAAACGGTCGCTGAGATAGGGCTGGCATAATGCCAAAGCTTGTACCCATTGTTAACATGCAACCTGGGAACATGTATGGTAGTTAAAATGTGCTCCCCATCTGGGCACCAAGTGAAACATATAGGATCAGAGGCCATGGGTTTAAAATAAGTTTGTATTTTTTAACAGCCCATGATTACATTTGTATGTCAGATTTTTCAATCCAGCTGGCATTAATGTGTGGCCACGAGGATGAAATAAGCTATGTTTAGAGCATTGGTTCCAAAGTCAAGCACACGGTCACATTTCAAGCTGAGATTGTTGCATTGGCAGGCAGAAAATCATGCATAGCATCAAACTCAGTAGGACTGGAATTCCAAGTGACATCATAAATGGGGTTGTTTTGGTAATTGAATGGATTACAGCACTTTGTCTATTTGTTGCAAGTTACTGCATCGTTTATTCCCTGGTAGGAAGTTCCTGTCTTGTCGAATCTCTTCCAGCTATTACAACACAGAAGTAGCCTTCTCTTTCCCTAGTGGCATAACCTTATCAGCCTCAGAGGAACGGTGGTTGCCCAAAGCTGCACGAGGTCCACTGAAGTTGGGGTGCAGATAAAACCGAACAGATGAAGGTGCACCCTTACTCTCCGGAGAATAGAGAGTTCACTTTTGTCTAATTGATAACACACCATGATTAAATTTTGGAAATGCTAATTACTTGCAATTTTATTACAATCATCTTTAAAGAAGTGAGCTTCATTGCTAATATTTTGGGAACAAATAGTTTCATTATCCAACCAGGATGGATGCCAATTTTGCACTTTTTCTGGAGGAAAGTCTTTATGCGCGTCCCAGCGTTCACACCTCAGGGGCGCATGTGTGGCGGAGTGTGAGCCTTCTCTTCAGCCAGGCAATATTGTGTGTTTTTTTTTCTTTTTGTGATAACTCAAGTCAAACTGCCTTGGGAGGTCAAAGGAATGTAGTGAACCTGTGTTAGTGACATTGATAATATTTATAGTTCTTTCCCTTGCCTCAGCAAACAAGGTCCTACTCTTACTGAAAATATAGATTTTATAATTTCCTCAAGATTCCCTTGGAAACACTGTGCTTGGTGTAAAGTATGGTGGTTCATTCACTCTGGCTCACCCTTCTACCCTCAGATGGGTTCGTACACTGGCTGTGGGACCTTGGACACACTCCCCTACCCTGTGAACCCTCTCCTGGGGGACAGCTGCTTTTGTTTTCAATGCCCCTTAGTGTCATAAATCGCTCTCCGAGCCGGGCCTGCTATCTGACCGGGAGGAATCCGCACGGGTGTCCTTTCCTAGCTGCTGGAAACCGAGGGAGATGCATCACCTGCCAAGGAGTACAGACTTCGAGCCCCCAATTTCTCTTGGCCATACTTCCAAGCCCAGGACGAATATCCGAGCAGCGGGCCTGGGAGCCCCATCTGATGTCCTGTCACTGCTTTGCTGACAGATGGTGGCGGGAATAGGAGGGAGGAGGTCAGCTGCGTGACCAGTGAGCAGCACCCACTCCGTAGCAGAGATCACACCGTGTTCCCGCTCACCCAGGAGGACACCTGTCACCGTGACTTGCATTTTGGCTCCTTCAGGGCAGGGCCCAATATTCCCCCATTCCCCACCTCCCAGCAGAGTCCTCCCCGGCAGTCCCATCTCAGGAATGACTGCTACCGTTCATTGTTTGTTCAATGCGGAAACCTGAGCATTTGAATGGATTCTTTTCTTTCACTCCCTTTCCGCAAAGAACAGAGCAGATCCAAATAAGCCGCATACTTCCCCGCTTGTCTCCACTCTACCTGCCCCCTGTGTGAGAGCACCGCCTCTCCCCATCTCCACAGGAGCCCCCGGCTGCCCCCCTGCCCCCCTCTTTCAGCCACTCAGGTACAGCAGCAGGTGGCCTTGCAGGCATGAACCCCGCCCATCTCTCTGCTGTGTAAAGCGCCAGGACATTGCCCGCCATACCCACAGAGGGCCATCCGCCTGTCACTCCCTGCTTTCCATCCTCACGACAAGCACCACGCCCTTTGGCTCAGCACTCCGCCGGCCTCCCTTGTGCGGTGAACACACCGCGGCCTTTCCCAACTCTCAGCTTCTCACGCGGACTGGAAACGCGTCCTGTTTCTTGAGGTGACTTCCCCCTTAAGCTTCAGATGTCAGTGGAAGCATCCTTTCCGGAGTAGCTTCTCCCAGGTCATGCCTTCCCCTTGCCCTGTTGCTTCCCTCGTGGTCCCTTGCCCATTGCCTGTCTCCCCCAGCGGAAGCCAGGCTCGGTGAGGGGGGGACCTCGCTGGCCTTACCAACCCCTGAGTCCCAGCCTCTTTGGAGCACCGAGCCAGGCACGTAGTAGGTACTCAGTGTTTACTTGTTAAACCAATTAACTTTTGCTCCTTCCCCAGCCCTCGGTGCCCAATATGCTGAGAAAATAGCTACTGAATGCAAAAGAAATAGACAAACGAATCAACAGATGAGTATTTCTGTCGCAAATGCCCCCAAGGGCAGTGCAGCAGCACCCGGGCACGCACACCTTCCCGTGTTCTCCTGGACCGCCTGTTCACGGGGCAGCACTCTTTCCCGCTGCACTGACTTCCTTTGACCGGTCTCAGAACAGGGATGAGTCACGTGGAGATGGAAAACATCAGGGGCCCGTGGGTGGGGCCATAAATGAGACAGAAAAGTTCTGATTTTCCTTTCTATGGTTTAGATCGAAACAAAAGTGACTGGGTCTCCTACGCCCGTGCAAATGCAAGAGCGGAGGCCGCGCCAAGAAGGGCACAGTGGTTGGGGAGCTCTGGATCAGTGGGTCTCAGGCCAGCAGAGTCCGGGCCACAGCCATCTGGTAGCTTGTCCAGTGGTCAACCACGGAAGGCACAAGTGGCGATGGAAGTGGCTGGAAGAGGAAGCAGCCACCAAGACCTGCCTCCACATCTGCCTGTCGTCTGTCCTTACAAGAGGCTTTGTCTCTAATCCTGGCCTTCCTCACTCCCCTTTGGAGAATGCTCCTTGTGACACTGACTATAAAGTGGGACATGTCCCTCCAGATCTGATCCCCACCCTTCAGGTCCCAAATACAAGCCTGTATGAGAAACAAGGAAGCCCTCCTGGCTTTCTAGAGTCTTCTCTCCCCACTGCTGGGCTCTGCCCACGGAAGGAGCTCTCTGGGCACGCCAGGAAGGGTGGGCGTTCACAGTCCTGGCTCCAGGGGCCCTGTCCAGTTAGTGGAGCACGGTTCCTCCCCGGAGCCCTCCTGAGCCTCCCTCCCTCCCGAGCCGCCCTCCCAGGAGCCTGGCTGCTTTGTGTCCTGCTGCCGCTGTGCACATTCACGCGCCGAGCCCTTTCGGGGTAGTAATTCACTGCTGGTGAAAACTTGGCATGTTCCGCGTCTCCTGTCGAGTAACTCATTTGTTTCAATTTTGGACCATCTGAAAAATGAAGGCAGTGTAAAATTGTGTGTGTGTGTGTGTGAAAGAGCAGATGGGAAAATTCCTTTCCTCTGGCTATTTATAACCCTTCCCAGGCGCTAAAAGCAGTGACCATTACTCTCACCCTCTCACCATCCAAAAAAGTGCCGAGTCCGCACTGTCTTATTTTATGCGCTTCCTTGCTCTTAAGTGCTCACTGTTTGGATTTCTGATCTGATAACTTTATTTAAAAATTGAGCTTTTTTGGAATTTTACACTTGTCTGAGCTTTTTTTTCTGGCCAAAGGGCTTCCCCTCTGCAGTTGCTTCTCCTGCTCTGTGAAGCTGGACCAGGATGGCACCTGCTCCCAGGGGTGCTGCAGGCTCTGGACAGGGACACTGATGTCATGTGACCAGGCGACTCAAATACAGTTCTCCAGGGGACCTTAACTCCACAAAAGAAACCTCCTTGGGCCACACCAAGCCCTGCACCTCCCGGTGTCTGGCTGTCCCGCTCACCTCATCCCTGCCACTTGGCAGAAGCCTGGCCCCAGAAGGTGCTGTTTATATGTTGCTGAATGAACACTCCCCTTGCCAACCTTTGCTGTATCTGTTGCCCAGGTTCTTAAGATTCTCTGGTTACAGCACCATCTTCCCTGGGTCTGGGTTTCTGAACAAGCACTCTGTCCTTCCATCATGCTTTAAGGACGCAGACTTCCCAGTTTTACAAGGGTAAGTGGGGCCATGTATTTATCTTTGAAATGAAGACATTGAAAAAAGTCTGCAAAAGGGTTGCAAGGCTGAACATGGTGTTGTAAATAGTCCCCAGACATAAAGTCTGGGTGATAGGAGGTTTATGGCATTGGAACCAGCAATTTCTAGGATTCAACCCTGGGAGAGCCTAAAACACCCAGCTTAGAGCACAGGGCTGGGGGCAGTGGGGCCGTGCAGAAGGTAGGCGTGGAGGGAGGGACTGTGGGGACCCAGTGGAGCTTCTCATTGCTCATTCCATGTGTGGAGGAGAAGGAAGGTGTGCCCGCAGGCTGGAGCCCAGGTGGGGGGGCACAGGGAGCCTCTGCTGACCCTGGGCTGCGCCACTAACCAGGAACCTGACAGCTGTGCCTTGCAGGGAACCCTCCTGACAGCGGGCAGGACAAGTTGTAAGGATCTGCAGAAGGGAGGGTGATCAGAATTAGCTCTTAAGTGAAAAGCGGGTAAAAAAATTATATGTATATACATACAACACATGCGCACACATCCTGGGAGGATAATTGCCACCACACTAATACAGAGTCCTGTCTTATTTCCTGTCCCATGCGAGGGTCCGGTTCCCGATTCCTGAGGGGTGGCTGGTTCTGATTGCCCTAGTGGTCCCCGCGCTGGCAGCCAGCCCTCAGCCCCCACCAGCATGTCCCATATCCCCATTTGCCTTCCAGGGCCGCTCCTTTTCTGCTCTGCAGCCAATCTGCTTCCTGGGTTGACTGTGGTCTCCTGAAAGAATCTGTCGATTCTTTGTGGGTTATTTGCATTCCATTCAGCATGGCTTGATGTGAAAACCTTTGATTGACAACCAACTTTTAAATAATAAATTGACTCCTCAGTGAAGGCCTTCAGGGCTTTCCCACTTCTTAGGGACCCACAGAAAGACACTTGGATTTTCTTTTAAGGGGAAAAGGAACCAGGTCTCAGCTCCCATGTCCTCTTTTGACCTCTGCATAACCCCTGGTCACTACTGGCACAGGGGGTGGGAAGGCAGTTGTGCCTCTTGGTTCTGGGCCTCAGGGGATACTAGGCTCTAAAGTCTTCCTCAACTATCAGTGTCAATCCCAACTTCCTCTAGAGAGAGAATTGTTAGGTTTTTCTGTATTGTCTCCCACACATTTTCATACAGATACAGAATATATTGTGGTTGCTTTAATTAGTTTTAGTCAACCTTTTACAAGTAGAAAAATATTCAATGCCAAACATTGTCCTTGAATATAGTTTTAGTTGTAGAACATAGATATTGATATGAAAGAGTCTCCATTTCATTGAATTATAAGTCAGTCTTCTATATGTAATTTTCTGTTTGATTCAGGGGATAGACAGTTTTTAAATTTTCAAATGGGCATTTTAGTCATCTTTTGGGTGTATGTGATTTTATTGAACAGTGATTATAAACACAACTGTACAACTCCTATTTCTGAAAATTCATTGAGATTTTCTTTTGTGATCAACAGCATGGTTTACTTTTACAAATATTTCATGAAGAAAAGAAAACATTCTTTGCAGAGCTGCTATAACAGATAAGTTTCTATATACATATTCATAAAATCAAGTTCCCTGATTATATTATAAAATCTTCTATACCTGAACTGAAGGAAATATATAAAAAATCTTCTGCTATGATTCAGCTGCTGTTTAAAGGTTTTAAAAGTATTTGCGTAAAGTTTTATTTTATTTATTTGACTCCTAGGTTGTTAGGTATAAATAAGTTAATGACTATTATATATTTTTCTGGATCATATCTCTTGTTATTGGTGCTATTAATATTAATTGTCTCAATTAAAATTTTTGCCCTTGAATTCCACTTTATCTGATTTTCATATTGATTAACCCCATTTCTTTTGTGTTATAGTCTACTTATTATATTCCTGCCCATCCCTCATTTTTAATCCATTTTTGTTATTGTGTGTTATTTTTTAACTTTTTATTTTGAAATAATGATAAATTCACTGGAAGTTGCAAAGAAAGCACAGTGAGGCCTTTGTCGAGTTTCCCATAGGGTTACATCTTACCTAATCAAGACCAGGAAATTGACGGTGGTACCTGTGTGTGTGTGTGTGTGTGTGTGTGTAGTGCGATGTCATTTTATCATAGGTACAGGTTCATGTAACCACCAGGCCATTCAGGCACAGAACCGATTCATCATCACGAACATGACCTTCATGCTGGACACTCATAATTATCTCCACTTCTCTCTGCCTCACCAGCCCTGACTGCTGGCAACTTGCACTAATTCCTTCTTCATTTCTATAATTTATTTCAAGAATGTCCTATATACGGGAGCATATAGTATAAGACTTTTTTGGATCAGCTTTTTGCCACACTGCTCTTGATAGTCACCTGAGTTGTGCGTATAACAATAGTTATTTTGGTTTTTTGCTGACCAGTACCCATGGCATGGGTGCTCCACAGTTTGTTTGTTTAACTGTTCACCAGTTGAAGGACACTTGAGTTGTTTCCAGTTTTTGGCTTTTGCAAATAAAGCTGCTATTAACAGTCACACAGATTTTTATGTGGACATAGTTTTCATTTCCTTGTGATAAATGCCTGGGAGTTCAATTGCTAGGTTATGTGATAAGAGTATGTTTATTTATTTTTAGAAAACCTGCTAAGCTATTTTCCAGAGTGGCCGTGCCCATTTACATTTCCACTGGCAATGTGGGAGATACCGTTTTTCCACATCCACGCTCCCATTTGGTACTGTTACTGGCTGCCCTCAGAGATGTGCCGTGTGGTTCCCTGTGGTATTAATTTACGCTTCCCTAGTGGCTAGCCGTGCCCAACATCTTTTCACATACTTTGTTTGCCCAACACGTATCCTTTGCTGACATATCTTGTCATGTCTTTTCTCTTTTTCTGATTGGAATGTTTGTTTTTATTATTGTTGAGTTTTGAGAGTTCTTATAAATTCTACATATGAGGCCGTTGTCAGATGTGTGGTTTGCAAATATTTTCTTCAAGTCTGGCTTGTCTTTGCACCCTTTTAACAGGTTCTTTCACAGAGCAAAAGTGTTTAATTTTGATGAAGTCCAGTTTATTGATTTTTAAAAAAATGGATCATGCTTTTGATGTCATGTCTAAGAACTGTTCACATAGCTCTAGGAACTGATCTTTTCTAATGCTACCTTCTAAATGTTTTATAGTTTTATATTTAAATCTATGATGAATTTTGAGTTAATTTTGTACAAGTGTGAGGTTTAAGTTGAGGTTACCTTTTTTTTTCCTATTGCTGCCCAATTCTTCCAGCAGCATTTGTTGCAAAGACTCTCCTTCCTCCATTGAAATGTTTTCAATTTATAAAAACTGTGTTGCCTGTACTTTATGAGCCTATTTTATTTTTTTATTTTTTTTTTGGCTTTTATCCTGCTCCATGGATCTATGTGTCTATCCTTCTGAAAAAACAACATAGTCTTGAGTAATAAAGCTATATCATGTGTAAAGTAAATTTTCCTATTTAATTTTTTTTTCAAAACTGCTTTAGTTATTCTAGTTCCTCTGCATTTTATATAAACTTTTAACTGTGTTTGTCTATATCTACAAAAATTCTTGCTGGAATTCTGATAGAAATTTCATTAACCTGGTTTTCATTAACCTTATCAATTTGAGAGAACTGACATCTTTACTATGTTGAGTCTTTCAATCCATAAACATAGTATATCTCTTTATTTAGACCATCTTTTTTTTCTCAGTGTTTTGTAGTTTTTAGCATGCAGGTCCTGTACATGATTTGTTAGATTTCCACCTATTTCATTTTGGGGGAAGCTATTGTAAATTGTATTTGTAATCTGGTTTCTATGTGTTCATTGCGAGCATACAGAAATATGATTGCCTTTCGTGTTGACCTTTTCCCTGTGACCTTGCTGAACTAACTTCCTCCTTCTACAATTATGGTTTGTTTTGTTTGACCCATGGATTACTTAGAAGTGTGTTGTTTACTTTCCAAATGTTTGGAGACTTTTCTATTACCTTTCTTTTATTACATTCTAGTTTGACTCCATTTGAGTCAGAGAAAAATTTCTGCATAATTTAAATATTTTTTATTCGTTAGGTTTGTTTTATGGGTCAGACTACGGTCATCTTTCTATACTTTCTGCAAATGCTTGGAAAGACTGTGTATTCTGCTGTTTTGGGGTGGTGTTGTGTATGTGCCAATTAGGTTTTGTTAATTGGTTGTGCTATTGAGTTCTTTATTCTGCTGAGTTTCTATCCAATTGTTCTATTAATTGTTGGGAGAGGGGTGGAAATGTGCAACTATAATGATAGAAGCATCTATTTATCCTTTGATGTACATCGAGCTTTGCTTCATATATTTTGCAGCTCTGTTGTTTGATATGTACACTTTAGGACTGTTATGTCTTCTTGGGAGACTGACCATCTTATCATTAGTTAATGTATCTCTTTGTCCATGGTAATTTTTTTCCTGAGGTCTGGTTTGTTTGATATTAATGTAATTATTTTCCTGATTTATTTTCATTAAACATGCAAGGTAAATTTTTCCCATTATGTACTTTCAACCTACGTATGTCACTGTATCTGAAGTGAGTTGTTTTGTAGATAGTGTATAGTTAGATAATATTTTTTGTTTAGTCCACCCTGCAAATCCGTTTTTAATTAGTGCATTTGGATAATTTACATTTACTATAATTATTCATATGTTAGGGCTTAAGTCTGCCATTTTATTTTTTGTTTTCTGAGTCTACTTTTTGTATTTCTGTTTTCTTTTTAGGCACTTCCTATGGTGACTTGACACTTTTTAGAATTCCATTTTGAGTTATCTATAGTGTTTTTCAGTGTAACTTCTTATGTGTAGAGTTTTCAGTGATTGCTTAGGATTATATATGTGCTACTTCCTCTGACTCACTGGTTTCTCATGAGAGATCTACTGTCGTTTGAATTGTTTCCCCTGTACAGGGAAAACTTACTCTTCCTCTCTGGCTGCCTTTAAAACTTGATTTCTCATTTTTAGAAACTTGCCTATGATGTATCCTGATATGAATTTCTTTGGTTTTACTCTGTTTGGGGTTTGCTCAACTTCTTGAATATGTAAGTTTATATATTTTTTCATACTTGGGAAATACTCTACCATTATTTTTTAAATACTTTTTCTCCTCTCCTTCAGGGAATTTATTGACCTAAGAATTAGATCTTTAGCTATGGTTTCACATGTTCCCGAGTCTCTCTTCATATTTTTTATTGTGTATTTTATTTCTGTAATTAAGATTTGGCTGCATTTTTTCCTGTAGTGTTTGGCTGGAGTGAAACAGTTGTCAGAGTTTTTCTGACTTGTGAGGCTGCCCCCATTCTGCTCCTTTGGCCAGAGAAAACAGGTTTCCTTAGGGCTGCTTTCTTCTGTACCTAATGGCATTCCAGGCTGCTGTCTCCGCCCTTTGCTCTCTGGCCCGAGTTTCTCGCTGTATGGGGGGGGGGAGTGAGCGCCCTCTCTCCGTCACCGTCTCTGTGGCAGCGGAAGGCCTCCACCGCGCCCTCCACCGCTGTTTGGATGCGTTTCTTCCAGATGCTTCACTGGTCGGTCTCAGTTTAGCCTGATCTGAACGTCTCTACAGTGGGCCAAGGAAATTCAGCCCATTCGCATCGATTTCAAATACGGATACAGAACAATTGATTTCTTTCATTTTGTTTACTGATTTATTTTACTTTGCAGTGGTAGTTTTTCCTTAGCTGATTTAATCAGGTAAAGTTGTATTTTTATTTCCCGTGTCTCAGTCTCTCATCCATCCAACTTAGATGGTCTCCTGTGCATCTCTGTTGCGCTCGGAGTGGCTCGCAGCTGATACGTGCAGAGTGTTTTTGATCCTCTGTAGTTATTTTAAGATCTTGGGGCAGTTTCCATCTAGGGACATAGAAATTGTGGCTTCTCAGTCAGTTCTTTGGAGCAAGTCCACATGGTTATGCTCCCCTTACAGAACCTCAGAGAGCCACTGTAAAGGCAGGCAGCGAGGGAGGCGGAACCACAGCGAGCCCAGGGACAGGGGAATGCAGCCGTCTTCTCCGGCCTGGTGATGATCCTCAGAAGTTAGGCGATGGCATCCCTAAAACCGCACACCGTCAGCATTGCTTTTGTGTCGTGTTAAATGAGCCCACTAGTCACAGAACAGCAGGAGCCTGGGAAAGTCCCCTTTGGGTAGGGAACATAATGTCGAAGAATGTCCTGGTTCTTCTTAAAGGTGACGCGAGGGCACGACCGAGAATCCCACGTGTCTGTCTGTTGGGGGCAGGCTCTCCTAATCCGTCATAATGGTTTGGTGGATGGAGACGGAGTGGTTGGGCCTGCAGCCACCTGGGCTTACAGGACATTGGGTTAATTGTTTCCACCTGGTACTTGACTGTCACTCCTGTTGTCTTTTAGAGACCCCTTGTATGTAGGCCACATTTGGTGAAGAAAAGCAGAGTTGTGGCAATTTTTATTTTACTTTTCTGAAGCAGCACCACCTCCTGAAAGGCTATGCCTTACGAGTCCAAGTACCCACTCAAGTTAGGTCCGGGTGCAGGAGGTTGAAAGTAGCTGTGTGTTCACCCCATCTGACTAGGAACACTCGCTTAGCCTTTCTCTGCCTCAGTGTTCCCCTTGAGAATTTGTTTTCAGCAATTCCAGATTAACTAAGAATAGACATGGAAATGTATCCCAGGATCAGCAAGGGATTTATGACTCTGTCCTGCTGGTCTGAAGCAGAGATCATTTTCTTGTTTTATGCTGAAACAGGAGAGCGCTGCCAAGGTGTGTTTTTAAGGCAATGAGCCTACTTAATCTTCATGCAGTCCATTTTCCAAACAGAAACATCTCACTTATACATACAGAAGTCAGCTCCTAAAAATTTTTAAAAATCTTAATGGTATCAGCCCTCTGATTTCCCAGTAGGAAAATCTCAGACCCAAAGCATGGCTGTGGCTGGCGCAGGGTCTCCTGGCTCTGCCCTGAGCACTTTCTTCCTTTTCTCCACACCCAGGAGATTGCTGGCCTTTTGGTGCTCTCCAGCTCATCAAGCTGCGACAGGGGACACTCACCTGGAGGCACGAGGACAAGGCAGTTTCACACCAAGAAAAATGCCCTTTACCCACTCCCCATCCTTCCCCTTAGAGCTGCCTTGAGCTGTGCTTTGTCTATGAGCAGAGCTTGGTCTATGAGCAGAGCTTTATCGTTTGAGCTGTTTTTTGGGCTCTCACTTATTGATCCCGATCACCTCTGTTAAAATTTCCCCCTTATTCTCCTCCCTCCCTTCCTTCTACATGTAGCTGATGAAAAGGTTCTGGCCCTCCCCACTTTGTGGAAGCTCTAGTCCCCTCCATCTCCCTCCCCGTAGTCCTGGGAGATGCGGGGTGTGGTTCATGCATTTCTGGGCTATTGGGTTGGATCTGCCCTTCCCTCTGGGTCTGCAGCCCACACATCTCTCCTGAAGCCTGTGATCTGTCCCATTACGGCGGACAGCTGGAATCACCGTTGCTCACGCCTTGTGCTCATGCTCCCTCATCCCATCCAGTCGGGACACAGCCCTGAATCACAGTCTTTTCCTTCGGATGAGTAACATCGGGAGGCCCCATGGTCCTCCACGCACAGCCTCCAGCAGGCCTCTGCAGGCCTCCAGTTGTGTCAGGGTGGAATCGTGGGATGGACGCGGCACAGCTCCAGCTGAGTTCCTGCTACATGACCTTTTATCCTACAAATGGAAATGAAGAAAAATTAACAAATCCTTGTTAATAGAAATGCAAATGAAAAAATAACAAATCCTACAAAAACAACATATAGCTTTAATCTCAGTATCTCAGTCAATAAACATTTTTCACAGTGTTTATCCGACCTGTAGTTCCATAAGATGTTCTTAGAACAAGTGTTCTTGGGCAAGTAATTAGATCTGCTACTTGGATACTCAGGAGACATGTGAGTGTGTTCTGAGCTCATTAGGCTCAGCAGTAAAGGACCCTGCTTGTCCTGGCTCAATCCAGCCTGTCCCAGAATTAAGGGATGCTTTTAGTGCTGAACACCTTGAGAACACATTTTGGAAATACTGCATATTCATGGCCACCCTGGAAAAGCACTTAGGTTTTGAGATGTGAAGTTTCCTCTTCCAGGAGCTAGCATACACATGATAGTGTGGAAAATAGCCCACAGCTCCCAACTCCAAACCTGGTTCTTTTGCCAAAATCGTATTATCAGTTTATTCTGAAAATTGCCTGCTCCCCTAATATACATATTCCCATCAGTAACAACTCACTTAGCAGTGACTCTCCGGAGGCTGGAGGAACACTTTGAACATTGGTCTGAGGACTGGCGTAAATATACGTACAGCTTTAGCTGCTTCATAGCCTCTTTATTATTATTACTTGTTATGCTCTTGTATGTAGCGTATCTATTAATGATACTTTTAATCAGTTACTATTACATTTTGCTCTGAGAGTGAAGCACGCTTATTGAAGAGAAGTTAGGGAAAAGTTGAAAAAGAATAAAAAAAGAATTTACTTCGACACAGAAATAACTCAGCTATGAACGTGGTGCTAAGTGTGTACACACATGTGCACACACATATGCATGTATGCACGCTCTCGGGATAATGCACTGTCTGTATTTATTGTCGTGACTCCCCTGTTTCGCTCACCATCATGTGATGTGAAGGTGTCCATGTCATTCGCGTCCTCTGAGGACGCCTTCAATGGCTGCACCACGCTCCCTTGTCCGAATGTACGGCCTTCACTTAGGGTTTGTGGTGGAGCCGGGACACGGGGCCTTCACGGTGCCTCCTCCCCCCGAGCACGTAGGAAGGCTGTTTCTTTCGCAGTGTGATTGGGGCCAGCAGGTTAAGAAGGGCAGTGGGATGTGGGCAGAAGTGAGAGGGGATGCCACCTCTGAGCTTGGCACAGCACTTACCTCTCCCCATGCCAGGGATGGCAGATGGCAGATGGAAGCAGCAGGGCTCTGAGGGTCCGTGTCGGGAGACAGCTGCCTGGAGCTGCCCAGCCTACATCAGACTTTGAGTGAGAAATAAACCTTCGTTGTGTTGTGCCCCTGAAATTTCAACATTTACTTGTTACTGCTGCATAGCTTGGCATATACTAGTACTTACATCACCACATTTGTTGCATAGCTGTTTGTTTAAAATTTCTTATTTTAAAGATAAAACTTCAATGAACCTATTAAAGCAAATATCTTTGTTTATACCGCTGACTACCTTCTTTGAATATTTTCTGATTTTTAGAAAACGTGTACCAATATATCATGCTCCCCCCTCCCCCCAAATTAGTGTGTGAGAGTAACCATTAAAACCTGGCCTTATCAAAATTACTATTTTAAAAACTTTGTAGATTGTGAAGAGCACCTCATTGCTTTAATTTGCTTGTTTTTGATTTCTAATAAGTTTGGAAGTGCTCTTTCCTAAGGCCTGTCTGGGTGCTACCGAATGGCTAAAAGTGCTGGCCGGGAGCCTCCACTCACCCCCTGGCATCTTGTCCCTATGAGCTGGGGCATCTTCAGTTGAACTCTGCCCATGAAGAGAGGTGTCTTAGGGTCTGTCTTACAATGAATTGCCTTGTCAGTAGCCTGGATGAGTTGCTGTGTCTAGATGGAATCGAAGATGCCAATGTTTCCCATTTCATGTCTCTTTAGAAGAAAGAGAAGTTCTCCTGGGTTTCCAAGGAGGAGCCTTTAGCAGTTCGGGAAAGGTTTAGTGGATGCCACTGAAATACAAGGGACTCCTGGGTGACCGGGTTAGGTGGCGATGCACACATGCCCACAATGCGAATCATCGTGAATCACAACAGACCCCTCAACGTGCTGCTAACAGCCAACCAAGGGCTGTGGGGGCACAGAGAATGGGGGGCTGCTTCTGCCTGGGGGAGGCAGCACTCACGGTGCATCCCAAAGGTGGTGTTCGAGGTGTCGCCTGAGCTTGATCTCTGGTTTGTGTTCCAGGCTGGGCCTCGTCTTCAACGACAATTTCCGTAGCAGCCCCTCTAACGGAGTCTACGAGCCAGCTTTTCCTGTGCTGAAAGGTAGTCAAATCAGACAAATTGTAAATCTACAGCTGTGGTTTTGTCAGCATGTGTATTTTTATAGAAAGGAGCAAATCTCCGCCGAGCTGGCCAGATAAGCATCTCTGCTTTTCCTTACGTCTTCCGAACTGTGAAAGATCGCCCTCGGCGAGGACCTGGTTTTAATCACCTTTGATTAACACAGAAGCTTTTGAAGGTGAAGGTGCTTTCTGTAAACTGTGGCAGGGTCCCAAGGCGTTAGCATTTCAGCCTTTTCTCCAGTGTGTAAAACGTGTAGAGCAGGACCAGGTATCAAGCTCGTGAAGACAGCGCATTGAGAGGGGGGGTTACTTTATTGCCTGACTCATTTCTCAAAGATGTTATTATTATTATTATTATATTATTATTAATATTATTATTATTTTCATTCTTGAAAGATTGCAGGCCATGCAAAGCTAGAGGCTTCTGGGTCCAAGGAATGTTTCAGCTCGCTTTTATTTAGTACTAAAGAGAGGCTTTTAGAAAAGATTTAGAAAACCAGAGAAAGTCTTGGGAATGGTCCCAGAAATGAGTAAGATGCTGGAAAGATCTAGCCTAGAAAAAAAAAGCAAAAGCAAAAGGGTTTGGGGGACTTCACTGGGGACAATGAAGAAAGTTACTTCCTGCCCTCAAGAAAACTCAGAGTTGAAACACAAATAGTGTCCCTTGCCCAGAGTTTTTATTAGAGCTGTGTGGTTTGGTTGGGATGTGTGCAGGCAGGAGGTCAGGTCGAATCCTGCGGGTCTCCAAAGTCAAGGCCAATATCCGTCCTTGGACCTCGCTTTGGTATTGACTAGTGTAGAGACAATGTGGGTAACCGATGCCTGACTCCAGGGTGTGGGGCTCTGGGGAGCACAGGAGGGATGAGGGAAACGCCAAATGCTTGTGATGTTTTGCTTTCAGAAGCCCTAATTTGGAGCATAAGCCTCTGGTTGCAAAGGACGTGGGTAAATACTGAATGAAATGGGCTCAGGAAGCCTGGATATGGCTGAGAAAGTGGTGGTTTCTACCTTCCTTCCCTTCCTCTTCAGGGTCTGTGTTTACTGAGTGAGCCTCCAGCTTTTCTCTCATTTCAGAGGACGGGGTTCCCCTTGGAAAATGCAGCCAATGCTGAAAGGCTACCTTTGGTGTAGGTTTCCTAGTGCTCCCAAGCCCCCTGAAGCTCCTCACAAAAGGTTAATTTTGATGGGTCGAGGCAATTCCACAGCACCCATCCACTCAGGACTGTCCAGGAGACCAGCCAACATCTCGGAGCTTCACGAACAGGGGGCTTCCCTTTAAAACAAATCATCTCAGAGGCTGCCTCACTGGTAAGGGGTGGAGAAAATATTCAGAGAGGAGTCCACGAACCTCCCTGAGAACCTGAAGATGTCTGTGCTCCTCACGGTGGACAGTCCCCTCATAAAGGAGAGCTGAGGGGGAAGGGGAGGCCCTCCTGGGTGCATCTCCCTGGATGTGGGCCTGAAGCTGGGGGTTTCTCTGCAGTCTCTCGGCGACCTCCACACTCACAGTGCTTCTTAGTCACATTTATCTTCTCAGATCTGAAAATCAAAGCTACTGGATTGAAATAAGTCGTGCCCACTTTCAAATGCATGATTCCCTGCGTTTCCGTGCTGGTTTTTGTGTTCCCTAGAAAAGTTCAGCCAGCAAACGTCCAGACTGCAGCCCAGAGGACAGGGCCCCGTGCTCCATGAGAATCTGAGCTATGACAATAAGAGCTTCAGACCCACAGCTGGTGTGTCAGGTCCGATTTGCTGATCTGTGGAGATTCAGATACACTGGACATTCGTTTCCCTGAGCCCTGATGATTGGCAGCAGCTGCTCCTGCGGAGCCTGGGCTCATGCTATTTTTTCTCTGCCCACTTCTGGCCTCCACGCCAGGCCTGTGGCCGCCTGCTGATCCTCTCAAGTAGCTTGAATTTTGCTCTCAACAGAAACATTTAAACATTTATTTAATGTGCTTTGCTATCGTAAAATAATATGACTACATGATAAAAAGTTTTGGAAAATAGACACAAGATGAAGTGATCACAGCAAATCTCAGCACCTTATAGAAACTCTGTCATCAATTCTGCCAGTAATTTTTCTTATCATGATTTTTATTGTCACACAATTATTTCTTTGTGTTTGATTTGCTTAATATTAATGTTTTTCAGGTGGTCTACAATTTTGTTGACCAATACTTTTAGTAACTTTATAATATTCCATATAGGTGTGAGTCATTACTGACTAACCTCTTCGTTACGTGATGAGAAATACTGCTTTGGTGAGCAGCATCATGGGGATTTGATCTTTCATATTTAGTTTAGATATCAAAATGAGTACAGAACTTTGTATTTACTTTAATATATATTCACAAATTTCTTTGTGAGAAGATTGTACCAATTGCAATGCTACCAAAAAATATGAGTATACAAGACTCATAGGCAATTTTGGGTTTGTTTATGGATTAACTAATTTAATGAACTAATTTGGCTGGAAATAATGGCAATTGGATGTCTGTGACATTTCAAAGCCCTTTCCAACGTGACATCTTGAAGGTCTGATACAAAGTCGATGGCAGACCATGTATGCCGTCATCTCTGTGCGTGTGCACTATTCCTGGTTGGGAGAGGACCTGCCATGGACTAACAGCAAGCCCTCTAGGGCACCCGTCTCTCTGCCTACCCAGCTGTCTGTCCATTCGTCATGAAAGATCGAAGGCTCTCATATTGCAGAACCAAACACCACACATTGCAAACAAGCATGCTAATAAAACAAGGGGAAAATAGAGACAGAGGGTCAGGGAGGAGTGGGAGCCTCAAGGCCCACAACCTCCAGGGATGGCTGTAAGGTAGAGGTGGTGCCAAGTCCCCTCGGCCAAGGAGAAGGGGAACTCACTGGTGATGAGAGCTGCAGCGTCCATGAGGGAAAGCCAAGCCTTCTGCTTGGGGAAAGCACGCTGATGCTTCCCCACTTTGGGGAGACATCCCCGTGGTACCAGTGCTGCCCACGGCCATGTGCTGTGATGGGCCATGCCCACCAGCACACACAGCACGTCCCTTGGAGGCAGTTTCCCATAAGGCCCTACTGCGTGCCCCGATGCCCAGCCCTATGCTCAGGTCACTAATCCAGTACCTCTTAGAGCCTTGTGCTCAGGAGGACATACAAAGAGGGTGGGGCCAGGTGGGGACTTTCAGCTGGTTAGCTCAATCCAAAAATTAATCTTTTGGGTAATCTGGAGGCATGGACTGATGAGAGTGTCCAAATTCTCCATAGGAGGTGAAGAGGAGTGGGGACAAGCACACGGGTGAAAGGGTTGGCTCACATCAGTGGTTTTCAAGAAGCGGCTCCTGCACGAGCAACATCAGGATCACTAGGGAATTGTTAGAAATGCGATTCTCAGCCCTACCCCAGACCAGCTGAGTCGGAAGCTCTGCAGGTAGGCCAGGCACTCGGTGTTAAGGAGGAAGGATCAATGAGCTGGAACCTCGTGAGTGTAGAGGGAACACAATGGAATTGAAAGAACAGTGATCATAGAGACCTGCCATCCAGGTTTCCTCCCAGCTCTGATGGTAATTTGTGCCGTAACCTTGAGTAAGTTGGATTCAGTTGGCTCATATGAAAAATGGGCCTATTAAGCGTTGCTTTTCTTTCTTCTTTCTTTCTTTCTTTTTCTTTCTTTCTTTCTTTCTTTCTTTCTTTCTTTCTTTCTTTCTTTCTTTCTTTCTTTCTTTCTTTCTTTCTTTCTTTCTTTCTTTCTTTCTCTCTCTCTCTCTCTCTCTCTCTCTCTCTCTCTCTCTCTCTCTCTCTCTCTCTCCCTTCCTTCCTTCCTTCCTTCCTTCCTTCCTTCCTTCCTTCCTTCCTTCCTTCCTTCCTTCCTTCCTTCCTTCCTTTCTTTCTTTCTTTCTTTCTTTCTTTCTTTCTTTCTTTCTTTCTTTCTTTCTTTCTTTCTGTGTTCTTATTGATTTTAGAGAGAGAAGAAGGGAGAGGGATAGAGAGATAGAAACATCGACGGGAGAGAGAAACATTGGTCGCTGCCTCCTGCACACTCCCTACTGGGAATCGAGCCAAAACCCAGGCATGTGTCCTGACTGGGAATCGAACCAGTGACCTCTTGGTTCATGGGTCTACTCTCAAACATTGAACCATGCCACCCAGGCCCTGCTTTTTTACTCTGTTGTGTTGTTAGGAGAAATGAGAAAGGCCTTTGGAGGCAATAAAATGTTATCTAAATATTATTTATGTTTAAATTAAGTGTTTAAAACTATTTAAAATCCAAATGACAAAAAATAAGCTGCAGTTCTTTTAAAAGAAAAGTGTACTATCAGACAATGTTTATTGAAAGGATGAATGGATGAAGTGAGTCAATAGGTCAATAAAGCTATGAGAAGCTGGGTTCCACTTCACAGCATGGAGGTTCCCTTCGTTGTTGCACGTAGGTGACAGTTGTTGGTGACAGTTATGTCTGGCGAGGCAGCAAGCAAAGCAGGTGATGTGGTGAGGAGTATGCTTTGAAGAAATGGATGGGTGGTACTGCCATTCATGGGGAGAAAGGTGAGCAGTCTTGGCAGGAAGGGAGGATGTTGCTTTTAATCTTGGAAATGTTGACTTGAGAGTCCCTGGGTCATCTAGGAGCAGGTGTCAAAGAGGTGGTAGGATGTCTATATCTGGAGCTCAGAGAAGGGGCCTGGCTGGAGGTACACATCTGAGCATCATCTGATTGTGGGTGGTAAGTGACACTGTGGGGTTGGGTGACATAGACCATGTCAAGAGAAGAAAGAGATGAGAAAACACAAGGAACTGCTTCTTGAGCAGTGTCCCCATTGATTGTGGGCAGAGACTATACAAAAGGAAATGGAGAGAACAGAGAGGGAGGCAGGAGGCCAAGGACATATGGCAATCTTTGAGAGCAAGCCTGGTTTTGCTGTCACCTTCTCCAAGGAGCTGCTCTGACTGGTCAAGTTTCTGCGGTGTCCAGCCAGCAGGCCTGAGAAGGCCCAACACGGCTCCTTATGCCTGAGACATGAGAAAGGACGTTTGCTCAGATGTCAGAGACCTGCTCTGTGGTTCTTCAGGATATGACTCTGGAAGGAGAGTGAATTCCAAAAATCTGAAAGGTTCAGACATGGTTCAGCACTGCAAGGAACTGCCTTGTCTGCGAGGAGTCACAACAGCCAGTCTCGATATTTAAAATGCCTCTAGGAGTATGCAGGACAAAGCCCATGATCACAGAAAATACACGATGACACCAACAGACACCTGTGCTCAGTATGTATGAATGTACAAAAATGGCATGGATCATTTTACTTAACCCTTGTCAATCACCCTTTGAGATAAGAGATTGTCTTCATGTTAAAAATAAAATTGGATCAGAGGACTGGGAAATTGTTTAAGATCTCACAACCACGATGCAGTGCATACATGATTGGGAGGCCAGCTTCTCTGATTCCTAAACCTGTGCTCTTATGTAACATGCAATGCGGGAGGGTTTAGACCTCAGCCGGGACTACACCTGGGAGCACCGCCTGCCTCTCATGCCAGGTTGAAATGTCAAGAGCTTTCTCCACGCACAAGCATCACCATAAAGTACAAGAAGTGTGGTCAAGAGAAGCGTGTGTGTGTGCAGGCACCTGTATGTCATGTGTGTATCTTCGTGTATCTCTGTGTGTGTCATTGTGTCTTTGTGTGTGTCTTGGGGGTGTCAGGTAGGAAGGGAGAATTAAGTCCTACACAAGAAAACTGCAACAAGGCTAGATGATAAGAGAAATAGGCTAATGGGCAGATGGCTGAGATGTATGGGGTCAGAAGCAGGAGCCTGGGAACTCAAGGCTGAAGCCATGGGCAAAGAGCTTCTGAGTCTCCCTCCGTGAGAGGCCGGCATGAGGTGGGTGACTCCTCCGAACGGCGTGGGCAATATTAAATCTCTGCTAATCTGAGCCTGTGACCACATTAAGAATGTATAGAGTCCTTTCTATTTTTTTAAAGTGACATCTCACATAAGAATTTCAAGGAAAGTAAAGCTTGTTGCTGGAGGTTAAGAGGGCAGTTTTGATGGATGACAGACAGAAAGCAGAGCTCCTCGCTTCCTGTAATATCAAGAGACATTGGACTGAAAATGCCTGGATGAGTATGAATTGAAGTTCAAGCTGGTGGGACTTTATAGAAGGGCTCGGTGTTGTCCCATGTGAATGCTTATCCCTGGGGAATTTAGAGCCCACTGAGTCATCCTCTCCCTGCACCTTGGACATGGGAGGGCGGCAGTGTTGCTGGGGCCAGAGCAAGGGCCATCCTGGACCAAAGTACCAGCTAAGCTGTATTCCACATTGGATCACCCTGGAACTGCAAACATGAGACCTTTTTCAAAGTATTAGATAATCGGTAATTACAGCAAAAGCACTGGCTTTTCTCTAAACTGCTCTTTCACTGCGAAAAGAACCAGATGCCCAAAGCTATTTTTTACCTTACATGACTGAGCAGTTCTAGAAGTCCTCCAGTTTGACTGGTCTGTATTTTTTTGCTGTATAACAAACCCAGTCAGCCTTACGTTATTCCCTCCCTTCAGCCTTTCAGGTTCTCATCAACTCACTGGAAAGGCAGTCCAACCATTGGGCTCACCTTACAATAGGCTGGTGGATGCCACCTATCAGGTACCCCCGTCCCACCTCGGGCCTCCTTAGTGCTGGAGGTTCGCTCATTCACTCACTGATCCAACCCAGATGTTCACAGGGTAGAGTCACTGTGCTGTGGTAACCACCAGGTAGTTCATGCATGAAAACCCTAAGGTGGGATTTTTTTAATGCGGGAACCTGAGTCTCAGCTTTTCCTTACTAACTTCTCACCTAGGGTGTCACTCAACTTCTCTGGGTAATGGGATGGGAGAAGGTTGTTCCGGGGCTGCTGTGAGAATACTTAGTAAGATTTAAGAGAATTAGTGGTTTTGGTTATAAAATAAGTCTTGGAAATGTAATATACGGCACAGTGACTATATTAGTAATACTGTATTGTAAATTTGAAGGTTGCTGAGAACAGATCTTAGAAGTTCTCATCACAAGAAGAAAATTGTAACTATGTTTGGTGGTAGATGTTAACTAGACATATTGTGGTGATTGTTTTACAATATATACATATATCCAAGTATTATGTTGTACAGCTGAAACTAATGTCATGTTATATATGTCAATTGTACCTTAATAAATGCAAAAAGAAAGACTACATGGTTTAGTTGCAGACTAAACCTCTGTACAAATAGAGATGTCTAAGCTACTACTGTATCATTTTTATCAGAATGAAAAATATTACTTTGGGAGGGAGACATACCTATTAGGAGTTCCAGGAAGTGAAGGTAAGAGACTCATAAACTCTTTTCAGGAGCCAAGTTGAAGCCATGCATTGAGTCTCAACAAGATACATAGACTATTGAAGACGTAGCGTGCCTTTGCTTTCTGCTGGATGTAAATCCACTTGGTGGGACAAGATGATTATTCTCTGATGATTAGACAAAAAAGGAAATGGCATTTGTTTATGAAAACAAACTTGTAAAGTAAAATATGAGAGGGAGATACCTGGGATGAAGAGATTATTAACGTTGGCCTTCGATTGTTTTCCACCTACTCCATAGCAACTTGCAGTTGCGAGAATGGGACCCAGCATCAGAAAAGCCACATTTACAAACTCTGCAGCTCTCCTAAAGGGCCAGCTGCCTCCATGGACATTCTTTCCAATGTACCCAGAAACCAAATCAGACTGGTTTCCCAAGGACTAGTACAAATTTTATCCATCACAGAGAGTTAAAGGCAGGCAATTTATTGCATCCAATTTAAAGATTGTGAAAGAATCCTTCAGATTTGGGTGCTTTCCACATCTTTTAGGTAAGTTGAACATATCCTTTGGTTCTAAAGAAAGCAGCTTGTAAAATGTTTGGGAGCTGTTGGGACATCAAACAACTCCTAGACTAGTGCATTTTAATGGTATGCTTATAAAAGAATCAATAAAAGAAGCAGAAACATATGGTTTAAATTCCTCTGAATAATACGAGGTATTTTTGTAGGCATTCCTTTTTTTTTTCCTGTGGGTCTGAACACATCTTTGAGTGCTTATCTTAAAAATACTCAAAATAACCCTTAGATATACTGACACAGTGAAGGAGACAACTGTACTGTGACACTGTCTTCTCCTTGGGCCTGGGGGCCTGGATCCTAGCAAACTCTGGGTTCATCAAGAAATATGTGGCGAGGAAGAAAGTGACAAGCATGTTTGCAGAGTTGTGAATAATTAGGGTGCAGAGGCAGCTAGTCCGGAAGTTCAAGGCTCAAAAGCTTACAAACTCCAAGTAGGTAATAAGGTTTGAATTGTGTCCTGAGAATTAAAAATGGAAGGCTGAGTGTAGTGAGCAACTTGAAAACTGACTGTAGAGCTCTTACTTGCTCGAGGACATTCAAATTCAATGATAACAATGTGCTGGTCGAACAAAATAGGCCTGTGGCAGCAGCTGCCAACAGCTTCGCCCTGCTTCAGCCTAAAGTCCTTGGCTGCGGATTAGAATCAGAGAGGAAGAGCGATTTCCCACAAGTCAAACGGGTAGAGTGGGTGCACCTACTGCAAGTCCTGGGCCCCTTGCATTGCGTTATGTCTGAGTAGCTGCCAGGAGGCGGTTGCGTACAGGGGAGAGCAGACCTGGGTCAGCTCCACACGACAGTGGGTCAATGGCATCACCCCTCTAGTGTGAGATTTCCCGAGTGTGAGATGGGGCAACAGTGACTACTTCACCGACCTGTGAGGATGCAATATTAAGACAACTATTAATTACTGTAAAAATTGATTTTTCCTTTCTCAGACATTAATTTAACAAATAGTCATTGAGTGCCCATTGTGTGGTCTACACTGGGGATATGGTGCTAAGTCAACACAGACACGAGTTTTTCCCTCTTGCAGCTTGGAGTCCGGTGGGAGACACTGACATCTCTGAAATGATCATGGAAGCCAGCATAGCAGTGCACAGAGCCAGAGAGACACTGAACCTGTGTGTGGAAGGTTCAGAGGCTCTGCACCCAGGAGAACTGAGGAGCAAAGGAGATTGACTCAACACAGCCTGGAAGTCACAGGGAACAAAGGATGTGACGGGAGCTCCACCGGAGTCTGGTCTCCTCACTTTTCCCTGGAGCAGCTGCAGGATGCTCTGGGCTGTCCTGTCTCTGTTCTCAGCTTCTCTATCCACTGCTTCTGTCTACCTTCCCTCTGCTCTGGTCATTCGGTCACATCTTGGTTCCACAGGACTCCTGGGGACTCATTGCAGATCCCTCCTCTCTGGCTTAGCTGTGAGCACTCATTCAGATTTCGTATTTTTCTGTTTGGCTCCACCTGCCACTTCACAGTCCAGGCCTGTGCCTTGTCTGTCCCAGTCTTTGTCACTGAGACCACATCTCAAGCACCACTTCTGATTCTGTCCCCTCTCTTCTCCTCACCAGGAAATGATACCCAGAACCTAGATACTCATTTGGGCAAGATCCTTGTATGCATGCAACAGAAACGGGCCCTGGCTGATCATATAAAAAACAGGGATTTGTTGCAAGGCTGTTGGACACTTCAGAGAATCCCTCAGAAGGCCATGGAAATATACTTAGACAATTCAGCTAAGCCATAGGCAGGATGACTGCCAAAATCATACCCAGAGGTGGTCTGGTGGGACCCCTGAGCCCCACCTGCCCCACCTGAAAGCCCCACCCGCCCTGCAGCCTCAGCAGTGCTGGCCATGCTCACGGGAGCTGGACTCCACTGCCATGCCCCCAGCAACCCAGCCTCCTTGGCACTGAGGCAAGTCTAGAGGATGGCTTGCTTGCCATGCCCATAGAAAGTGAGAATAAGAGGTTTCTGCTTTCAGAATACAAGGCAGATGCTGCAAGACTGTCTGAGTCCAACACAGAGAAGAGACAAGTTAGGTGCTCCCTCAGGCCAGACTCTGAATTGGTCCCAGAATAGACAGGACTTAGACATTGACTAGATGATGGAGAGTCAGCCAGAGGGGGAAGAGACTTGGATGATGATGGTGGCACTTTCTAGATGGGACACACGAAAGAGGATAGTCTTGAAAGGACAAGTGGTATTTTTCTGAAGTTAGAGCTTGGTAGTCAGTGGCTCGCACCCAGAGGTCCTCAACTGAGGTGGAAGGGACCCCAATTACCCCATCTGCTGATTTTTAGCCCAAGTTCTTTCCCTTCCAAGAGTCTGCCTCGCCCTATAATGGTCACAATTCCTCTTTCTCTTGTGCTTCATACCGAGACACTAATGGAAATTAGCAGGGATGAGCCAGGATAGGTGGCTCTGGCCCTGTTCTTCCCAGTCACCTGCTTTATTCTGATATGCTCCCTGCATCTGCTGTGGTGCCTCCCAGTGACTGTGTCCTCAGGGGACCGTGGCCCTTCTGGTCATAATCCCCCTGCATCTCACCTGCAAGGAGTCTGGAGCTTAGAGGAGGCTCTCCGTGGGCAGACAAGCTCTCTTTCCTGATGCTGAGCTCCTGCCTATCTTTAGGTTCTGGTTTTCCTCGTCTCCCTCACTTCCCTTATGCTCAATGCCATGGCAGATTAATGAGATCTGGGCATGGAAAAAATTACACAAGTGCCCAGATGCACCAGCCTCAGACAGGCCTGCAGATTCTGAACATAATCTGTGTTTTACAGACAGTTTGGTGGAAGATGCTAATCACAGAACCGCCCTTCTCATGGTTCAGCTTGGTTGAGTAGTATTGGTTCCATCTCTTTCAGGCCAAACAGGTCTGGGCTCTCATCCCTCCAACCAGCTGGGTACCACAAATAAAGCAGCTCTGCCAAGCAACAAGGGTTGGCATGTTCTCAGCTGGCCTCAGCTCCCACTCGGTGGGCCTCAGATCCCTTGAGAGTCACTTTACCTCTGGCAAAGTGACTCTCAAGTCAGCCCAAATTCTTCTTTCATTAGGGGAATATCTTGTAGAAAAGAGTTTAACAGAAACAATGTGAGCACACTTTGTTCTCTTTGCAGTGGGCATGTCAAAATACCCTCACCTTGGAGTACCTCAGAGAGAGTGGTCACTTCGGATCTCTCAGAGCCTGGATTCTGGAACAAACTTGTTCTAAAAACCCACCAGTCTCGCCATCCTCCACCCCCCTTGCCTTTCTCTCTGCCTCAGATGGTTCAAGGATTCCTTGGCCTGCTGGCCCTCTCGGTGTACACAATGAGCAGGATCTTATGCAGCCTGCTTCCTTCTACAGTTACCCAAGTACCCAGCATGCTCCTTGGGACACCCCCTCCTTCCTTCTTGCTGGGCCCTCACTTGCCCACTTTTCACCAAGAGTGGCACATTTGTGGGAGAAACCTAGCAGACCCCTCTGCAGACAGATGGATCTGGATAATGTACTGCCACAGGAACATGTTGCATGAACCCAGCCACTCGGAAAAGATCTTTAGTTCGGGTGAAAATAAAACCAAGGCATCATGGTTATTTGTTTAAGATACAATTATCTCACTTTCCATTCTCATCACAAACTCCTTATGTTATCATATCCGGTAATGAGGCAGGCAGAAGGGTACCCCAAAGATGTCCATGTCCTAATCCTTGGAACCTGTTAATACATTATCTTCATGCCAAAGGGACTTTGCTGGTGTGATTAAGGATGGTGAGATGGGAGATTATTGGGATTTGCTAGGTTGGCCCAAGCATGATCCTGACATGGGTGAAGTTCTCAGTTGTGGTCACAGAGAGAGATGTGATTATGGGAGCAGGGTCAGAGGAACAGGGTCAAAGGTGGAATGTTACAAACTTTGAAGTCTGGAAACTGAAAAACGATCTGAGCAAGGAGAGACATCTTTCCCTAGAGCCTTCTGAAGGAATGCAGCCCTGCTGACATCTTGATTTTAACCCAGTGGGACCCATGTCAGACTTCCAATCTGCAGAACTGTAAGATAACACACACTGTGTGTGTGTGTGTGTTTTAATCCTCACCAGAGGACATGCTTTTATTGCTTTTAGAGAGAGAAGAAGGGAGAGAGAGAGAGGGAGAGAGGAACATCAATCAGTTGCCTCTCATACTTGCCCTGACCAGGGATTGAACCCACAACGTAGGTATGTGCCCTGACTGGGAATCAAACCCACAACCTTTTGGTGTACTGGACAGTACTCCGACCAACTAAGCCACAGGCCAGGGCCATTTGTGTGTTAAACCACCTGGTTTGAGGTAATTTCTTACGGCAGCCATGGAAATACAACACAGGTAAACTGGAACCAGATGTCGTCCTTTGGTTCTGGCTGGTCCCTCACATCTCTGCTCACCAACACTTCTGTACAAGTTGTCCCTCTGTTTGCTGCAGAGCTGTGCTGATTCTACCTTATTTCCTTTCAATTCCAAAGCTCATGGCCTGCAGTTGTCTTTCAGTTTGCCTTTAGCCCCAGGCAGGCCAGTGGCTTTTGGGAAATGGCCCACCTCCAATAAGGAGGGATTTACCAAAGAATTTATATGGTTATGCATAACCCCAGGGCACAGACAATGGGGTGTGGCGAGGGACAGGGGAGGGAATGGGGAAGGGGTCAATGGGGAGAAAAAGGGACATCTGTAATATTTTGAACAATAAGAAAAAGAAGGCTCTTCTACCCTTTGGTGTGCATTCATTTTCTTTTTTAATTTAATTTAATTATTTATTTTTCTCATTTGATTAGGCAGCAAAAATGCGCTATGGGTTGTATGAAAATTGCTTCTTTATCTTACACTCTCCAGGAGTTAAAAGCTCCTTTCATTTTGAAGGAACAAAGCAGGATAGGATATAATTCCAGAATTATATATCCCAAATACTGGTTTACTAGAATTGCTCGAAATGCATTAACTAATATTGAAAAAACTCTCTCTGCCACGCTCCCTCCTGCACTGTTTTCTCCTTGCACCTTTGTTTGTGCTGCTCTGAAGGCTGAGTGGGCTTTTAGAAACGCACCCAGAGCCCCTCAAGGTGAATTTCAAATGCACTACCTAACTTGGAATTAGGCACAGCGTTGCACATATAGCTTCCATATCAGAAAATCTGGCTGCTTTCCTCAGGCACTGCTTCTAATAGGTGGGCAGGAAAACAGAAATTTCACGTGTACAGATTCCCTGCAAGCCTCTCCAGAAGGGAAAGCAGCACTTAAATGGGAAGAAATCAGCCTTCCTGGGTTGGGGTTTGTGCTTTCTAGTGGGTTCTTAATCTAATCTCCCACTCATTTCAGTGGCTACAGAGGTGCCTTTTCTTTTCCAAAGCCAGCTTGTCCTGAGGTAATTGTTTATTCTGCCGTCTCCTTCATTCTGCAAATCCCTTATTTCTCTCAAATAAGGCAATTAAAATATTCAGCCAGTGCTGAGACATAACAAGTGCTCGATAAATGTTAGATATTATTGTAATTATTGCTAGAAAGTTATTATAATTAGCTTAATTGGAGAACATTTAGAAAACAAAGATTAGGTATAGAATGTTCTCATGAAATTTCTGTGGAGGAAATCCAATTTCTCTTTTGAATTCTGTTTCATTACAAGAGATGTATTCATATCAGGAAACTCCTCCCAATTTTCAGTTGGAAATGAATTTTAAAGGCAAATGGTAAAATTTTATACTCCATATCCATCAGTAGGCTTACTCATCATGTCCTGTACTTACACTACATTTTAGAACTCATTTAAGCCTGCAAACAATAGTTCAATTAACTATATAACGTCTCTTCTTTTCTTATATATATGGTTCCCCAAAGAGAAATATAGTTACCAAAGGAGAAATTTAACCTTTCATTTACAACCCAATAAAAATTGTCTTCAACCATCCTTGAACTATTAAAACTACTTATTAATATCTTTGAAGACTTCATCGACATATGTATGACATTGACACTTTTAATTCTTTATATGCCCATTTTCTTTAAAATTTCTTTGTTTTGTTTAATAGTGCATATAAATTACTGCTCATTCTCTCACTTATTCATTTCTCCTTTCAACTTATTTTTATCACTATTTTTATACTAAAGTAATTTTAGATATATAGTAAAGTTGCAAAAATTGTACAGAGTTCCCTTATATTCTTTACCCAGCTTCCCCTCTGTTATCACCCTTATAACCATAGATCATTTATCAAAACTAAGAAATTTACTCTGATATAATACTATTAACTAACTTACAGATCTTACTGGATTCCATCAGTTTTCCCAATAATGTCTTTTTTTTTTTTTTTTTACTGTTGACAGTATTACAGATAAGTCTTTTTACTCTCTCAGGATCTTATGTTCTTTTCCTCACAGGGAATTTTCCTAACAGACCATGACTAATGCTTTGCCATTTTGGAGGTTAAGAGGCCTGGATGCTTTGCCTACATTAGGACAACTCTGAAGGGTTATGTCAATGCTGGAGCACCTGCAGGTACATCTAAGGCCTCATTTCAACTGCACTGAGGCCCAGCCTCTCCCTCCCAGATTCCATTATCGGTGTATCTTCTGAGAGTCAACCCAGTAAAGATTTTTCATGCAGAACTCATCTCAGAGTCTGTTTCCTAAGAATCCTATGGAATATTGTTGGTGCCATGAGTGATACTAGTAGTGACAGTCTATAGTGGGATTTGGAAGCTGGATCACTCACAGGCTGGCTGGCAATGAGAACTCCATCACTGGTGGTAATGGGTATTGACAGTTCTGGGCAGGTGGTATTGGAGCAATTATTAAAGTTCCCTCCTGTGGTGAACAGGAATGGGATACCAGTGGATGGTGCAATATTTCTGGTATTTAAGAAGTAGAATAGAAATGATAACTGTTAATCCTAAAAAGCTGTATGGTTGCTAATGAACAAAAGTGATTCACTTAATAAAGACAATATAGGGAGGATGCCACCAAAATAGCAACATAGAAGACTCTTGCCTTCTCTTCTCCACACAAAGATCAACAATTACATAAAAACTGCTCCATAAACAAAAATGACTCTGGGAGAGCTCTGGAGTCCACCTAAGATATTCTAGCAACACAGTGGAATAAAAATTCTGAAAATAATTACACAAGAAGAAAAATAAGACAGCTTCATTTGGCCAACATCATCTCACCTCCCAAACTGGCATTGTTCAGTGCTAAGACAGAACTTCCCAGCTAGAAAGTATTCCTCTTACCAGGAAAGGAAGATCAGGTGAGCAGCCAACTTCTCCAGCCTTTCACAGCACCACACAAAGGTCCCGCTTCAATTTCACCCCACCCAGACTGGCAAAACTGAAATGTACAGAGAGGACTAGGAAAAAGGAAAAAAGCAAGGATACCAGTATTAGCCACACAGTGGGAGTGATTGCAATTTACAATGACTTGCTTTGTAGACAAGTCCAGCAGATTTCACCAGCATTTGTCCCACAAGTATTGTGTTTTCTGATGCCATCAGCTTGAGTACCTCCCCCACATCCACCACAGCCCAGGAACTCCACTGGCAATTCCCCAAGTGCAAGACAGCAGTGTAGACCCCCTCCTACCACTGAGTATTCCCTTGGGGCTTAGCTTTCCAGCTATGTGCTGCACAATGTCAGCCTGATGCTCATCAGTGGCTTCTGCTGCAGTGAACCTGCTTGGGGGGAGTGTGCTGACAGCTAGAGCCCTGGAGCTTCCAAGTGAGCTTTCAGTGAGCATTCAGTGGCTCCAATTCTTTCTGCCTTCTCTGGCCCATACCGCTATATAAGTGTCTGTAACTGGTTCTTGCCCCTATATAGGCCCCTGCAGCTGGCCCCCGCAGCTGAGTGTGAACACCATCAACTCCAGTTACCACCAAAGCCTGCTCTGATACTTAGCTGCTGGACCTGCAGGTGCTGTTGAGAATCCTGACAGTACTTTCAGCCACTGTGGATTGCTTCCACAGTGCTCACCAAGATCCATGTCATTGTCAATGCTGTGGATCCCAGCAGCCTCAACCTAAGCCATATCACATCACCAGTGACCTGGTACCATCACAGCCCCTGCACTTGATGCCCCACATCACTAGACCCAAGGTCACAGAATATTGCAGCACTCCCACCCCACATCTGCAGCTGACAGTTTTCCTTTACCAGAGTCAGATCATGAGGTTTGAAAGAGGTGACTGCTTCTTCAAATGTGCAGATACTTATGCAAAGCTACAGGAATTATGAAGAATTAAGGAAACATGACTCCACCAAAGCAATATAGTAAACAATCAGTAACTAGCCCCTCAAAATGGAGATCCAGAAATTGCTTGACAAAGAATTCAAAATAATTGTTCTAAAGATGTTCAGAGAACTACAAGAAAATGCTTGGGGAATCCAATACAAGAACAAAATAAGAAGCTTGGCAATAAGTTAGGAAATACAAAAGATAATCAAACAGAATTTTTGGAGCAAAGGATAAAATGAATAAACTGAAGAATTTAATAAATAGCTTCAACAACAGACTTGACTAAACAGAAGAGAGAATCAGTGATCTAGGAAATAGGTCAATTGAAATGAAGCAAGAAAAAAATTAAGAAGGACCAAAAAAAGAAAAGAAAACGAACTGAAGAAAGTCTAATGGGGTTTATGGGACACCATTAAGAGAAACAAACTGTGTATCACTGGAGTCTCAGCAGGAAAGGGGTAGAAAGTCTATTTGAAAAAATTATGGCTGAGAACTTCTGAAACCTGGGGTGGGATATAGACATCCAAATTCGTAAAGTTAATAGGCCACCAGAATTTCAATTCAAAGTGATTTTTCTCCATACACATTATTCTAAAATTGTCTAAATCAAAGACAAAGAGAGAATATGAAAAGCACTAAGGAGAAAAAAAATCTCTCATGCAAGGAAACCCCTATGAGGTTATCAACAGATTTCTCATCAAGACGTTGCAGGCCAGAAGAGAATGGAATTTCAAGTGCTGAAAAAAGAAACTGCCAACCAAGAACAATTTACCCAGTAAAGTTATCCTTCAAAAATGAAGGTGAGATAAAGACATTCCATAATAAACAAAAGTTGAGGAAATTCATTACCCTTAAACCTACCTTACACAAAATGCTGAAAGGAATTATGTAAGCTAAAATAAAAGGATGCTAATTAATAACATAAAAACATGTGAAAATATACAACAAAAAAGCAAAAGTAAGTATACAGTAAGATCCAGAATATCTTAATGCTATAATGTGGTGATGTGTTAACTACTTAACCTTAGTATAAAGTTTAAAGGACAAAGGTGTGAAAAAAGAGCTGTAGCTACAATAATTTTTTAATGGATGCACAATATATAAAGATGTAAATTGTGACATCAAGAAAATAAAATGCCAGGGAATTAGTAAAAGGGTAGAGTTTTTATGTGCCATTAAAGTTAATTGGTATTAGTTTAAAATAGACAGTCATGTATATAAGATGTTTCATGTAAGCCTGATGGTAACCAAAAAGCAAAACCTACAGTAGATTTACAGAAGCTAAAGAGAATGGAATCAAACATACTACTAAAAAATTATCAATTCACAAAGAATGGCTGCAAGAAAAAACCAGGAAACTACAAAACAATCAGAAAACAATTACTAATACAGAGTTAGTAAGTACTTATTATCAATAATTTCTTTAAATGTAAGTAAATTGTATTATCCATTCAAAAGACATAGAGTGAGTGGATGGATAAAATGAACAAGACCCAACTATATGCTAGCTATAAGGACACACACAGGCTCAAAGTGAAGAAATGGAAAGATATTTTGTGTAAGTTAAAACCAAACAAGAGCCGGGGTTGCTATACTCACATCAGACAGAATAGACTTTAAGTCAAAAGTGATAACAAGGGACAAAAGTTATTATATAATAATAAGAGGCCAATTCACCAGGATGATGTAACAATTTATAATAAATATGCACTTAACATTGGAGTACCTAAATAATTAAGCAAATACTAGCAAGTGTGAAGTGAGACATAGAAAATGATACATTAATAGAAGGGGACATCAATGTCCCTCTTTCAACAGTGGATAGATACTCAGTGAGAAAAATAAATGAGGGAATGTTTGACTTGAACCTATTTTAGATCACATAGGCCTAGCACACACATACAGAACTTTCCATCCAATAGTGGGAGAGTACGCATTCTTTTCAAGGGCACATAAAATGTTCTCCAGGATAGATCATATGATGGGACACAAAATAAGTCTTAGCAAATTTAGGAGGACTGAAATTGTACCAAGTATCTTTCTAACCACAATGGTATGAAATTAGACATTGATAAGAGAAGGAAAGCTTGAAAAATTACAGATATGTGGAAATTAAATAACACACTCCTGAACAAACAATGGGTCAAAAAAGAAATAAGAGAAATTAGAAAATATCTTGAACTAATGAAAATGGAAGCTCAATAGAAACGATGAACAAGATTAAGTGTTAGTTTTTTAAAAAGATAAAATTGACAAACTATAGGCTAGACAAAACAAGAAAAAAAAGAGAAGACCTAAATGAAAGATGAGACATTACAAGTGATACTACAGAATAGGGGTACAATTTGGTAATTAATTTATTTTTAAATATTTTTTCCCAATTACAGCTGACATACAATATTATATTAGTTTTAGGTGTACAACATAGTGATTAGACATCTATATAATATATGAAGTGATCACCCTGATAAATCTAGTACCCATCTCACACCATACGTAGTTAATACAATATTAATTACTATATTCCCTGTGCTGTACTTTATATCGCCTTGACTATTTTGTAACTACCAATTTGTACTTCTTAATCCCTTCCTCTTTTTCATTCATTTCCTAGCCCCTTTCCTATCTAGCAACCATCAGAATATGATATCTATGAGTTTGTTTCTCTTTTGTTTGCTTATTTATTTTCTTTCTTACATTTTAAATGTAAGTGAAATTTTCTTTCTTCATCTGACATTTCACTTAGTATAACACCCTCTAGGTCTATCCATGCTGTTGCAAATAGCAAGATTTCATTCATTTTTATGGTTACGTAATATCCTATTGTATATATGTGCCACAACTTTTTTATCCACTGATTTATTGATGGGCATTTGAGTTACTTTCATATCTTAGTTATTGTAAATAATGCTGCAATAATCATAGGGGTGCAATTATTCTTTCAAATTGCATATATTGGGTATCTTTGGAAATATACCCAGAAATGGAATCACTTGGTCATAAGGCAATTCCATTTTTAATTTCTTGAGGAACTTCATACTGTTTTCCATAGTGGTTGTACCAGTCTGCATTTCCACCAACAGTGCAAGAGGGTTCCCTTTCTCCATATTGTCCCAACATTTGTTTTCTGATTCATTGATGAGTCATTTTGACAGGTGTGAGGTAATATTCATTGTGGTTTTAATTTGCATTTCTCTGATGATTAGTGATGTTGAGCATCTTTTCATATGCTTATTGGTCACCTATATGCCTTCTTTGATGTGTGTATTCAGGTACTCTGCCCATTTTTTAATTGGATCTTTTTTTTTTTTGGTATTGAGTTGTATGAATTCTTTATATATTTTGGATATTAAGCCCTTCTCAGATGTATCCTTGGAATATATGTTCTTCCATTCCGTAGGTTGTCTATTCATTTTGTTGATGGTTTTCTTTGCTGTGCAAAAACCATTTAGTATGATGTAGTTCTATTTGTTTACTTTTTCTTTTATTTTCTTTTGCCTGAGGAGATATATCAGAACAAAATTACTAAGAGAAATGTCAGGGATTTTCCTGCCTATGTTTTCTTCTAGGAATTTTGTGGTTTTAATTTTACTTTGAAATCTGTAACCCATTTTGAGTTTATTCTTGTATATAGTATAAGAAGGTAGTTTAGTTTCTTTCTTCTTTTTTTTTTTTTTTTTTTTTTTCATTTATCTGTTCAATTTTCCCAACATTATTTATCAAATAGAGTTTTACCCCATTGTATGTTCTTGCCTCCTTTATCATGTATTAATGAACCATATAGACCTGGGATTATTTCTGGGCTTTCATTCTCTTCCATCACTCTATGTGTCTGTTTTTATGTCAGTATGATGCTGTTTTTATTACTATAGCCTTGTAATTTAGTTTGTCATCAGGTAGCATGATACCACCAATTTTGTTCTTCTTTCTTAAGATTGCTGTAGCTATTTGAGGTCTTTGGTGGTTCCATATAAATTTTTGAATTATTTGTTCAACTTCTGTGAAAAACACCATTGGTATTTTGGTAGGAAATGTTTTGAACTTGTAGATTGCTTTGGGTAGTATGGAACTTTCAATGATGTTAATTCTTTCTCTCCATAAGCACAGTATATACTTCCATTCATTTGTATCTTCTCCAATTTATTTCTTCAGTGCCTTGTAATTTTATGAGTATAGGTCTTTTACCTCTTGGTTAAATTTATTCCTAGGGTTTTTTTTATGTTAAATTTATCTCTGTTGTTGAAAGAATTACAGATGTCCCTCTTCCTCCCCCATTGACCCCTTCTACCCAGGACCCACCCCCCACCCCAGGCCTTCCCCACTCTATTGTCTGTGTCCATGGGTTAAGCAACAGGTAGAGGAAGACAGATATCACATGATCTCACTTATGTGGAATTTAAAGAACAAAATAAACTGATGAACAAAATAAATCCATTGACATAGAAGGATGGAACAGACTGACAAATCTCAGAGGGAAGGTGGGGGTGGGGTGCGTGTGTGGGGGGAGGCAGAGATTAACCAAAGAATTTGGTTTGTTTTTGATGTACTTGTAAATAGGATTGTTCTCTCTCTTTTTATTCTTTTTTTAAAAATATATCTTTGTTGATTTCAGAAAGAGGAAGGGAGAGGGAGAAGAGAGATAGAAACATCAATGATGAGAGAGTCATAACTGATTGGCTGCCTCCTGCAAGCCCCCGACTGGGGATCAAGCCCACAACCTAGGCATGTGCCCACACCAGGAATGGAATTGCGATCTCCCAGGATCCTAGGTCAGTGCTCAACCACTGAGCCACGCCCAGCCAGGCTCTCTTTTTATTCTTGATGGGTCTGGTTAAAGATTTGTCAATCTTACGTATCTTTTCAAAGAGCCAGCACTTGGTTTTGTTGATCTTTGTATTGTTTCTTTTTTTTAGACTCTATTTTGTTTATTTCCTCTCAGATCTGTTTTATTTCTTTCTTTCTACTCACTTTGGGTTTTGTTTATCATTCTTTTTCTAATTCCTTTAGGTGTAAGCTTAGATTGTTTGAGATTTTTCTTGTTTCTTGAAATATTGCTATGAATCTTCCTCTTAGAATGGCTTTCACTGTGTACCACAAAAGTTTTGCATCGTTGTCTTTTTGTATGTCTCAAAGTATCTTTTGATTTCTTCCTTGATTTAATTGTTAACCCATTCATTGTATCATGCTATTTAGCCTCCTTGTGCTTGTGTGATTTTCATCTTTTAAAATTTCATTTCTAATTTCATACCACTGTGGTTGGAGAAAATGCTTGATATGTTTTCAATCTTCTTAAATTTATTTGAGACTTGTTTTGTGGCCTAATATGTGGTCTATTCTAGAAAATGCTTTATGTGCACTTAAAAAGAATGTATGTTCTGCTGCTTTGGGGTAAAATGCTCTAAAAATATCAATTAAATCCATCTGGTCTAGTGTGTTAGTTAAGGCAGCTGCTTTTGTCTTGATTCTTTTGTCTGAAATATTTATCTCTTGATGTCAATAGGGTGTTAAAATTTCCTACTATGACTATATTACTGTTTATCTTTCCCTTTGTGTCCATCAGGATTTGCTTTATATATTTAGGTGCTCCTACGTAGGGTGCATAAATGTTTACAAGGGTTACATCTTCTTGTTGGACTGATCCCTCTTTCATTATGTAATGTCTTTGTTTCTTATTATAACCTTTGTTTTTTAAAAAAAATATGCCTATTGATTTCAGAGAGAGGGAGGGAGAGGGAGAGCGATAGAAACATGAGAGAGAGAAATGATGAGATAGAAATGATGAGAGAGAGTCACTGATCAGCTGCCCCCTGCATGCTCCCTGCTGGGGATCGAGTCCACAACCTGGGCATGTGCCCTGACTGGGAATCAAACCACAATCTCCTGGATCATAGGTTGATGCTCAGCTGCTGAGCCATGCCAGCTGGGCTATAGCCTTTGTTTTAAAGTCTATTTTGTCTGATGTAAGTATTGCTACCCCAGCATTTTTTTTTGTTTCCATTTGCATGAAATATCTTTTTCCATCTTATATTTTCAGTGTGCATGTTTCTTTTGTAGTGGTTGACCCTACAAAGTGGAATTTGCTCCAGCAGGGTCTGTTGCCTGCTGAGATCTCTCCTTGAGTGAGTGGGTCTAATCGGGTCATGTTCGGTGTTGTCTGAAGATAGGCACTGGGTGTGTTGGTTCTGGAGCTTCTTGGGAGGGAATTCTTTGCAAGTCAATGTCAGGTGCTGCCTGTGACTGGCCCTCGGTTACCTTTTTGGAGCTACAAAGAAATTTACAGTTTGTGGCTTCCTCTGTTATGCCTGGGTGCATGTGGGAGGGACTAAGTTGCATACTGATGCTGGCTTCCACCAGCACCAAGCCTGGTAGCAGATTCAGCAAAAGGCCCAAAGAACCCTGTGATTCACCTTCACCTGCCCACTGCCTGTTAGCCTCAGTCACTTAAAGAGTCTCTGGTCATATGTGAGTTATGTGAAGTAGGTTCTCAGTGAGTCACCAGCTAGCAAAGTGTTCACCAGGTTGATAGAAATTCAAGCTTGTTGCTAGTGCTGGTTCTGAGGCCATTCAGCAAAAGTCTCAAGGCACACCAAGGTCAGCTGCCATCTACCCAGGACCTTTGGACTTTTGTGATGGGGCAGGGTCCCAGGAAGTCATCACAGTGAGACCAGTAGAGTTTATCAGGCTAAAACAGGTTAAGATTTGGCTCTGTGGAGGGCAAGTTCTGCACAAGAATGGTAGCACTTGTCAGGCTTGGTGAGGTGGGAGAATGAACCTCTTTGAGTACTTTTTAAGAAAGTCTACACAGAAGGGTTCACATGGGTTGCAGCCAGAAAGAAGCAGACTCCCTCAGCAGTGTGCCAGCTTGGCACGGCTGGGCCATAGGGAGTCGAGAGGGTTGGTCCAGTTCATTCCTCCAGGTTGATGTAGCATGAAAGGTTGATTCAATCCAGGAAAAATGGTGTCTGTAGGAGGTGTGGGAGATGGACTCAGCACAAGGACATCAGTGGTTGTCCCTGTAGCTTCTTTGTGAAACCACACAATTCAATCTTTCCCTGTATGACTCCAGTCCCCTCTGAGCCACTGTCCCCCTGTCAGAGCCCAGGGTCAATGCCTGAGAACAAGATTTTGTGCTCTAGCCCTTTAAGAGTGCACCTGTCTCTCCCTGGTGGATGAAATCCCTGCTGATTTTCACAGCCAGATGTTATGCCGGATCCTCTTCCAGGCACTGATGATCCAGGCTGGGGAACCCCAGCATGAAATGGATACTGCTGCTTGTCAGCAGGTACCTTTGCAGCTGAAATACATCTCCTCATTCTCAGCCACTGCGTGCAGGGTCAGTTATAGTCGTGTTTACCAGTCTTGTTGTGGCTTTTTCTTTTTCTGATGTTTTAATTTATCTTTCTTGTTGAAAGTATTACAAACATCCCCCTTCCCCCCTCATTGATCCCTTCCACCCTGCATCCCCTCTCTAGGCCTTCAGGACACTATTGTCTGTGTCCATGGATTATGCATAGATGCATGTAAGTTCTTAGGTTAATCTGTCCCCACCCACACACTCTCCCCCACCTTCCCTCTGAGATTTGTCAGTCATTTCCATGCTTCTATGTCTCTGGATCTATTTTGTTCATTGGTGTATTTTGTTCATTAGATTCCACATATGAGTAAGATCATGTGACACTTGTCTTTCTCTGACTGACTTATTTCACTTCGCATAATACCTTCCAGATCCCACCATACTGTCTCAAAGGGCAAGGGATCCTTCTTTTTTACAGCTGCATAATTTTTCATGGTGTAAATATCTGAGAAGATGATTCATAGGATTTCAATCTTCTTGAATTTGTAGAGACTTGTTTTGTGTCCTAACATGTGGTCTATCTTTGAGAATGTCCCATGTGCACTTCAGGAGACTGTATATTCTTCAGGTTTGGGGTGAAATGTTCTGCAAATGTCAAATAAATCTATCTGATCTAGTGTGTCCTTTAGAGTCACTGTTTCCTTGTTGATTTTTTGTCTGGAAAATCTATCCAGTAAAGTCAGTGGGGTGTTAAAGTCCCCTAGTATGACTGTGCTGCTGTTGATCTCTCCTTTAGAGTCCTCTAGAAGTTTGATCCCCTCCCCCCGCCCCAGCCTGTGTGTCTTTTGTTCTGAGGTGGGTCCCTTGTAGACAGCATATATTTGAGTCTTTTTTTCCTTATTTAAAATATATTTTCATTGATTTCAGAGAGAGAGGGATAGGGAAAGAGAAAGAAAAATCAGTAATGAGAGAGTCATTGATCGGCTGCATCCCGCAAGCCCCCTGCTGGGGATTGAGCCCACAACCTGAGTATATGCCCTGACTGGTAATTGAACCTCAGTCTCTTGGATCATAGGTCAATGCTCAACAGCTGAGCCATGCTGGCCAGGCTGGGTTTTCTTTTCTTATCCATTCAGCTACCTTTTGTCTTTTGATTGAAACATTTAATCCATTTATATTTAAGGTTATTGTTTATAGGTACTTATCTATTGCCATTTTATTTCTTTATGCCTCTCTCTCTCTCTGTCTCTCTCTCCTTCTTGTTACAGCAGTCCTTTTAACATTTCTTGCAATCACTCACCATCTATTTGAGTGATAGCCTTGCTGGATAGAATAGTCTTGGTTTCAGATCCTTCCTTTCCATTACCTTGAATACTTCATGCCATTTCCTTCTGGCTTGTAGAGTTTCTGATAAATCAGCTCATAGACTTATGGGAGCGCCTTTGTAGGTAACAGATTGCTTTTCTCTTGCTGCCTTTAACATTCTCTCTTTGCCTTGAATTTTTGGCATTTTAATTATGATGTGTCTGGGCATGGGCTTCTTTGGGTTCTTCTTGCTTGGGACTCTCTGTGCCTCCTGAACTTGTCTGACTTTTTCTTCACCAGGTTAGGAAGGTTCCTGCCATTATTTCTTCAAACAGAATCTCTAACCCTTGCTTACTTTCTACATCTTCTGGACTCTTATGATGGGAATATTGTTACGTTTCATGTTTTCCCACATCTCCCTTAAACTGTCCTCCTGCTTTTTAATTGTTTTTTCTTTTCGGTTCTCTAATTAAGTGATCTTTTTGAGCCTGTCTTCTAATTTGCTGATCTGATCCTCAGCTTCCCCTAACCTGCTGTTTATTCCTTCCAATGTTTTTTTCTTTTGTTTCTACTATGTCATCCCTAATTTTCTTCATAGTTTCCATTTCTTTTCTCCTCCTGTTGAGCATCTTTACAATCAGTAATCTGAACTCTATATCTGATAGATTGCTTATCTCCATTTCATTTAGCTCTTCTTCTGGAGAATTCTTTTGTTCTTTCATTTGGGGCTTGTTTTTTTTGTCTCCTCAATCTGGCTGCCTGTTTGGCTTTGTTTCTATATATTAGGTTGATCTGCTAGGACTTATAGTCTTTTAGCTGGTCTCTGGTGCAGGCCAATGTTAGATGCAGCTTGTGACTGCCCTGAGTTCCTTGTTCGAAGCTTTCTGCACTCCACAGCTTGTAGTTCTCTCTGCTGGGGCTGGATGCATTTGGAAAGGACCAAGATGGGCACCAAAGTCTGCTTTTCCAAGCAAGTCCTAGGTCCAGAATCAAATCAAGCAAAGACTCAAAGTACTCAGAGGCTGATTGTTATTCAGTCTCTTGATGAGCCTTGGATTGTAGAAACTTCACAGGGTGGGGCAGGAGGTTTTCCAACAGGAGGGGCAATTGCATTGCTCCCAAGCAAAAGCTGCTCGGACATCTGCCTGAGAAAGATGTCCTCTGGAGTACTGGAGAATGACTCAGCATAGAAATCCAGATGGCTGCCTTCTGAGCTCTATCCCCCAATCCAGGATCCCTGGATTCTCCTACACAGTTCCAGTCCACTCTGCCCTCCTATTGTTGGAGCCCAAGGTGAGTGGCTGCACACAAAACTTTGTGTGTTGTCCCTTTAAGAAGGTGCCTACATTTCCAGCTGTCTCTCCCTGGCAGACAGAAATCTCCTGCTTTTCAGAGCCCGCTATTTTGTGGGCAGCTTTCTCAGTTCTGGTGCTCTGGGCTGGGAAGCTGAGCTTGAGGTTTAGACCCCAGAGTTCTCAGAGGAAACCACCCACAGCTGAGACATTCCTCTGGACCTTTAGCTGCTGCCTGTGGGAGCCCAGCCAGCCCTCTCATGCCTCCACACTTCCTACTGGTCTCTGTGTGGTCTTCACTTTTCCTCCTTGGTTCTGAGGGTGCTCTCAGGAGCCCATCTTCACACATTGTATGCGGGAAATGTATTTATATGTTTTACGTTGACTGGTAGTAGAGCAGGCGATAAAAACTACCTGCAAACAATGTGTTCAGTTGCAGTTGATTATTCAGGATGGTTTTTCTATATTTTAATAATTCCAGCTTGGTCTTGGGAGAGTGTCCGTGTAGCTTTCACTCAATCCACCACCATTTTGGAATCTTTTGATGTGGCTTCTATAAATCCTTGGTTATAAACTTCTGTTCAGCTAATCTTCAGTTGGTTATTCAGGTTGGTTGTTCTATAATTTAGTTGTAATTTTGGTTATGGGAGGAGGTGATTGTAATTTTACCTACTCCATCAGCATCCTTGATCTCAGGAGTGCTTTGGAGCAAACTGTTACAGAGAAAAGTTCTCCAGATTTCATCTCAGGTAAAATGCATGTACCTGGATCTGAGCTGTTCTGAATCCAGAGACAGAGAATAAGCACACTTCATACACCTTCCTGGGGTCTAATTTCAGTGATTATTTTTTCTATTCTTGTGGAGCTGCCATCAGACTGATTTTAGATCCTTCACTTTGGGCCTTTGTGGGGACCAACTTTTTTCTTGCCGTTGCTCTGCAGTCTCAGTTTCCAGGGGCCACAGATCTTGCTCACTGGGGCCCTCAGTAAGGTTGTTTCCCAACTGGCCTTAGGGGCAAGAGTAAAGGGCCCTCAGTGGTCCTGGACTGGCTCCTAGAAACCTGAGCCCACTGGTGCCTCAATTCCAACCCCAGCAGGAGGTGCTATACTCAGGCTCTGAGCTAGAGGCTTCTCAAAAACATTTTTAAAAGGTTACAAATGTAACAGACATTACTTAAAATAGTTAAAAATAAGCAATAAGTGAATATTAACATGTAATAGATATAAGACCAATGTCCTAAATATATGAAGACCTCTTTTATTCAATAACTGATAAACACAAATACTAAAAGGAGTACAAATTGGCAGTAATTTGTATTGATTTATAGTCAATTTCTCATCAGAAAAAGTCCTTTTGAAACAACAATGATATGATTTTAAACCACAAGCATGGCAAACTTTTAAAAGTTTGATAAAATTGGTAAAAGAGTGCTGGGTTTGTTGGGACTGTACATTTAGATAGCTGCTTTCAAGAGCAACTTTACAATAAGTAAAGTTAAAAATGATCATGCACTTTGAGTTAGAAATCCACTTCTTAATAACTCTCCTAGAAATATAATCACCCAGATTGAAGAAGGGACAGGTAGAGAGAATGTATAAGGATGCTAATTATGAAATAATTTGTAATATCAAACATAAAATAAAATCACAGTGGTAACAACATAAACTCCATTAGTTTAGAAATGGTAGTTGCATAAAGGACATGGAAGATACACAGGCAGAGGAGTTAAAAAATCTGAAAGACACATTATTTAGTGACAAAAAAGTTACAACACAATATATTCAATGTAATAAATTTATTTAAAGCAAAAACAGTCACTCACCATATAAACACAGAGCCATATATTTCTATCCATCAATGCTGTCCAATAGGACTTTCTATGATGATGGAAAGGTCCTATAATTTTTGCCATTAATATGGTAACCACTAGGTGCATATGGTTTTGAGCATGTGAAATGTGGCGATTGTGACTGAGGAGCTAAATTTCAAATTTTATTTAATTTTAAATCATTTAAATTTAAAAGCTGTATGTGGCTAGTGGTTCCTGTATTGGACAACATAGTTGAAGATTCCATTCACATAAATGAATGATAATTATTGATGGAGGATTGCATTCCAGTGTTAAAATGTAGCACATGAGAGTATTGTTGTATTGCTTGTGTTACTGGAAAAGTAATGTTTAAACAGCAAAAATACAAGAAATAACATCTCAAAAGCTGTACAAAATCTGTTGATTAAAAAACAATCACTGGTTGAATTGCATTTCCTTATTAATGGTCTGTCCCTGAAAACATTGGGGTGTGGCCATCTGGTCAACCCTACCTGGAGAAAGGCATGGTCAGAGAGGGATAGTGCTGCCATCTGAACTGGGGTCCTATTCTGGATGGGCAGAGCAGGAGGGAAAGAAGCCTCTGAAAACTTAAGCTGAACTGGAAAGATTTATGTCAGCAGCCAAATGAAAGAGTGGAGATAGGACTGAAAGCAACAGGGTAAGAAGTATTATACAGGGTCAGGAAGCCTGTCTGTGTGGGCACTGAGGAGGGCTAGAAGAACAGAGGCACGTGGTGTGCCAGTGGTATCCTCGAGCTTGAATTCCATGGACGTTTCAGTCTGAGGATGGGCAGTGCTGGCTGAAGCACTCAGAGTCACAATGAACACTCCATAATTGCACTTATTTAAATGAGTGACATCCATTCAGCCCATCCTTTCATCAAGGGGCCACGTCCCTTCTTGATGAATTGTTGATGAGCACATCAGAGCTGGATCAAGCACAGAATTAGGGTGGAAGAGCAGTTTCCCTTCAGGGCCCCTATTGTCCCCTGAAGACCCAGTGGGAGGAATCAGGCCATTTGGTTTAATGATGGAGAAATGCCTCACTGCTTCCTAAGTACTCAAAGTAAGAGAAGGGCTGCTGAAAGGCTGTTTTACCAAGACCAACCATCCAGCTCTAAGTAGGAATAGACATGTGTTTGCTTACTCATTTGCAGCTTCCCAAAAACCATAAAAAGATCAGATTAGTGAGCCAAAACCCACAGATAACATCCTGAATTCATCATCTTTCCCAAGAACAGAATCTGACCTCAGGTAATAAAGTTAAAAGCTGAGTAATCTTCATTAGAATATTTCATACAAGGTGCTAAAGTGCTTGTCACTGCACTGGTGCTATATATGTGAGTCGGTGACAAACAGTGGTAATGAAAAAGAACTTTGATTAGGAGTGATTCAAAGCTGCATGTGGTAAGTGAGTGTTACCAACTTTTCAGCTCAGCCCAATGACTTTTCCCCACATGCTTATTCCACATGGCTCCCTGCACATGCCTGAGAGCTCTGGAAACAGAGATGAGGCTACAGTGAAGAAGCCCTGGTGCATAGAGCAGTGGAAGCCAGGGAGTGGCCTGAGGCAAGATAGAATCCAGTTGGGAATGTGCCCAAACCAAGGCAAGGCAGGCAGGCAGTGTGAGTGAGAGTAGGAGACACAGGCCATCTGGAGCAAGATGGGGACACTGCCTGAGGAGTGCAGGGCAGTGAGGAGGGGGCTCACTCCAAGCAAGATGGGGTTGGTGAGCAGCAGGGCCTCCCCAGAAACGAGCAATCAGGACCTGGCCCATCTCGTGGGATCTAGCATCGAGTGTTGTCCCAAATTGCTAACACCGTGTATTAGTTTGCTAGTACCAGAAACTAAGTGGATTGAACAGTGACAGTGTAGTGCCTCTCAGTTCTGGAGGTTAGAATTCTGCAGTCAAAATGTTGGCAGAGTCAATCCTTCTGAGGGCTGTGAGGGAGGATGCTTCAGGCTGGTCTCCTCGGCTAGAAGATGGCCATCTTCATGTTCACATGGCTTTCTCCCTATAGGGCTGCTTGTGTCCAAATTTCCTCTTCTTATATGGACACTAGGCATATCTGATTAGACCCACCCTTATTACCTCATTTTAATTTAAGACATGATCTCCACACACAGCCACCTTCTGATGCACTAGGTTAGGACCACAGCATATCTTTTTTGGGGGCAACACAATTCAACCCATGACCCCCTGGAAACTTTGATTCTCACAGTGCCTCTATCATTTTTCTTCCTCTGTTTAACTTTTAATCAACCTGAAAAAAACCTCACCTCTGGTTTCATTTCTTCCATAAAGTATTTTCAAACTTCCAGGCTGAACTAATGTTCCTTCTTTCTGCCCCAAACACTCCCCCCACCCCCGGTTTCCTCTGTTTTTGCATGTTATTTATGTGTCCCACAATAACTGTGAGATGTGTGAGATACAGTTCTATATTCCCAGGACCCAGTGAGGCATGGGGTGCAGAATAAGGTGTGTGGTAAATGTTTTCTGGACCCAATCACTTGAGACACCCTGACCACATGGCTAGATGGGCCATCTTCCCCCAATGTGGTTTTCTGGGACATATGGACGTCGCAGAGGAGCACCCAAGTGCCTGGAAAGCATGTGCTAAAGACTGAATGTTTGTGATCTCCCACCCCCAAATTTATGTGTTGAAACCTAATCCCCAAAGTGATGGTTATAAAGCCTGCCTTGAGCCACAAATTTGGCCTATAAGTAAATTTTTAACATTTCTCTCCAAACTGGGACAGACCAGTGGAGCTCAGACAGCTGCAGTGAGGACCTCAGGCTGCTGCCTTGGAGCTGCTGTAACTCAATATGAAAGTAAGAAAATCACATGTGAACCAAACCTCTGGGAATTTTTGAATCCTGACTACACAAACCCGTGAGAACCCTACGGAACATTTTACACCAGTTTCCTATACTAATGAGGTCCATATGGACTCAAATTGTCTTGACCTTTGTTCATCTGCTATTTCCCAAGTGGATTTCTCAAAAAGCATGGTGCTGAGCCTTTGCATATAATGTGCCCAGCAGCTCAGACTGCTCAACAGAAATGCAAGGGCACTTAGGACTCGACCATTCTCCAAACAACCGTTTTCCTAACTTTAATGTGCAGTCACTGAGTTTGTCTCTGGTTATCCCAGGAAGCTGCAATCGTGGCCTCTTTGTTTAGGACACTATTGGAGCCATGGAGAAAAAGAGGGGTCACCAAGAAGGAGCATTTGCGTTACGTGCCATTGACACCTTCGTATGTGTGGTCACGTTGTATGGGAAATGAGACCAAAGGGAACCATATTCCTTCAACATATATTTATTGAGTATGTTAATGTTCTGGAAAGTATTTAAGACACTAGGGAAAGTAAAATGGGGTAAGATAAAGCCCCTGTCCCTGTGAAGCTTACATCCTAGTGGAGCAAACACACATCTATGTCTGTAGCTACGCATACATATCTATAGCTATCTATACATCTGCTGTACTACATGTGTGTGTGTGTGTATGTGTAAACTTTAATTACACATAGCACTAAATCTTATAAAGTCCCATAAAGCAGAATTAAGGACTTGTGGATGAGTATATCTCATCTTGCTCCTTTCTTCTTTCTCCCATCTTTCCCACTTCCCCATCACATTAGCTGAATATTTTATGAACCTATTTTTAAACATTTATTGAGGGATAATAAACATACAGAAAATGACTCATGATGTACATCTGGATGGATTTTTATGGACTGCACACACTCAGACAGAGACAGCACCCCAGACCCTCGCTCTCTTCCCTAAACATGTCCCTAGAGTATCTGACAACTTAGTTAATTTGGCCAGTGTTTGTTCTTTATATAACTGAAATCATAAAGCATGTGCTCTTTACTGTTTGGTTTCTTTGGCTAATTTAACATGATATTTGTGAGATTCATCTGTGTCATGTGCCGCTGTGCATCATTCATTCTCATTGCTTATGGTACTCTTGTGGGAAAATACCACAATGTATTAATTTATTCTATTACTAAAGGACATCTGGACAGTTTCCAGCTTTGGGGTGTTATAAATAGTGCTGCCCTGAGTGTTGTAGGATATAAAATTTGGTGAACATATGTATACATTTTTGCTGAGCATATGCCTAGAAGCACAACTGCTCAGTCATATAATAGGTACATATTAAGATGGAGTAAAATTTTTAAATGCTGATTTACTTTAAAATAATATTTATTTTTATGATAATAAAAGTAGTGCATATTTATTGTTTGGAATTTGGAAAACAGAGTAAAGTAAAACAAACTAAAACTACACACTTGTCTTATTTTTATAATCACAGAATTGGGATCATGCTATAGATCCGTCTGTTTTCAGTTTACATTGTAGCATCTTAACGGTTTTAAAATGTTTTTCAAAAGGCAACATTTAAATGACAACATTTGGTGTGTCAAAATAAATTTAATGATTTAAATTATTTTTAATAGTTTATTGTGAACAGTGCTTCAATGAACATCATTACATACATTTTATGCATGCTTCTGATTATCTCTCAGAATGTATTTTGAAAAACAAAATTTCTGAATCAGAGGATTTACTACATTTAAAGTTATAGCTTTAAATTACCTATTTCTCTCAAAAATATTGAAAACACAACTCATTTAGTCTTACCAATATTTAGCTGGCTTATTTCACTGAGAAGATAAAGATAAAATATCTTATTAGATAGCTCTTAAGATTAAATATCTACATGCCCATTGGTCATTTGCATCTTGGAAGCTTGTCATTGAAGTGGCAATCAGGGTGAGATCCTCTCCTATTGTTCTTAGGCCTCACTCAGTGTCCCCATGATACAGGTGGGAAAACTGAGGCTTGGAGGATGAGACACTTGCTAAAGGTCATAACCATAGACTGACGTCAGAGAATAAAACTGAGGTTTCCTTTCCCTCATTACCTTACTGACTCTTGGAGGACAAGCATACCCTCTTTCTATGAATTTCTCTCCTGTTTTGTGCACACGGATGCACATATCACATGGCTCATTTTCTCCAGCACTCATGTTCAGCTAGTGGAGTGCTCTGGGAGCTCCAGGCCCCTGAACACCAGCACGTGGGAGCACCTGCTGAGCACCTGGCTTGTCCCTCCTTAGAACCCAGCCCAGAGGACCCTGCCTTGGGTCTGACTTCTCAGATCTCTGGGTAAACCCCATAGAAAACACACTTGTCTTTTACATCTCCTCGTGCTCTTTTCTGCAATGCTGGTGCCTGAGCTGCTTTCCTCCATGATTCTTCTCTGATGTTAGATCTATATGCAGAGGTAGAGCCTAAATGAGCTCCTGGAGCCCTTCCAGAGCCTTGTGAGAAAGCCGGAGTGTGACTGGTGCCAAATGGGCCTGTGTGCAGGTTGGACAGGATCCAGAGATTGAAAGATGTCTGAATTCCTCTGAGCACATCCTTTTGGCGAACATTTCCCAAAGCAAGATTGGCCCCCAAGGATGACATTTCATTAGCGCTCAGTTTCTTGGCAATGTTCTTTGTAAATCTACAAGGAAGTTTACTTCAAAACCAAAAATCTGGAATATATCTCTCATCATAAAATCGGACTTGCAGGAAATTTCAAAGTGGCATGAGGCATCGAGGGCTAGGTTTTAGTAAGCGTACTGAGCCACTGCTCATGGTTGGCTGTTTGTGGCAGTGAGATGGACTCACCACCCTGCTCAGCTTGACATGATCTGGCCTCAGGGCATGAATTAGCGACTGCCAGGCAATTCAAGAAGAAATCGTGCAGGAATTTCTGAATTGAAGTACCTACATGATTTCTAAATAAACTAACATTGAACAGTTCATATATTAATAGTCTTGAGATTGCAAAAATAAACATGTAAAGTTGTCATTTGGTGGAAATTTACAAGCATTCCAAGGTTAAGATGCATAATATATGACTAGCATTCATCTTTTTATGTCCAGCTTCAAGAAACTTAAAAGAGTAGATAAGCCAGAGAACACTGGTTCGTGTCTAGATTAAAGCAATCTGTAAGCCACTAATTGTTTTTCCATTTATAATTCAGGTAAAACACAAGATTCTTTTCTTGATGGTAAATTTATTGGTTTTAGATTCTATATCTATTAATAAAATAATTTCAAAGGTACTTTAGGAATTGTTGAAATTTCATACATTGTATTTAATCAAGAGAACAAAGTTAAGCCAATACTTCCAAATGGAAAAATAACATTAATCAAAGGAAAAGTCTGATTTAAACCAACTGCCACTGGAATTGAGCAATGAAAAAAAAAAAAGGCTCTCATGCACTAGCCACTCTTCCCTGCAGTGAAAATAGCCCATGCTTTGTTTTTAGACACTTCCAAGGGAGATGCAGCGGAAAATAAATCACAGCCAGAGGATCTCTTCTTTCCAGCTGCTTGCACAGACCCTATTGATCACCATGGAATAGCTGTGGTTCGTGCCAGCGTATCCACACAGCACCCGTGGTCACTGGAACAGTTTCCTGGATTCCCAGAGCTTCTCCATAGGAACTTGGGAAAGGATTCCGGGCTGAACACAGTGTGCCTTGTCCCCTTCACACGACTTACTGACAGGCGCCTGCTAACAGGAACAGCCTGCTAACAGGAATATTAGACCCATGAAGATGGGAACTTCAAGGTCCCTGATTCAGCCAACATATCTGAATGTGTTTTGGAACAAGGAGCACCAGCAATTAGACTGAGAGCTGCGGGGCTGGTGCTGCTCAGACTCCATGCAGCAAACATAGGCTGTCATGGTTGGTTCAGCGACCGAAGCTGACGGCGGGATCCTACCCTTGTCTCTTTGTTTGCATTTTCTGTTCTGGTTTTTGATGCCATAAGCTCATTACTTTTTCCTCAGATTTATTGAGATATGCGTATTTGCATATAAATTCTTTGACAGACTATCCCTTTTTTACTGACCATATGGCCAAGGACACATCACCGAAACCCTCTGAACCTTGCAACTATGCCAGTAAAATTGGAACCATACCATCTGCCTTACCTTGCTGTGAGGGACTAACAGAGATCATGAGTGAAGACACTCTCTCTATGAAACAGATCCATAAAACAGAACAGAGAACATACACAAATGTGCCCAACTGATTTCTGACCAAGGTGAAGAGGCAATTCAATGGGGGAAGGATACCCTTTATAATAAATAAATAGAAATGTGGGGATCCCCAGGCCAAATAAATAATAAATAAATAAATAAATAAATAAATAAATAAATAAATAACCTGGCCTAAATCTCATACCTTGTGCAAAAATTAACTGGAATTGAATCACAGACTGATATGTAAAATGCTTTAAATAAAGCTTTATTAGTAATAGCCCCAAACTGGAAGCAATCCAAATGTCGTTCATTGGGTGAATGGACAGAGTTAGGTAAAGAATTCTTTGATTTAACAGCATACACATGATCCATAAAAGGAAAAATTGGTAAACTAGACTTCAGCAAAACTAAAATCTTTTGCTCTGTGACGCTGTTAAAAGGATGGAAGGATAAACCGCAAACTGGAAGATATTTGCAAACCACCTATCCAATAAAGACATATCTAGAATTTATAAGGAATTCAGTAACTCAGCAGTAAATTTCTTTAAAAAGATAAAATTTGAAAATAAGCAAAAGACATAAACAACCGTTTCACTGCAAAGATTATACAGATGGCAAATTAGCAGATGAAAAGAAGTCTAATGTCATTACTATCAGGAAACTGTATATTCAAATCACAATGAGATATAACTGCACATGTACCAGAATGGCTACAAGGACACGTGGCAATGGCAAATGCTGGCAAGGACATAGAGAAACTGTATTACACACACATTGCTGGTGGGAATAGAAAATGATATAGTCACTCAAGAGAAAAATATGGAGGTTCATGACAAAAGTAAAAAATGCACTTACCACATGACCTAGCAATTTCCTTTTAGGCATTTTAACCCAAAGAAATGAAAACCTACTTAGATGAAAGCCTACCCATGAATATTCTTAAAAACTCTTAATAATTGTCCAAACTGGAAATAACCCAAATGTCCTTCAATGAGAGAATAGTTCAGCAAACTGGTACGTCCACAGTATGGGAACAAAAGCAATAGAAAGGCAAGAACTATTGATACACAAAACTTGGATAGCTCTTAAGTGAAAAAGGCAATCATGGGTTATATACTCTATGGTCCTATTTACACAGCATTTTTGAAATACTGTAGGGTTTTGGTTATCAGGTGCTGAGTGGGAAAGGGGAGAAGGTGTCTGTGGCTATAAAGGACAGCATCAAAGGTCTTTGTAATGAAACTGTTATCTTGACTTTGGCGGTGGTCATATAAATCAACATATGCAGTTAAAATACATAGAACTACTACACACACTCACATGCACACAAATGAGAACATATCACACTCTGTGAAGTCTGTAGTGTTGATAGATACTGTCTTCTGATTATGATATTGTGCTTTAATTGTGCAAGATATTACCACTGCGAGAAACCAGGTCAAGTGTGCACAGAGTCTCTCTGTATTATTTCTTACAGCTGCATGCTAATCTATAATTATCCCCAAATAAAAAGTTTTTAAAAATGCAAAGAAAGATGTAAGATAAAGCAAATTATCTTCAGGAGATAGAGCAAAAAAAGACAAGAAGACAGATAATGTCAGGTAAAGTGTAACAGTCAGAGACAATATCTGAACCATAGTCACATACAGAGAGAGTTGAGCAAACATGGGTCACTTATGTTGCTTGAGGAGATACTCCAGCAAAGCAGGTGACCAGAAACAAAGAAACAAACAAAGGAAATGGGATCCTGAAAATGGGCTGGAGGCCCAGAGGAATTAAGTCATAGCTCTGCCACTTACCAAGAGAAGCACCTTTGAGATAGTGGGAGCAAATCAGAAAACTCCAGGAAAGCTGCCGGGGGGCAGGGGGTGTTTAATGACATAGGCATTATAGCTGAGGATTTGTGCGAACATGAAGATATGTTGAAGGCACACTGTCCTTACAGAAGAAACAAGGAAGACAATTAGCAACTCCAAGGAAAACAGAAAGCTCTGAAAACTCTGGCCCACACGGGAAACAAAATCCAATCAGTCATGTTTTAAGCAGCTGCTGCAGAACAAGGAAGCCGAATATGTTTTATCTCAATGCCGTGGAACCTGCCGCCAGGGTCCCTGTCATGAGACCATGTGAAGGTCTAGTTCTCCCGGCCACTTTACCAAGAAATGGACACTGGTGTTAGTAATACCAGTGTCAGTATTATTCCTTAACTTTTAAACTTGGGGGTTCAACCATAGACAAAGTACAATCACAAAACATACTGAGATTGTTAAAACCTTGACAATATAAAAACAAAACTGAAAGAAGGTAAAAAGTAAAAACGAGAGAGAGGGGGGGAGAGAGAGAAAGAAAGAAGGGGGGCTGAGACTAATGTTTTAATATTTTGTTAGGAAAACCCACAACAAGCGCCATAAAAATACTCGTCATTTAAATGAACAAATGAAGAGATAGACCAACAAAGAGAGGCAGCGTGGATGAATGGTTTCAAGCCCACATTCTGGTGCCAACTAGCCTGGGTTCAAATCCCGTCTCTGGCACTAGCTGGTTCGTTATCTTGAGCACATTAAAGTCTTCGTATCTTTTATTCCTTGCCTGTAAAATGTAATTAGCAATAGTGCCTAGCTCGGGGTTGTTACGATGGGGGTGGGCTGATATCTGTAAAGTGCTCAGACAGTGCGGACACTGGCCCGGGCAAGGTAAGTCCTGGATAAGCAAGCCGGAGGCTCGGGAAGGGCTAACGGGAGCAGGGGTCGGCGGTGTGTCAGGACATCTGACGCATCACAGTCATTGTGAACGTCAGCCTAACATGAAAGGGTAGGGAACGAAAATATGTTCATGTTTTACAATTTATGAAGAGATTAATTAAAACCAGAAAAGACTACAGAGAATAGCTTTAGGAACAAAGACTGGGCATGGAGAGGGGTGGGATGTGGATGTGACACTGTCCTGTCTCTTTTTTTATTTAAAGACTAACACACACACACACACACACACACACACACACACACACACACACACACACACACACACTGTGGGGCATGAGGCCAAGGTGAGGGTGAAGGCGTGACAGCTTCAGCTGGTAAAGGAACAGGGAGTCCTCCTACGTAAAGACAGTCGCTCACTCGCACAAACAGCAGAAGGAAGAGCAGCCAAGGCCCAGCTCTTGGTCCTCACACAGGGGAGCCCCAAGCGGGAGCGGCCGATGCGCAGCCTGGGGCCAGGAAAGCCCCCGGAGGCCTCTCGGTCTGCACGGTGTCCCAGGGGAGAGGCCCAGGCTTCCTGCGGCGTCAGGGCTCGGAGGGGGCGAGAGACAGCCTATGGCAGCGTCCGCAGGGAGGCAGGGAGATGAGAGGGGGTGGCCTCCCTGCAGCTCCTCAGCCCCCGTGCTCTTGTTTTCTGCGACAGTCACAGGCACTCAGCTAGGACCCGGGTCAGCGGGTCAAGCCTTACGGAGTGTGTGGCCTGTGTGGATGGACACGAGATGGCCGTGACCCTGACACACACACATGCATACAGGTTTATGTATGTATGTGTGCGTATACACACATGTCAAACATTCTCAGGACTGAAAACATTGTTCCTTTCCTGGTAAAGCGTTATTTTGTGTGTGTGCGTGCATGCGGGCCTGGTGTCAGCAGCGTCGGGACAGGACACAGCACATGGCCTTCAGCAGGCACACAGCGCAGGAGGCACCCCGCCCAGGCCGAGGGCCCAGGCCGCAGGAGCAGGCCAGGGGCTCGGGGCAGGCCGTGCTTGCGAAAGAGACGCAATTGCGTCCCCACAACGAGGAAACTCTCCTCAGAGCTGACGTCCGCACAAAGCTCAGGGGAAAGCACAGAACAGTCGAATGGTTTGAAGGTGAGTAACGGAAATGGCTGGGCTAATCTGGTTTATTTAAAAACCGCACCTGCAGCCCTGGCTGGGTAGCTCAGTTGGTTTAGAGCATCAACCTGATATGCCAAGGTTGTGGGTTCGATCCCTGGTTAGGGCACATGCAAGAATAAACCAATGAATGAGTGGAACAACAATCTCTCTCTCTCTCTCTCTCTCTCTCTCTCTCTCACCAATAAAAAATAAAACACACACTGCACTTTCTCTGCCACTGTGAATAATGCTGCCATGACCATAGGGGTACATATATCTTAACAAATAAATGTTTTCAAATTTGGGGGGTAGATGCCCAGAAGAGGGATTGCTGGGTCATATTAACTCTATTCTTAATTTCCTGAGTACCCCCACACTGTGTCCCATAGTGGCTGTACCCGTCTACATCCCCTCCAGCAGTGAATGAGGGTCCCTTTTCTCCACAGCCTCTCCAACGCTTGTTATTACCTGTGGCCATCCTAACAGGTGTGAGGTGGTGTCTCACTTTAGGTTCACTGCAGTATTATTCATGGTGGCAAGACGTGGGAACAACCAAAGTGTCCTTTGGTAGATGACTGGATAAAGAAGGCATGGTACATGCGTATTAGGGAATACTACTCAGCCATAAGAAAGGACCAGATACAGCCATTTGTGACGTGGATGGACCTTGAGAATATCATGCTAAGCGAAATAAGTCAGATGAAAAAAGTCAGAACCGTATGATTTCACTCACACGTGGGATATAAAACTAAAAGCAACAAATGAACAAACAAGACAAACAAATAAACAAGAACTCAGACACAGACAACAGTGTGGTGGTTACCAGAAGGCAAGGGCCTGGGTAGTAAAGGGTATAAGGGTCAAATACATGGTGACAGACAGACTTGACTTTGGGCAGTAAACACACAATGCAATACACAGATGGTGCATTATATAACTGCACACTTGAAACCTATGTAATTTTATTAACCAATGTCACATCAATAAATTTAATAAAATTTTTTTAAAGAAATTGCACTTTTGCCTTTAAAAGGGTGATTGAAAATGATAACTGTGAGAGCAGTGGGGCAAAAGTCAGCAGGGGGCCACCAGCCTTAACGTTAAACCCTCAAGATAAAACGATTTCCCATGGAACAAAAATTGGCACAAATTGACTCCATTAAGGACAGAAGGAATAAGAGATAACAAAATCGATTCCTTGGAGCCTGAGCTTTCCAGCTCTAAAACCAGGATTAAAGGTTGTTCCCTGCTTATGTCACAGGTTGTTGTGGACAACAGGTGAGAGTGAGATAAGCCAACGTCACCCTGCCCTGCACCGCCTGCCCAGAGGTGTCTGAGTGGGAGGGGGGAAGGGCCCAGGTCATGGCACAGCCTCGCAAGGGCACCTGAGGAACTAGACAGCAAGGAGACAGTGGGATGTACCATTGGAATGATATTAAAAACCATTCAAGTCTGATTCAAGAGTTTGAAAGCTTTTCTTGCTCTTGGGCGATTCTTTTCAATACTGAAATTATGTTCAGCTTGATCAGTTCGTAAAGAGCTGTGCTGGGGTTAGGGCTCAGCTCTAGACAGCTGTGGGAACTTACACATGTGTTTTACTTCCTTAAAACTTTTTTTGGGGAATTTTTTCAAATGTAAAATGTGCTTAATGACACAGTTTTTGCCAAGTTGTGTGAATTAATCTAAAATGTATTTAAATGCTTGGCATGGTGCTTAGCATTGAGCAGACCATAAATAGAGCTATTAGAAGTACTATTATTATTCAAGTTACTATTTTTTTATATGATGGCCTCAGGAAAGATGGTAACTGGTGTGTGGAATCACCATGGTCTGAACTGAATAATTTTGATGCTACAAATAATACGTGTACAGTAGTTCTCTTCATCAGAGTGCGTCCTCGCTCATGATCTCCGTCACTCCCTCCTGTCAAGGTCAGGGAGGTGCATGGCTCCAATTTCACATCATAGACACTGAACCTCAGAAGGTGTCAGTGTTGTGCTGCTGACTTATGGCCATTTGTAAAGGGGGGAAGTCTGTTCCTCGGTCTCATGTCCATTCTGTGCACGCAACTACATGCTGTCTCTGGATGTTTCACTAAGTCCTTCACCATTGACAAACTTTTTTTTTAGTTCTATGATGAAGACAATGTTGTGCTAATTTTGTTTTTCTTCTTTTTATCGTAGAATGTCAGGGTTGGATAATAGCTTAGAGATCAACTCTCCAAATCCCTTAACACATCAGGCTGAAAACAGGTTTCACCAATAAGGGCAGATTCAAAGTCACACAGCTAGTAAAAGTTGATAGTAGAATCCAGATGGTTCATGTCTTATGGAAATGCCTTTTTAATGTACCTGTGGCTTCTCAAACAGACCCACTGATTTGTTTCTGTGTCTGCACAGAAACTAATGCATGGGGCCTCCTCAGTGTGCATGTCTAGTGTGTCTAGCATCCCTGAGAGCAAGCGTATTTGCCATGCGGTAATATGCTCACAAAAACGGGCAAGTTCTTGTGATAAAATGCACTCTATAGGCTGAGTTTCTGCAGCCATTTAGACTTCAAATCCTATTAAAAAGGTGCAGCAGGAACTTTCTGCAGGCTCCTGCCAAATTGGCACAGGACTAGAGGAGCTAGTCTAGTACACATGCCCAAACTCTAGATGTTGCTCCTCAGGGAGCTGGGAGTATATTGGTGAGGTGAGAACTTTACTCCAATCATATTAAGCAAATAGTGGCAACATTAACCCATCAGCAGAACTCATCAGGCTCATGAGAAATGAAATATTGTCCAATTCACCAACCTAAATAACTGTGGCCATGGCTGGGCAGATTGTATAAACAACTACTAAAACCTCTCTCCTCCATGAAATATTCACCTGTTGTCTGCTGCCAAATGCAATAAACCACCTCATTGGCTGAGTCATCTAAACATTTCCTTTGACAGCAGCAGCTTTCAACTCCAACTGTAGGGCCAAGTTACATGACAAATATACCACTGGACCTGTATTTGGATATGAGCAATTTTTTTTACTGGCCCATTAAAACACATGCCCTGCTGTTGTGGATGAGGTGCCAACAGTCCTTGGAAACACACTGAGAAGAACAATGGCTCTGAAACCTGTGGATAGATTTTGTTGAAAAGACTTAGTGTATTAAAGCCATGAAACAAACCTTTCTGCCTCCCCTTCCATATGTGTGTACACACAGCACATGCCATCTTATCTTTAAATTATGTGCTAGGGATCGGGTTGAATCTCATAGGATCTATCCCACAGATGATTTTGAGGCCTGCCTGATGCCTCCTTTCCTCTTGGGGCACTCACACTAAAAACAAAGTCTGTCATTTATAGACTACAAATTACTCAAAGTTTATATGACATTTTCCAGATTCTCTCAGAAATGTCTCTATACAAGTTTGACAGATTTCCAAATCCATCCTCTGTGGATTTGGCACATCTGCATTCCAGTGCAATTAAACTTTTCATGTATCTGAACTGTGTACAGTGGGTCGAGTAGAGACGCTCATATTTAGCATGACTAGGACTGACCTCTTGGTCAGTCAGGACTCATTGGCAACACAGGACTCATAAGGACTCCAGATATTAACCTTAACCATTTATTTCAACGTCACACACATGAATGGGACCAAGTTGTGTCTTATCACCTTTCTTACATGAACCATATCTATAATCATTTGCAGATATTTAAGTAGAACTTTTGCAAAGCAATCTAAGTGCAGAATTTTGCTAGACTTAAAAAAAAAAAATGTTTTGATTGATTTCAGAGTGATAGAAAGAGAGAGAGAGAGAGAGAGAGAGAGAGGTAGAAACATCAATGATGAGAGTCATTGATCCACTGCCTCTTGGGGTATGTGCCCTGAATGGGAGTTGAATCATGACCTCCTGGTTCATAGGTCAATGCTCAACCACTGAGCCATGCCAGCTGGGCTTTGCTAGACTTTTTAACCAAAAAAAGTCCAGTACTTTACAACTGTTTCTCTCATTCCCAGTTTGAGAAAGATTTTTTAATGAGTTTATAGAGGTTCTTCAAAAATATCAGGTTAATTTTATTATATTCAGTAGTTCTTTCTTTATGCTGATACAGCAGTTGTGTATTTAATTATAGTATAATAACAGATATAAGTGATCTAAACAGTTTCAGAAAGTGCAGAAATTTGTATTTAGGCTAAAGAATAGTTTGTTAGTTTCAAGCTTTCTGCACAACCATATCTGTCAATCAATGTATTTAAAGAGAGAATGAGAAGCACTAGTTAATTCAGCAGTTAACAATGAATTAGGTAGCTTCTGTTGTGCTATTTCTGGTGTGTGTTTTTTCCTTTTTATTTTATTTTATTGCAAATGTACCCTCTTTTCCTCCATTGATCCCCTCCACCCTGCACCCCCGCCCCCGACCTTCACCCCACTATTTTCTGTGTCCATGGGTTATGCACATATGCACAAAAATTCTTATGTTGATCACAACCCACCCACCCCCACCTTCCCCCTGAGATTCATCAGTCTGTTCCATGCTTCTATGTCTCTGGATCTATTTTGTTCATCAGTTTATTTTTTTCATTAGATTCCACATATGAGTAAGACACTTGTCTTTCGCGGACCAGCTTATTTGGTTAGCATAATACTCTCCAGATCCCACCATGCTGTCTGAAAGGGTAAGGGATTCTTCATTTTTACAACTGCAGAGTACATCATTATGTAAATGTCCAAGAAGATGCTTGATATGATTTTAATCTTCTTGAACCTATAGAGACTTGTTTTGTGTTCTAACATGTGGTCTGTCTTTGAGAATGTCCCATGTGCACTTGAAGAGAATGCCTATTCTGCAGCTTTGGAGTGGAATGTTCTGTAAATGTCAATTAAATCCATCTGATCTAATGTGTCATTTAGAGTCACTGTTTCCTTGTTGACTTTTGGTCTGGAAGATCTATCCAATAAAGTCAGTGGGGTGTTAAAACTCCCTAGTATGACTATATTACTGTTGATCTCTCCTTTAGAGTCCTCCAGAAGTTTCTTTCCCCCCAGACTGTGTGTCTTTTTTTCTGAGGTGGGTGTCTTGTAGACAGCATATATTTGGGGTCTTGTTTGCTTTTCTATTCACCTACCCTATGTCTTTTGATTGGGACATTTAATTCATTTATATTTAAGGTTATTATTGATAGGTATTTATCCATTACCATTTTATTTCTATATGCCTATGTTCCTTATTCTCTCTGTTTCAACTTCTTATTATAGCAGTCCCTTTAACATTTCTTGCAGTGCTGGTTTGGTGGTGATAAACTCCTTTAGCCTTTTTTTTTTGTCTGGGAAGCTCTTTATTTCACCATCTATTTTGAATGATAGCCTTGCTGGATAGAGTAGCCTTGGTTTCAGATTTTTGTTTTGCATTACCTTGAATACCTCATGCCATTCCCTTTTGACCTGTAGAGTGTCTGGTGAGAAATCAGCTGACAGCCTTATGGGAGCTCCTTTGTAGGTAACAGATTGCTTCTCTTTTGCTGCCTTTAACATTCTCTCTTTGTATTGGATTTTGACATTTTAATTATGATGTGTCTGGGTATGGGCCTCTTTGGGTTCTTCTTGCTTGGGACTCTCTGTGCCTCCTGAACTTGTGTGACTTTTTCCTTGACCAGGTTAGGAAGGTTTCTGCCATTATTTCTTCAATCAGGCTCTCTTACTTACTTTTGACCTCTTCTGGTACTCCTATGATGGGAATATTGTTACATTTCATGTTGTCCCACATCTCCCTTAAACTATCCTCCTGTTTTTTAATTGTTTTTTCTTTTTGGATCTCTGATTGAGTGATATTTCCTACCCTGTCTTCTAATTCACTGATCTGATTCTCAGCTTCTCTTAATCTGCTATTTATTCTTTCCAATGTTTTTTTTTTTCTTTTTTAAATTTCTACTATATCATTCTTAATTTCCTTCACAGTTTCTATCTTTTTTCATGCTATTGAGCATCTTTATGATCAATATTCTGAACTCTATATCTGATAGATTACTTATCTCCATTTAATTAGCTCTTTTTTTGGAGAATTCTTTTGTTCTTTCATTTGGGGCTTGTTTTTTTGTTTCCCCATTTTGGCTGTCTGTTTGGATTTGTTTCTATCTATTAGGTAGACCTGCTAGGACTCCCAGTCTTTTGGATAGTCTCTTGTGAAGGGCAATGTCAGACACTGTTTGTGACGGACCTTGAGTATCCTGTTTGAAGTTTTCCACACTCCACAGCTTCTGGTCTCCTCTATTGGGGCTGGGTGTGTTGGATAGGACCAAGATGTGCACAAAGATCTGCTTTTCCAAACAACCCCTGGGTCCAGAAGGAAGTCAGGCAAAGACTCAGTGTACCCGGAGGTTGTTATTCAGTCTCTTAATGAGCTTCAGGCTATAGAAACTCCACAGGGTGAGGCAGTTGATTATTATAAGTCTCTTAAGGAGCCTTAGGTTTGAAGAAACTCCATGGGGTGGGATCAGAGGTTTTCCAGCCGAATGGGGCAGTTGCTTTCCCCCCACCAGGCAAAAACTGCTTGGAAGGTAAATTTCTACCTGAGAAAGATGTCCTCTGTTGTATGGGGGAGTGACTCCATACCAGGGTCCAAATGAGTGCCCTTTGAGATCTATTCCCCTAGCCAGTCCCCCTGGATTCTCCTCACATCCCTTTAGTCCACTCTGCCCTCCCTCTGCCAGAGCCCAAGGTGAGTGGCTGCACAGGAAACGTTGAGCATTGTCCCTTTAAGAGGGTGCCTGTATTTCCAGCTGTCTCTCCCTGGCAGACAGAAACCTTCCTGCCTTTAACAGCCAGATTTTATGTGCATACTTTTCTCAGTTCTGGTGCTCTAGGCTGGGGAACCCAACTTGGGGTTTAGGCCCCAGAGTTCTTAGTGGGACGCCCCCCCCCTCAGCTGAGATATCCCTCTGAACCTTTAGCTGCTGCCTGTAGGAGCCTGTGCCACTGAGTCACCTCTGCACTTCCTGCCAGTCTCTATGTGGTCTCCACTTTTCCTCCTTGGTTATGATGGTGCTCCCCAGCTAGTTTTCGGTTGCATTTGATTATTCAGGATGGTTTTTCTATATTTTAGTTGTAATTCCAGTTTGGTCCTGGGAGCTTCCACTCAATGTGCTGCCATCTTGCAATTTAAAAATTAACTTTAAAAATAAACTTTAAAAATAAAGTTTAAAAATAAACTTTATTTTTTAGAGCAGGTACAGGCTCACAGCAAACCTGAGCAGAAAGTAGAGTTCTTCTGTAAATCCCTACACACACACACACACACACACACACACACAACCAGCTTCCCTCACCATCAACATTCACAGCACAGAGTGATACATTTATTATAACCAAGGAACACATATTGAAACAGCATTGTCAACTAAAGTCCATAGTTTAAGTTGGGGTTTATTCTTGATATTGTATGCTTTGCGTTTTGACAAATGTATAAAGATATGTTTTCACCCTTACACAAAAATAGTTTCATCACCTTAAAATCCATCTGTATTGAGAGACTAGCAACACTCTTTTCAGAAGTGAAAAATTAAGCAAACAAAATCAGTAAAAATATGTGCATGTTATGAGCCACTGAGTTGGCTCTGACTCTTGATGATGCTATTAATGTTGATGATGCCCCGGCTTCAAGAGCCCTGCTCAGTTCCTGTAGAATTACCTCTATGGCTTATTTTATAAAGTCAACCCATCTCACATTTCATCTTCCTCTTTTTCTACTGACTTCTATTCTTCCTAGCACTATTTTTTTTTTTTTCCCAAAAACCCCCCACAAAAGCTGACTTTTCATGATGTGCCTGATGAAAGACAAATTCAGTTTTGTCATTTTTGTCATCAACAAAGTTTCAGGCTTCTCTAGTAAGTAATTTATTTAGTGAGGATAAAGTTTGACCTAAAAATTACTAACAATGAACTTGATCTACTTGTAATTTATAGAACCCATTTAGAAATATTAAAACACATAATCTGTTTGAGCTCACATAAAACATTCACCAAGATAGGTCACATTCTGAGTCATAAAACACACCTTAAAATATTTAAAATATAGAAATCATACAAAGTATGTACTGATGCCATAATGAACCTAGAAATCAATAATAGTGATAGCTGAAAACCCCCAAATACTTGGAAATTAAGTAATACATTTTAAAATAACACATGGGTAAGAGAAAAAGTATTAAGAAAAATTTAAAAATATTTTAAACTAAATACAAATATAACATCAAAATGTATGGGATGCAGCTAAAGTAGTATTTAGAGGGAAATTTATAGTATTAAAAGCATATATTAGACAAGAAGACCTAAAATTAATAACATAAGCTTTTATCTTAGGAAACTAGAGAAAGAATAGTAATTTAAGCTTACAGTAAGCAAAAGACAGAAAATAAAATTTAGAGCAAAAACCAAAAGCATTGAAAACAGGAAAACAATAGAAATAGTTCCAAAACCAATTGTTGGTTCTCAAAAGGTTCAAAAAATTGAAAAACTCTCTAGGCAGGTTAACAAAGATGGAAAAAGTTACAAATTGCCAGTGTTAGAAATAAAAAAGGACCTCTGATCCCACAGACATTAAAAGGATAATAAAAAATACTCTGTGGCCACAAATTTAATAACTTAGCTTACGTGGACTGATTCCTTAAAAAAAGACGCTGACTACCAAAACTCGCTTAAGGGAAAACAGGTAACTTGAATATCTTTATATTTATTAAATAAGTCATATTAATTATTGAAAACCTTTCCCCCTAAAGCGCTAGTGTCTGATGGTTTCCAATTCTCCACAATTTCTTCCAGAAAATACAATCAGAATGAGACCTTCTTAATTCTATGAACATTGCCATTATATTAAAAAGAAGTTAAAATATTATAAGATATGAAAATACAGGCAAATATCTCATGAACATAAAAACAAAAGTCTTCAATAAAATATTAGCATATTGAACACAACAATGTATAAAATGTATACACTACAAACATATGGGATTTGGTCTAGGTATACAAAGCTTGTTCAACATTCAAAGTTCATTCATGGTACTCCTCCACATCAACAGCCTAAGAAAATATGATGTAATCATATTAACTCAGAAAAGGCATTTAACAAAATTCCACCGTAATTTATAATAAAATCTCTTGACTAGCAACAAACTATTGAAATTTGAATTTTTAAATAATTAATAATAATAGTACTGGAAATGGAGGATTGAGGTATAAATCTCAATCAGACTTACTGTGTAGCTATTTCAATCAAGATAATGGTATTGACAGAAGAATAGGCACATAGCTCAATGGAGCAGAATATTGAAATAGACCCACATAAATATGTCCAACCAATTTTTGATAAAGATTAAAAAGCAATGCAACACACAAAGGACAATTTTTTTCAATAAAGGGTGCTGAAATAATTGGACATTCATAGGCAAAGAAAATGAACTTTGACCTAAAAGTAACATGTTTTAGAAAAAATTAACAAAATAAATCATAAACTTAAATGTAAAACTATAACATTTTTAGAATTAAATGTGGAAGAAAATCTTTAAGATTTTGGAATGGGGGTAGTGTTCCTAGACTTAACATTAGAAGCACAATCTGTGAAAGAAAAAATTGAAAATTGGGCCTTATCAAAATTACAGACTTTTGCTCTGCAAAAATCTGATAATAAAATGAAAAGGAAAACTATAGAATGGGAGAAAATACTTGCTAATTACATATTCATCAAAGGATTATTATCTAGAATATATAAAGAACTGTCAAATTAAATAGTGAAAAAGAATATAATCAGAAAAATAGATTTCATTGAATAATCTTAGGTATTCAGATGGCAAATAAGCATGTGAAAAGAGGTTCCACATACTTGGCCATCAGGAATATGCAAATTATAACCACAGTGAGATGTCATTACACACTCACAAAACAGCTAAAGTACAAGTAGTGACCACACCAAATACTGGCAAAGATAAGGAGAATCTGCATCACCCTAATATTGCTGGTAGGAATGTGAAATGGTTCTGGAAAACAGTAAACAGTTATGAATTTAAACATGCAATTACCATAAGACCCAGCAGCAGTTGTCTCTTGAACATTTCCTATAAGGAAATGGAAATTTATATTCTCACCCCAAAAGTCTACAGGAATAGTCATAGCAGCAACTTTAGTTATAGCAGCTCAAAACTGAAAACAACCCAGATGTCTTTCAACTCACATTCTTATTTATTGTTGAGTAGCAATCTATGACATGTACATATCAATATGTTTAGACTGCTACTCAACAATAAATAAGAATGCGAATTATAAAAGATCAAAAACATTTTTTGCAAATTTTGCTTTTTACAAATAAATCATTTGCTTTTAATTATAAATACTGTGAAAGGCAATTTCTTCTGTTGTAAAACCAATAAATACAAGAACAAATTTTAAAGATATGTGATTTGTCCAAGTTATCTGTAAAAAATAATCTGATTTTTTTCAGTAATAAAAAAATAATATTCCCTAACCTTTAAAAGAATAAGTTTGAATGTATGGGGAGAGAGAGAGAGAAAGAAAGAAGAAGAGTCTTAGAGCTGCTTCTGAAGCAGCTTCTGATAAATAGCTTCTGATAATTTGTCTGACATATCTTTTCTTAAATAGCTTCTGATAATTTGTCTGACATATCTTTTCTTTCTGATACTCATATATTCACAAAATAGTTGAATAATAGCTTCTGATAATTTGTCTGACATATCTTTTCTTTCTGATACTCATATATTCACAAAATAGTTGAATTTGAAATTTTTATAATGAACTGATTAATGAGGGAAAATAAAATCTGTATTAAACACATACATATAAACATAACCATAAAAATTATGTATATCTAAAAGACACTAACTTTAAAAAGGTACAAAAAAGGGAGGGAAAACCTGAATTACCAAAAAGAATGTCAAATCTACTTAATGAAAAAGCTAGAATTAAATCAGCAAACACACACACAATATATACACACAGCAGAACTATGCATTGACTTACAAAGGGGAAAAACAGGAGTCCAACACCACTCAACATGGCTTGTCAGTTAAATGAAAAATCCCCCCCCCCCATACTCCCACTCACACAGGCTGTTGCTACATGCCTCCACTTGGATGAATCTCCAGGAAAGTATGCTGAATAGCAGGGCCAGTCTCACAGATTACATGCTATATGACTCTATTTATATAATATTTTGAAATGAGAACATTATAGAATCGGAGAACACATTAGTGGTTCCAGATGGGAAGCGGGAAAGCAGAAGGGAGGCTGATGTGGTTATTAGAGCACAGGGGACTCTTGTACAGAGATATGTGTCTTAGATGTAAACTGTTATGAGTACACTAACCTACACTTGTGATGAAATTGCACGGGACTTAATGTACACACACACACACACACACACACACACAGACAAAATGGCAGAATGAATACAATAAAACAGGAAATCTAAGATTGGTAGATTTCATCAATGTCAATATTCTGGTTGTCATATTGCACTATAGGGTGAAAGGAACTCAAGATCTTTATCTTATTTTTTACACTTATATGTGAATCTATAATTCTTTCAGAATAAGAAGATCATTAAAATTATTTTGAGCTTTGTTTTGGGATGCAGTTAAATTACATGGAAACGGTTGATTCTTTAGATATTTTCTTCAAATTTTGTTAGGTGGATCTTTAGAGCTAACTTTGCCCCATTATTTCTGAGTCCTCTAACTGCTGCCCCTGGGTATTAGATGGTTTTTACAGTTTAACTAGAATGGGAATGTTCTGGGCCAGAGTGAGTTCTGGAGGTAGTTGTGCCTGCTGCCCGGGATGGTTTTACCCCTGGTCTCTGGTCGTTTCTGATACATGTGCTGAAGACTCGAGGGTCCCTCTTCAGATCTCTGGGGCTCCGTCTGCGAAGCATTCTCCTCTTTGGTTCTCTTGGCTCCCAAACTCATGTAGATGCCATGGTCTTCCTGGGCTTTTCCTTCTTCCATTGCAGCCTTAAATCTCTAGCACCTTTAAACTGTTTGGCTCAGGGGCAATTGTGGACTTAGAGCCTTTGCCTAGGATGCCTGTTGTTCAGTATCTGAACATTATTGTGTCACATAATTTGTCTTTTTAAAAAATTGTTTTAGCATGCAGGATAAATCCAGTTCCTCTTATTCCATCTTGGTTGGACCCAGGTTATTTTGTTTTTAGTAAAGAAAATTTGAAATTAGAAAGGAACATTAAAAAGTAAGGACAATGTAGTAGAAGCTGAGAAATCATAGCAGGCTGTTGGGAAAGAGTGTTCAATAGGCAATATTAAGAGGAACTGAGAATATTCTGTAGGGGGGATTGGAGATGATTGTGCAATGGAAAATGAATTGCCTTGAAAGAAGGCAACACACTGGATTGGTTGGTAAACTAAGATTATAAAAAATCTGTAAACTAAAATACTGTACCGTATGGAGCAACAGACAAAACTAGAAAAAGAAATTGTAAGAGAGTCCGGAAATTAGAAAGTGGTCAGAAACCCCCTCCATCCTCCTCTCATGTCCAATAGACACACACAGAGGATCTCAGAAAAAAAGAGGGAAGCAATTCAGGGAGAAAGAGAAGGACAGAGGTGCATCATGGGAAAAATACTAAGGGATCCAAAATGTATTACCTTTAATAAGGAAATAAAAGCATTCAAATGTCATATTAAATAAATGAGGGATGCATACAGAGAAAAATTAATATAAAAAATGTAGGTTGTTTCACATCTCAAGAGTATTTTAGAAACAAGTAGACACATGTAAATGATAATGGAGCTGTGGAGCCTCTGCTCGGAAACAGAGCAAGTGAGACAAGCACGGATCAGCTGGAGTCTAACTACTGTCACTAAATATCATGGAAGGGAACACATAAGCCCACTTAATATAGCATAATGGGAGGAACTGAAATGCAGGCCTTAGAGATGCCAGGAGCCAGCAGTAGTGTAAGGCTTTGCCAAGGGAGGCTCTGAGGAGGGCCCTGGCTGAAAGGAAAAGGCTGCCCCTCGACTGAACTACCAGGCAAGAGAGAGGGGCTCACAGAGAGCAAACGGCCGGCGCGGGGGAGGGGCACCGTGGAGCAGTGCGCAGCTTTACTGTGTATTGGACCCTGGAGTCAAAATATTTTCTCCTCAAATCACAGTATCTATAGCTATTGTTTTTGTAAGTTGCTTTTGTAGGGTAGCGGCCTAAGGGTTCTGTGGCTTTTGCTGGTATCATTGCTCTTTTACAGTAAACGGTTGTAATCCCTGGATGAAAGAAGATTTTAAAATAATCTTACGTGCAAAATTTTGCTTTTTATTAATTCAATTGTGTCTAAGATGTAATTCTATTTTTTATTTAAAAGAGAATAGTGATATTGTTCCAGTGTTTCTTTTTTTAAATTTATCTATATTGTTGAAAGTATTAGATGTCTTCACTTTTTCCCCCGGCCAGACCCTTCACCTCGCTCTTGCCCCCTCCCCAGGCTTTCACGGCACTGTTGTTGTTGTTCATTAATTGTTGTGTCCATGGGTTCTGCATATGTGCATATAAGTTCTTTGGTTAATCTCTTTCTGCCTCCCTCCCTCTGAAAGACTTAAATGTAAGTCGTGAAACCATCAAAATCCTAGAGGAAAACATAGGCAACAAAATATCAGACGTCTCACATAGCAGAATTTTCAGACACATTGCCTAGCGCAAGAGAAACAAAGAAAAAGAAAAAATGCAAATGGGACTACATCAAAGTAAAAAGTTCCTGAGCAGCAAAGAAAACCAGCATCAAAACGGAAAGGAAACTCGCTGTATGGGAGAACATATTTGCCAACGACACACCTGATAAAGGGTTAATATCCAAAAAATATGAGGAACTCATACAAATTAACAAAAGGGGGACAAGCAATCCAATTAAAAAAAACGGGCAGAGGACCTAATAGACACTTCTCCAAAGAGGACATACAGATGCCAAGAGACATAAGAAAAAATGCTCAGCATCACTGAGTTTTTTGTATTCAAAATTGTGTGTTTTGGTTCTTTCGTTGTTGTCCACTAATTTTCCTCGTCCAGAGTACCAATTATTCGTGTATTTCACCTGTTCTGTAATGTCCCAATTCAGTCATCAGCTTTTTGTTTCTCTTCACTTTTTGTTTCTCTACTTTATTTTTGTATTCTTAGAAAATCTTCTAAAACTTTTCAACTTACTTATTTAAAATATTTATTTTTCTAAGGGAAAGTATGTGGTTTCCTCCCTTAAGCACTGCAGGATAATAGAGATCCTGTGCTTCTAATCAACAAGTCAGAGAAAAGTGAGCCAAGTGTTTTTTTACCTTCTTCGAGTGCACAGGGCTACTTTATCTTGTGTGGTAAATTATTGGTAGGCTAAAGATAATTTTTAGTAATCTAACCTCCTTATATTTAGAGTTACTTTCCCTCAGATTCTGGCTATAACAGTTTTGGTGTTTGTTAATGGGGTTTTGGATTTCTGCCATTTTTCCCCACCTGCATTTTGATAGGTATATAAAGCTGAAAAACCTACAACTTAGATGTCATTAGAAATCATGGCCATTGCTACACTTGGTCTTTGTAAAATTGAAGTGAAATTCACATAACATACCATTAAACATTTGAAAGTGAACAATCCACTGACATTTAATACATTCATAATGTCGTGGAACCACAACATGTGTCTAGTTCCCAAACATTTTCATCACCTCAGAGGAAACCTCGTACCCATTAAGCAGTTGCTCTCCCAGCTCCCATCTCAGCCCATGGAAACCACCAACCCGCATTTGTCAGTATGGAATTACCTATTCTATATATGTCATATAAATGGAATAATAAAATATGTAACCTTTATACCTACTTCTTTAAGTCAGTTTAATTTGTTTTTGAGATGTATCTATGTAATAGCATATATTCCTTTTTGTGGTGAAATAATAGTTATATATTTTATATAATTAAAAAACTGTGAGATATATTTTAAAAATTATTTGTTGATGGACATTTATGTTGTTTCCACCTGTTGGCTATTGTGAATAGTGCTTCTCTGACCATTCTTGTACATGTGTTTGTTTGAATACCTATTAATTTTGGAGTATATTCCTAAGAATGGAATTGCTGGGTCTTATGGTAATTCCGTGCTTAACATTTTGAAGAACTGCCAAACTGTTTCCCACAACTGCTGGATCATTTAACTCCTACCACCAAAATACAAGTGTCCCAGCTTCTCCACATCCTCACTAATACGTATTTCCATTACAGGCATCTCAGTTTGTGCAGGGTGGCATGTCATTGTGGTTTGGATTTGCATTTCCCTGATGATTAATGATCCTGCACATCTTTAGATGTGCTTGTTGCCCATTTGCATATCTTCTTGGGAGAAATGTCTGCTCAAGTCTTTTTTAATTGGGTTGTTTTATTCTTGTTACTCAGTTGTTGAGAAGTTTTGCATCTACGTTCATGAGAGATATCGGTCCATAGTCTTCTTTCTTGTAATGTCTTCATCTAATTTTGGTGTTACAGTAATTCTGATCTCATAGAATGAGTTAAGCAGTATTTTCTCTGCTGTTATCTTCTGAAAAAGTTTGCAGAAAATCAGTGTAATTTATTCCTTAAGTATTTAGTAGAATATACCTGTGAACCCATATGGACCTGGTGTTTTCTTTTTTTCTGAAGGTTATTAACTATTAATTTAATTTTTAATAGATATAGGCTTATTCAGGTCATCTGTTTAAGTATTGTGTAAATTTTGGCTGATTATGTTTTTGAAGAAATTGGTCCATTTCATCTAGATTATAGAGTTTGCAGGCATAGAGTTGTTTATAGTATTATTCCTTTACTATCCTTATAACTTCCATGAGGTCTGTAGTGATGTCCTCTCTTTCATTTCTAAGAACAGTACTTTGTGTCTTCTCTAATTTTTTTACTTACCCTGGAAAGAAGTTTATTGATTTTATTATTCTTTTCAGCCTTTGATCTCATTGACTTGTTTCTTATTGGTTTCCTGTTTTCAATTTCATTGATTTGAACTTTAATTTAAAAATATCTTTTAAATTGGATTTATTGGGTTTACACTAGTTAATAAAACTATATAGGATTCAGGTGCACAATTCTATAATACTTCATCTGTATATTGTATTTTATATTCACCATCCAAAGCCAAGTCTCCTTTCATCACCACTTACTTACCCCCTTTTACCCTCTTTTACCTCCCCACCCCCTTCTCCCTCTGTGATTCACTGTACTACTGTGTGTGACCACGAGTTGTTTTTGTTTTTTTGTTTAATATTTTCCATTTTCACATTTTTCACCCAGACTTCCAAACCCTTTCCTCTCTGACAGCTGTCAATCTGTTCTCTACATCTATGAATCTGTTTCTATTTCCTTGTTTTCCCCCTGTTCATTAGATTCCACATATAAGTGAAATCATATGGTACTTGTCTTCCTCTGACTGGCTTATTTCACTTGGCATATTACTCTCCAGGTCCATTCATGTTGTTGCAAAAGTGAAGATTGCCTTCATTTTTACAGCTGAGTAGTGTTCCACTGTGCAAATGCTTTTCTATCCACTCATCTACTGATGGGCACTTGGTTGGCTTTGAAGTCTTGGCTATTGTAACTAGTGCTGCAATAAACATAGGGGTGCATACATTCTTTCAAATTAGTGTTTCTGGTTTCTTTGGATATATTCCCAGAAGTGGAATTGCTGGATTATAAGGCAGTTCTCTTTTTAATTATTTGAGGTAATTCTATACCTTTTTCCATAGTGGCTGCACCAATCTGTATTCCCACCAGAATTGCACTAGGGTGGGTTCCCTTTTCTCCACATTCTCACCAAAACTTGTTGTTTGTTGATTTATTGATGATAGTCATTCTGACAGATGTGAAGTGATACCTCATTGTGGTTTTAATATGCTTTTCTCTGATGCTTACTGACATTGAGCACCTTTTCATGTCTATTGTCCATCTGTATGTCCTCTTTGGAAAAGTGTCTATTCAGGTCCTTTGCCCAATTTTTAATTGGATTGTTTGGTTTTTTGGTCTTGCGTTTTGTAAATTCTCTATAAATTTTGGATACTAACCCCTTATAAGATGTATCATTGTCGAATATATTCATTGATTCAGTGGGTTGTCTTTTCATCTTGTTGATGTTTTCCTTTGCTATGCAGAAACTTTATAGTTTGATGTAGTCTCATTTGTTTGTCTTTTGTTTTGTTTCCCTTGTCCAAGGAGATATATCGGAAAAAATATTGCTATGAGAACTGTCTGAGATTTTACTATCTGTCTTTTCTTCTAAGAATTTTATGATTTTGTTACTTAAATTAAAGTCTTTTATCCATTTTGGGCTTATTCTTGTGTATTGTGTAAGAAGGTGTTCTAGTTTTATTTTTTTCATGCATTTCTCCAATTTTCTCAACACTATTTATTGTATAGACTATTTTTACCCCAGTATGTTCTTGCCTCCTTTGTCAAATATTAATCAACCATATAGGTGTGTGTTTTTTCTGGACTCTCCATTATGTTCTATTGATCTATATTTCTGTTTTTATACCAGTACCATGCTATTTTGATTACTATATCCTTGTAGTATAGTTTGATAACAGGTAGTGTTATCTCTTTAATCAACTTTGTTCTTCCTTCTCAAGATTCCTGTGGCCATTCAAGGGTCTTTTGTGATTTCATATAAATATGTGGGTTATTTGTGAAATATGCCATTGATATCTTGATAGAAATTGCATTGAATTTACAGATTAATTTGGGTAGAATGAATATTTTAATGATGTTAAGTCTTCTTATCCATGATCATGGTACACTTATTTATATTTTTTTCAGTTTCTTTCTTCAGTGTCTTATAATCTTCTGAGTACAGGACTTTTACATCCTGGTTAAGTTCATTCAGGTATTTTTTTATGCATTTGTAAATGGGGTAGGAATTCGGATAAGACACAGTAGGAAAGGTCTAAGCTAGGGAGACTCAAAGGCTGAGGTTGGAAAAGTCTACTAATATGCCTACATTTGGCATCTCCATGAGGTTTGGGCTTCCCACTGAATGAGAGTTGGATTTTAAGAGAGGGTGTCCTAATAAGGAGTATTCAAAGAGACCAATACTGAAATTGTTTGTCTTCTATACAGCCAGTTTCAGAAGACATGCAGCATCCACTCTGCCTCAATCACTTGGTTGCCAAAGAGTCACTGAGACCATTTCACATTAAAGATGAGGTTAATTCCATCCTACCTCTTGATGGAATAGTGGTTATAGCACACTAAAAAGCACACATAGGATGGGTGACAATATTGAGACCATCTTTGGGAAGTACAATAGGCCACAAACAATGCATAATACATAGTAATAGCTAGTTAAAAATGAGCTCTTATTGTTTTTTATTATTATTCTGATCTGAATAAGGCACAAATCCTTACTTTTGAAGGACTTATAATCTAGTGGAGAAAAACATTACGCAAGGCGACGCATGTAATGCTATGATGGACTCTCCTAACAGTTATGATAGAGGAAGGGACTATTATTTTCTCTGGGAGTGAAGTAGATAGTATTTCTGGAGTAAATGGACCTACAGTCAACTTTACCCAAAGAAAGTAGAGGAAATTTCTTATACAAGGTCCCAGTGGGCAGGGAATAAAATCTCAGAGCAATTTTAGTCCCTATTATTGAACCTCCACATTTTCTCACCGTTTTAGAACCACCAAGCTGGGAGTTACTGTTTAGAACAATGCTCACTCAGTTGTCTGATTGATTCTCATGAAATGAGATTGATAAATAAGAAATTCTTGCTTTTCTGTCCAGATACAGAGCTTCATCTAAATACAAAAAGAAAATTCAAAATATTGGTCCTCCAGAGATAAAGCAGAAGGGTGAGAAGGCTTGTCATACTGGTAAAGCCACCCTGGGAGTGCAGTCCAATCTGCTTGGGGGTCAGGGAAGGTGGCCAGTATCAGGACACTAGGTGCCAGGAACAAAATGGATTATGATAAAAAGAAAAACAAAGGTAAACCTCTTCCTGTCTAGTATCTTTCTTATGGCTTTGAAATTGTTGGACTTTATGTTAAAATAATTGAATGTTAAACAGATTTTCCTTCTACGTCTCTTTATCCCCACCAAAATAGCAAACTCCTAACAGGGCAGACACTGTGCCTTTGTAATTCACATTGCCAGGTATGCAATGGACACTCAATTAATATTTAACAAGTAAAGAAAAATCTTTTTTTTTTTTTTGGTCCAAGGACACACTAAGGTTTCTATTTTATATTTTAATATTTAATAAGAACTAAACACCTGGTTTCCTAATCTCCATGTCACATCATGGATTTTGGGAAAACTGAAGCTATCCAATATATCTGTCATCCTTAATCTCCCCTGGCCCCTCTCTGTTTTAAGGAAAAAGGTTGGTTGAGTGATTTATGGCAACATAGCCTCATGTAGATTTTCTGAATGGAATAGATGTCTGGCAGCATTTTTTACAGAGTTAACGTTTGCAGGAGTAAACTGGGGAGAAGGCACCACCCTTTCTCGTCCTTTGGGGAAATGAGTTTCTCTTCTTCACAAGCATCCCCAGTGAGAGTCTTAGATGACTTGAGTGATGAAAAGTATTTATAAATGTTTTCTTTTTGCCCCTTTGGAGATATTCTGGGATATTTCCATATTCCTTCAAATGAGTTTGGCAAAAACAGGAGAGGAAAGGGTTTTTAAACATAAAGTTGGACTTGTATGTTGTCTGCAGGAATGGGGAGTGCTAGTTATTTTTAAAGTAGTCCTCAAGAACTCTAAGCCAGCTGCCCAGTAGTTTTGATGTTTCTGAGTAGTCTCTTTCCAAACACCTTGCACTGAAGTTTGCCAACACATACAATTTATTATACTTTCTGGAGTTCACTAAAGGTATAAGCTGTTTTCTGGGTAATTACATTTTCATACTACCTCAGGCACACCAATGCCTAATTTAAAATCTATTTTGAAAAAATGTCCTTTGCACTAAACATTTCTATTGCTATTAGTTGTCTGTGAGGGATTTAGGAAGGAAAAGTGGCTTGTGGTGCCTGGTGGATGTGTCTCCCACGTTGCAGTCAAAGTAGAAATGGCAAAGTGCAGTTTAACGACATTCCACATTCTCTAGAATCTCCACATAATGGTCAGGGATATTTATACGCATGTCCATATTTTACGAGGCATTGGCAGGATAAGAGGGGCCAGGAGAAAGAACAAATTTCTCTTGCAGAGACAGCTATAAAGCAGTCACATCCAGCCATTGTCTGATATATTTAATTTTTCAGACTGTTCCTGTTAAAAAATATTTATGACACTTGTTAAAAATGGCAAGGAAGACTTTATTTGAGGGGCTACTATAGGAGGGTTTTGTGGCAGGGGGGAGAGATCAGGCTCCACTCTGAATACAACAAGAAAAAGTGGGGATATAGCCAAGTAGCAGGGAGAAGGGTGCAGTAGATGGAAAAATACTAAGATGTACAGCACTTTGCTAAATTGACTTAACAGGATTTTAGGCAGGCCAGGTGATATGATATCAAGAGCAAGAATTTTTTGCTAAACTGATTCAATTTATTCTTGCTAAAACTGGCATAATCAGGCCAAAGACAGAGTCCAAGGTCAAAGCCTAGTCAGAAAGAGGGCTCACAGGAACCTGACTCAAGGTCAGTCATAGAAAGAGTCTTTGTCATTCTCAAAATCTGTTCTTCAAGATACCTTACTCTACATAACTAAATACGATTTAAAAAATTGATGACATTTCACAGTTAATAAAATAGCAAATTATCCTGAAGTTGAGAATAATATTTTGGTAAAATCTCTCTACTTCCTTTAATCCAGGTTTGTTGACAAGGTTATTTTTTCACATTTGTAATGGCATGGACTTCACATTCTAAAATTTTTATTTAAGTAATTTTTGTTTTTATTATAGATGCCCATTAATAATTAATTAATTAATTTCAAAAATTGAATTTCTATTAAGTAGATTGAGATCTCAGTGTCCTGAATGGACTAAGGGTCTAGTGAACTCGTTCTCCCTCTAAAATAAAGAAAACACAGGCAAAACAACTAAAATCAACCATTTCAGAACTCTGTCAGTTAACCAGAATCACAGAACTTAAAATTGTATTTCCAATAGAAACTACTGTTCTGTGGTAAGACAGTGGGGTCACAAATGAACCTGGGTAAAGCAGCAGGGTCTGGACATTTTAACCTGGTTTATTTTCGTCTCCTCTCCTGCTCTGCTCAGAGATAAGAGAGTCAAAGCTGGCAGCTTTGCCAACAGTGCAGAGATCTGACGGTGTCTGAAGACTCTAAATATTCCATCCACAGAAAGCAGTAAAATTTGCCCAACGTGCAGTTCCTGGGGAAATCAGTATTTTCAGAGTGTGGGAGCTAAGTGAGTTGACTCAGATCTCAGCTCAGCAAGTGGGGATGGGGGCCTACCTTCATATTTAAACAAGAACAAACTATCAACATCTCGGCTACCTAAGGCTGTCACCTCATTTGGGATAAACTAGATCAAGGTTAAGAATTTAAAAGGTCATACTGTAGAACAAGACAACCATAGGCAACTTTTAAAAGCTTCAACATATTTGGCGGAAATACTAGCTTGTGCATATATGTAAGGCTGTGTGCCTGACTAGGAGAGACAGGGCAAGCAGCAAAAGGCCTCACCCTGGGATGAATCAGAGGCCCTGCTCAAGTGGAAGCAAATGCGAAGGCTGTCTTGTAAGCTGCCTGAAGCTTTAAAGCATGCCTCTGGTGCAGGCAGCTTGGCAGAGGGCTGAAAGAAAAGTATGAGAAAACCCCCAACTTCTGACCAATCATCTGCTCGTCATCAAATTGTCTTGACCCAAGTGTGATTTTTAAGAAGTCAGGCCTAAAAATTAAAAGAAGAACATAGAAGAAAAAAGCTAGTTGAAGACTCAGAGGCTACACACTGAAGGAAATACAGAATTAGTAACTAAATACAGAAGAGTTACTAAATAAATAAGCAGAAATAAGAGAAAGGACAACAAAACCCAGCAACAAACCAACCATAACAACGAGTGTTGGAGGATGGGTGGAAGAGTCTGTTATCAGAAAGAATTGTTACCACCTGGTCTATAAACTGTCCAGTTTTCAAAGAAAAAAAAATTACAAGACATACAAAGAAACAAGTAACTCTGTCACATACACAATAAAAAAGGCAGCCAACAGAACATTCCCCTCATAGACTTTGTTGAAAAAGATTTTAAATCAGGTATAAATATTCCCAAAGAATTACATAAAAATGGCACCTAAAGAATTAAAGAAACGTATGACAACAATGTCTCACCAAATAAAGAATACCAATAAAGATATAGAAATTATAAACAATAACCACAGCCATGCACTGCTTAGTGATGGTGTACGTTCTGAGGAAGGCGTTGTTAGGCGATTTTGTCACTGTGCAAACATCACAGAGTGAACTTACACAAAAGTAGATGGCATAGCTCACTACACACGTGGGCTATATGGTCTAGCCTATTGCTCCTAAGCTACAGACCTGGCCAGCATGTTACTGTACTGAATACTGTAGGCAACTGTAACACAGTGGTAAGTATTTGTGTATCTAAATATAGAAAAGGTACTGTAAATGTATGGTATAAACGATAAAAATGGTGCACCTGTATAAAGCGCTTACTATGAATGGAGTTTGCAGGACCTGAAGTGGCTCTGGGTGAGTTAGTAAGCAAGTAATGAGTGAATGTGAAGGCCTAGGATATTACTGTCCACTGCCGTAGACTTTATAAACACTGTCCCTCAAGCCCTCCCCCTGCTTCCTCTGAAAAGTTTAGAAATAAATCATTGAAGCTGAACAGGGCTGTGGGCTGGATGGATTGGAAACATTGAAGAGACACTGGCTGGGGAAGGCATAGGTCACCATAATAGTGACTATCAGGAGGGAGTGAAAGGTGGACTGAGGATCATTAGGAGTAAGAATTCAAGATAGAGAGATATAAGAACAGAGGGGATTGGCGTGGCATGTATCTGTAAAAGAAGAAGGTCATTTAACATGGAAAGAATATAAAACTGAGGAATCAAAATTTTAACTTTGGAAATTTGCTTTTGCTTCCATTGACCCTATCTGGGGCAAAGAACTCTCTCTGGCATTGAACTTATGGGAGAAATAAAAGTTATGTATGATTTACATTATTAAAACCTGAAGATGTTTCCAGAATACAGGGACAGGCTGGCTCCCCACTATCACAGAGCGCTTTTGTTAAAGTGGTTGTGGCATTTAATACTTGTTAAGACAGCTCCTGTGGACCTGTAGCTTTATACAGGATCTTAGGTCTTCAACAAACAATTTATGGCAATGTTCTCTGAAAACCATCAGTTGCAATCTGGAAGGGCTATAGCACACTCTGATTATGTAGTGCTGGGGAGACAGGCTCCCCTGTGCTGAAATAGGCCAGTGGCTGACTGGAATGTAATCTGTGCACTAAACATTGAGGTGTTCTCAGTGAGAGAGAATCTATTGTCAAGCCCCACAGATATTGTTCTTATCAGAGAAAAAAATCTTCCTCCTGAATCATGCATCCTTCCATTTCTTAGAGGGAATTCAGCTCCATTATAACCTTATGGGACCACCATCATATGTGCGGTTCGATGTTGACCAAAATGTTATGCAGTGTATGACCGAATGCATAAAGAAATAAAGAACACTGATGACTACACAGGTATTATGAAAGATAGTATAAATGTGTTTCTGTTTGTAACTCTTTTCTTCTATCAGTTTTTAAAGGTAACTGCACAAAGTTAATCATATTAAAAAACCTGTGTTGGTTGGCTTGATATATGTAAAAATTTAATTTATATAATAATAGTGGTAGAGAAGAGGAAAAGGAATGAGATGTTTATTGGAGAAATTTTTATATACTTTTAAAATTACGTGGGTATTAATAATGATATTTTATAAATTAATATACTAATAATGCCTGTGGCAGCAACTAAGAATATACCAAAATATATAGTAAAAGATAGAACAGAAGTATTCAGCAGATACACTAAAATTTCTATTTCACCAAAAAGAAGACCTTAATCAAGGGGTAGAGGAACAGCAAAAAAATCATGACATCTGGAAAATGAAGAAGAACATTTTATTATAAGAGGCTCATTTATTATAATAAGAGGCTCATTATATATATATATATATATATATATATATATATATAAATTATAAACATACACATAACAACAGAGCTCTGAATTACTTATAAACCAAAACTTTACAGAATTGAATGGAAAACCAGATAATGTACCAATAATATTTGGAGACTCAGTACCCCATTTTCAATACTGGATGAAACAATTAAGCAGAAGATCCAAAATAGACATCTTAACAAAATAAAAGACTTAAACAGCACAGTAAATCAATAGATAATTGATTTTCATAAAAAGTTTAGAATCAGCATGTCAGTTTTTGTAATAAAAAATAGTAGATAACTATGAAACACTTCACCCAACAAAAAAATATACATTCTTCTCAAGTGCAGCTGGAGCATGCTCCAGAATTACTATGGTCTACATGTTTGTGTTTCCTCAAAATTCATATGTTGAAATACTATCCCTCCCCCTCCAAGTCATAATAGTAGTAAGTGAGGCCTTTGGGAGGTGTTCAAGTCATAAGAGTGGAGCCTTCATGAAGGTGATTCATGCCTTATAAAAGAGGCTCCAAAGAGCTCCCTAGCTCTTTTCAGCAGGTAAGCATACAGCAAGAAGGCATAAAACAAAAAGAGAGCTCTCAAAAAATGAGACCATCCTGGCATCTTGATCTTGGCCTTCCCAGCCTCCGGAACTGGGGCAAATAAATTTATGTTGTCTATAAGCTATTCAGTCAGTGGTATTTTGTTGTAGAAATCCAAGCAAACTAAGGCAAGAATAAGCCATATGTTAGGTTAAAAAACAAGTCTCAATACAATAAGAAGGTTGAAATTTTAGGGTTTTTTATTACAAAAATTGACATGCTGATTCTAAACTTTCTATGAAAATGCAAAAGACGCACAATAGCCAAAACCATCTTGGAGAAGAAAAAGAAAATAGGAGAATTCACACTTCCTTATTTCAAAATTGGGAAATTACTGTGTGTGTATGTGTTACTGATATATGGATACACATAGAATTTAATTTAATAGAATTAACAGTCCAGAAATTAGCCTTTCAATTTATGATCAATTGATATTTTACAAGGGCCTAACAGTTCAATGGGGAAAAGATTACACTTTCCACAGCTGGTCCTGGGACAACTGGTTATCCACATGTGAAACTGAAGTTTTATCCTTACCTCACACCATATACACAAATTAATTCAAAATGGATCATAGAACTACGGGCTCTTTAAAGCTAATAAGCTCTATTCATTAAAGGACAAGGTGATAAGAAAGTGAAATGACAACCTACCTCAAACTTAGAGGCATAAACAGCAATGAACTAATTAGGCTCAGAGATTCTGCGGGGGAGGAATTCAGTCAAGCATAGTGAAAATGGCTCCACTACTCCACCAAGCCTAGTGCTTCAGCTGAGTGCACTCAAAAGGGTAGCGGTGACTTGAATAATTTCTTCCCTGGCACGTCTGGTTTCTGAGCTGGGATGATTTGCAAGATGGACTTAGCTGGGACCAGTGAGCAAAATGCCTCATGTGGTTGCTCCTGTGAGTTAAAGCCCTGAACAAGAAAGAGATGAAAGTCTTCAATATTTATCAGATTAAAGTGCAGTCAGGTACAGCCTTGAGAATTTTATTTATTTATTGGAAGATCTAAAGGATTTATGCAAATATTATTATTTTATACAATTAGGAAGATAAAACAGGGTTGATGATACTGTTTAGAATTTACTGTTATTTAAAATAACTTGTATTCTAAGCTTTCATCTCTTGTATTAATAATAGCTACAATTTAATAAATGTTTAAGGTGTTTCCTCATCCATAAAATTACAATTAGAACCTGCCTCATGGGGTTGTCACGAGGATTAAATTAGATTATGTATGTTACACATAAACATACATGATGGTTACCATCACGCATGACAATAATAAAAAGGACAGTCAATGGCAGTTATCACCATTATCATCATTATTGCATAGCCCATTTCTGAAAATAAAATTTATTACTTATAGAGGGACATTGACAATGTAGAGAAGATCCAACAGGTTGCAAAATAAACTGTGTTGAACATACTTTTTCTTTTTAAACACTGCCTTGCAACAAAAGGAATCCAAAGTATCCAAGTAATATCAGTACATAAAGTTCTCAGAGAGTATCTGTGGTAGGCAGAGTAATGCTCCTCCCAAGGACATCCACACCTATTCCCTGAACCCTGTGTATATGTGACCTTCCATGGTGAAAGGGACTTTAAAGGTATGATTAAGATTATGGTTGTCGAGAGAGTGAGATTATTGTGCATTATCTGGTTGGGCTCAGTTTAATGACATGAGTCCTTAAAAGTGGAAGAGAGGCAGAAATGTGGGTCAGAGAGAGAATATGAGAAGGACACCTGCCAACAAGTTGGCTTTGAAGGTGGAGGAAAGGGGCCACAAGCCAAGGAAGGCAGCTACCTCCAGAAGTTAGGATTGCTCTTAGGTTATAGCCAGCAAGAAAACAGGGACCTTAGTTCTGCAACTGCAATAAACACAACTATCTGAATAAGCAGACAGAGATTCTCCCTCCAAAAGGCAGGCAGCCTGCTGATATCTCTATTGTAGTTTGCTGAGACCTGTACCAGACTCTGATCTACAGAAACAGTAAGATAATAAATGTGTATTGTCTGAGTCACTAAATTTGTGGATATTTCTTATGGCAGCAATAGGAAACTAATCCATATCCAAAAATAAAACATGTTCCCTCAGAGAGCAGAGAGTTCCCTGTCACTGGACAGAAAAGAGGAAGGGAACTAATACTTTGGACATCTCCTTTGAGCCATATACTATTTTACTTTTCAACTTTAAACCTAAAAATAACCCAGTGAACTCTATATTATTTCCATTTAATGAATGAGTAAACAGGTTCAGAGAAGAACGTTAGTAAATTATGCAACACTAAAATGGGTCTTCCTGACTCCAAAGTTCATGCTGTGAGTAGTTTATCACTCTACCTCCCTTGTGCTTGAAATAGGGGGGATTTTGTTGTAAAGACTAAAGCAATAAGTGAGGAGTTGAACTCACATATTTCTTCTAGCTCTGAAGCCATTTTTTTAGGATGATAGGTTTTTCCCTTGACTTTCCACAGAGAACTTGGCTTTGTATCAGTAAATATCCAAAGCATTACATTTTACCCTGGGGCTTAAAGCTAACTTTCTCTCACTCCACCCCACATGCTGATGCTATTCCAACAAACTGTTACATCTGAATATGCGAGAGACTCAAGTCACATGTAAGAGCACCAATGCCCTGTTAACAAGAGGAAAGCCTCGCTTAATAATTTAACTCAGGACCACTGAGGCTTGCCAGACAAAGACTGTTCCAGTGGAGAGGGGTAAGTGATTGCATCGTTCTAATAATATCTTTTGGCTTCACCTGATCATTGGGATCTTTCCTCATTCTTGAAGCTGGCCCAATGTTATTGTTTCGTTTATGAGAAAGCTCAGAACTTGGTTTTGTCTAAAACTATCTGAGGCAGGCTGCTTCATTAAGAAGTCTTTACAAAGCACTAAGGTCAAACCCAAGGGATACATGCCGACCATATGACCATATGGGGAATACCAGAAGATCCTCTTGCAGAGTCCAGGTTTGGGGTTCTATTAGATACCATTTATGTCCATACCACTTGCTGTTACAGGAGAGGCCTATCCTCTAATCCCAAATGACAGGAATAGCTGGCCTTGTGTCTTCATTTTTGCCTTAGTACCTGGTCTAACTCATACCATAAAAATAGGGAATAGGTCCAGAGAGAACTTAACCTCTCCTTTAATGAAAATAAGAAGCCAGGTCCCATTTCCCACCTGTTTTTGTTCTTGGTCTTAAGAAACTTTTCCCCCCAAGGAAATAACTTCAGGGGTCACCTCATCCTTTGATTTAGACCCTGCTATCATGATAAATGCTGGCTTTGTTTCCACGCACATCCACTAAAAGCTTTTTTAAAAATATGTATTTTTAAAATATGTTTTTATTGATTTCAGAGAGAGGAAGGGAGAGGGAGAGAGAGACAGAAACATCAATGATGAGAGAGTCATTGATCCGTTGCCTCCTGCACGCCCCTAACTGGGAATTGAGCCAGCAACCCGGGCAGGTGCCCTGACCTCCTGGCACATGGGTCGATGCTCAACCACTGAGCAACACCTGCTGGGCCACTAAAAGCTTTTTATACAGCTTTCCAAAGTATGATATTTATGTCCCCAGTGAGCCTCAAGATGATTTTAATTGATTTCAAATTCATATTTTTATTTTAATAATTATTACATTTTAAAATATGTATACTTATTTTTAATTTTTATAATAAATTTTAACTAGAATATAAAAATAATAGTTTAACTGATTTTGCTTAGAATGAGTTTTAAAAGGGTTTGTGGTAAAGAAAAATATTTTTGCATTCATCCATGAAGGAGTGACTCCCATTATTCATGCCATGTGAGACTATATGTGTCCATCAATAGACAAATGGGTAAAGATGTGGTACATGCCTGGCCAGAGTGGCTCAATGGTTGAGCATTGACCCATGAACCAGGAGGTCACAATTCAATTCCCAGTCAGGGCACATGCCCAGATTGCAGGTTCTATCCCCAGTAAGGGGTGTGCAAGAAGCAGCCGATCAATGCCTCTCATTATTGATGTTTCCATCTCTCTCTTTCCCTCTCCCATCCTCTCTCTGAAATCAATAAAAACATATTTAAAATAAAAGATGTGGTACATATACACAATGGAATATTACTCAACAATAAAAAGAACGAAATCTTGCCATTTGCAACAATATGAATGAACCTAGAGGGTATTATACTAAATAAGTCAGGCAGAGAAAGACAAATACCATATGATTTTATTTACACATGGAATCTAAAAAGCAAAATAAATGAACAAACAAAACAAACAACTCATAGATATACAAAACAAATCAATGTTTGCCAGATGGGAGTGGAGTTTAGGGATAGGTGAAAAGGTTAAGGAGATGAAGAAGTACGAATTGCTAGGGGAGGCGGTGGGATCTGGGTGAAGGAGGTTAATGGGGAAAAGGGGAGACACCTGTAATACTTTCAACAATAGAGGTAAATTTAAAAATACACTATTATTAAGTTTAAAAAAATATTGTGGTGGGAATATAAAGTACAGCACAGGAAATATAGTCAATAATATCGTAATAGCTACATATGATGCTACATAGTTATATAAATGGGTACTACACTTATGGTGATCACTTTATAAGGTGTACAATTGTCTAATCACTATGTTGTATACCTGAAACTAATATTATATTTTATGTCAGCTGCATTTGAAAAACTAGAAAAGTGGGCAAAGTATGTGAAATATCTGCTCTTAAACACTGGACAGTACACAGCACTAGATTATCATACCTGAGTTTAATAGAAATAAAGATCAATAAGCTCAATGATTATTCTGGCCTTTTCCCTAGAAGTAAGTTCTAGACCACAACACAGGAAGGAGAAATTCAAACAAAACCTGGTGGCCTCTTGGGTTTATGAGTTATAGCTCAGAGTTCAGGAAGACTAAAACAGCTAAAATTTGTGGGACAAAGTACCATAGAGTACAGAGCTGCATAGTAACAGAGCTCTAGAAGGCTGCATCAGGTCTTTGGATACCGACCTAAATTTGCATATGGCAAAACTTTATAAGGACAGGAGAAAAACAATGAAATAAAATAATAGGAAGCCTGTAGGCTAAACAATTCCTAGAGTTTTCAGAGGGCTTGGAATCACTCACTTTTTTACCACACAGAGTGAAAATAGATGGGTCATTTAGTAGAAATCCCAAAAGTGTCAGCCCTAGTAATGGGGCTAAAACATTCCTTTAATAAACTAACGTCCTCAAGGCCTTCCCTAGAAAAGCTTAAAAACTACCAAGGGATTGAGCTACTCCATAAGTAATTTAACTACCTTAACAGAAAGAGGTGACGCTCATTAAAGAAATATAACAAAATCCAGAGAACTAAAAAAACCACACAAAATCCAAACTGTTGGACACCCAATAAAAATTACTAGACGTATATAGAAACAAAAATTTTGATTCATAATTAAAAGAAAAAATTAATCAATATATATAATTATAGATGATGAAAATAGCAGGGAACAACATTAAAACAAGTATTATAAATATACTCTTTGATAAAGGGTTTAAAGGAAATGTGATCATGATGTGAGATGAAAAAGAACTAACTGGAAATTCTGGTCATGAAAAAGGCAATATAGGAAATGAAAAATTTACTGGTGCATATAGCTGCATATTAGACACTGCAGAATAAAAGGTCAATAAATTTGAAGAAAAGAAACAAATATATGGTGACAGAAGAAAATCTGACTTTGGGTGGTGGGCACACAATGCAATACACAAATGCTGTATCCCAAAATTGCACACTTGAAACCTCTGTAATCTTATTAACCAATGCCACCCAAATACATTTATTAAACAATAAGATCACATCAAGGCATATGATAATCAAATTACAGAGAACCAGCTATAAACAGAAATTCCTAAAAGCAAGCAGGGATGAAGGGATTGTATACATAGTACCAACAATACAAATAATAGCAGATTTCTTGTCAGAAGCTATATAAGCCACAATGCAATGAAACAATATTTTTTGTATAGTGAAAGAAAAAATGAAACTTTCAATTTAGAATACTATACCCAGTGTAAATATATTTGAAAAGTTTAAAGGTGCAATAAAAACATTTTCAGGTAATCGATAGCTGAGAGAATTTGTTGCCAGCAGACCAGCACCAGCACTTTAAAAATTAAGAACAGAGTTACATTATGACCCAGCAACCTTTCTTCTAATATCTATTCTAAAAAGTTGAAAAAATTTATTCACAAAGATATTTGCATCCTTATGTTCACTGCAGCATTAATTGAGGTGGCCAAGACATGGAAACAAATGAAGTATCCTCTGTTGTTTGATTGGATAAAGCAGCTGTGGTACATATATACGGTGGAATGCTACTCGGCCATAAGAAAGTATAAAAGACTGCCGTTTGTGACAACACGGATGGATCTTGAGAATATCATGCTAAGCAAAATAAGTCAGATGGAAAAAGTCAAGAACCATATGATCTCACTCATATGGGGGATATAAAACTGAAAGCAACAAATAAAAAAACAGCACAAACAAAACATTATAGACACAGAGAGCGTACGGTGGTCACCAGAGCAAAGTGGGGTAAAAGGACACTGAGGGGTAGAGGGAGTCTAGTGTATGGTGATGGACGGAGACTTGACTTTGGGTGGTGGGCACACAATGCAATATGCAGATGATGTATCATAAAACTGTACATTTGAAACCTATATAATTTTATTAACCAATATCACCCCAATAAATTTAATTAAAGAAAAAAGAAATGTTAAAGAAAGTTAATTAGGCAAAGGAAAATGGTACAGGATGGAAATTTGCATATATACAAATAAATAAAAAAATCACGAATAGTAAGTATGTAGGTAAAGATAAAAGCAATTTTTCTGCATTAAGTCTTTTTGAAAAATTAACTGTTTTTTTTAAAAAATTAAATTTAATATCCTCTCAAGTGTATTGTGGGATATGTAAATAAACAGTATAAAACAAAATATCACAGAGAATGGGACAATTTATGATTGTCGTTTTTGATACTGTTATTGTTTTCACTAATTAAAATAAGAAAAACTTTTTATGAGTTTCTTTTATTTTTTTCACATTATATTTGAAGAGATGTATTATTTGAAGGGAGCCTGAAATAAGTTAAAGATGCATATTATAGGTTCTGGCAGGGTAGCTCAGTTGGTTGGAGTATTGGCCCAATATGCCAAGGTTGCGGGTTTGATCCCCAGTCAAGGCACATACAAGAATCAACCAATGATGCATGAATAGGTGGAAAAACAAATCTCTCTCTCTCTCTCTGTCTCTCTCTCTCTCTCCCCCTCTCTCAAGTCAATGAAATAAAAAAAAAAGATGCATAGTATAGAGCAACTTTAAAAAAAAATCAAAGGGTGCTATAGTTAATAAGCCAATATGGAGATAAAATTTAAAAACAATTAACCCAAAAGAAAGCAAGAAAAGAGGGGAAAAAAATAACAAATACAAATTAAAAAAATAAGAAACAAGTAGCAGATTTAATCCAATCATATCTATGATAATATCAGTTCTTATAATTATTTTAATGTAGTAAAATTAGATGTAAATTGTCTAAAAACTAAGTAAAAGGTATAGATTCTCAAATAATTTTAAAATATTATATTTGTAATAAATAGGTGAGTAAATGAAGTAAAATTATGGAGATAGCACAATGATGCCTAAGGTTTTGGCAAACTGTCTCAGTCCTGGGGTAGGTCAGGAGAGGGGTTGAGGAGGGCAAAGGGGGAAATGGGGAACATATGTAATAATCTCAACAATAAAAAATAATAATAACTGCATTATTAATTTAATTAAAAATGTATACACAGTGCTGAGAGTTGGGGGGGAGAGTGTGAGTGCACAGTTCTCAAATGATATAGGGATAAAAATCATTGCACCCAATTCAAATCTCTTTGTGTAAATGGCAAAGATATTTTCTATAATGTCACCCTCAGATAGTTAGGAGTGGCTTTAAGTAATCTGTATATTCTTAATAAAAATTTTGGTGAATTATATATATTTTCTTTTGAACTTGTTCACAATTTCAGCCAATATTACCAAATGGAGAAATAACTTCTATAATTTTACTGTTTGCTACGTTTAGTGCTGTTAGTAGAAACACAAGCAATATTCCTGTGTATGCTGACTCATTTGATACTCATAACAACTCTTTCTTATAAGAATTTTCTATCCCCAAATTTCAAGTATACAAACTGAGGTTCAAATAGATAAACCCTTATTTGTGATTTTATAGTTGTCATGTGGTTTAAATGAGGTTTTATATCCAGGCTTCTTGACTTGAAATCCTGTCAAGTTTTCATCTCGCCCCGGCATTCTGCTAGAAAATAAGCATATTCATAGTACATGTCCAATTTCTCTTTGGTTCTCTTTCTCTTAATTATATAAACATAGCTTTTTCTTCCTAGTTTTATTAGTTGTAGGCCAGCAGGTTCTCGTCTCTTTAGTACTTCTCATCCCTTGGGCACCGTGCTTCCCTGGCTCCAACATAGCAGGAAGCCCCGAGGAATCGCCCGGAGCCTACCTTGCTTTTTCCCTTTGTGTGGGACTTTGAAAGCTGGTGCCTAGGCTCAGCCAGCCTTGCCATGTACTGACTGTATCATCTTGAGTCATCACTGGAACTTCTCCAAGCCTCAACTTGTCCAGCTCTAAAGGCTGTGACAATAGTGGCTGTCTCCCAAGTTTTGGTGGAGCATCACTGAGATCTGTCATGAAAAGTTCTTAGCAGAGTATCTATAATAATATGTGCTCTAAAAATTGCTGTTACTGTGGTCACTAATGGAAATAAGAAAAACGTTTTTATGAGTTCTTTTAGCTTTTTATCCTGGTACCAGTAAATTCTAGAGAGAGAGAAGTTTGCTGTGGACACAGGGCTCAGAGAAGCTTAACCTGGGGCATACAGCACCCAGCCCCAAAGGTGGTCATCCAGCCCTGGAAATGTGTGTAGTCTAAATCGAGATGAGTGTAAGTGTAAATACAGTACAGAAAAATAAAATATCTGTTGATAATTCTATGTGAATTACATGTTCAAATGAAAATATTTTAGGTATTGGGTTAAATAAAAATATAGCATTAAAATTGATTTTACTCATTTATCTTTACTTTTTAAATATGGCTACTAGTAACTTTAGAATGACATGTGTGGTCCCCTGTTGTTTTATTGGAAAGCACTGGTCTCGTGTTTGCTTCCTCATAAAACAGCTCTAATGCAGGGTCCTCTTTGTGCCACACACGGGAGATAACGACCCTACAATTCGCGTAGAACTTAGGGAGAGGTTCTAGAAAACCACAAGATTTTTATGAGTATTTAATGAAGCAACTAACATTTAGCTACACAGGGATAAGAATATAAAATTTCCTAACTATTAGCTAATATTCCTATTTCTGTATTGAGTGCAAAGCTGTATAATTCTCTGTGCTTCAGGAGAAGTGGGAACCATCCGCCTGCTCACACAGCTGTGTGTGGACTCAGCAGCCTGAGCTTCACTCGAGGGGGTGGCTCCACAGCTGGCCGGTCCTGGAGCAGCACAGGCGGCAGGGGGACTGCGGAGCATCCTGGGCCCGTGGTACCCAACAGCGTCACCCGGAGGGAGCTCCTCTCACTTTGCAGGGTGGGGGCCAGCTTAGAGAGGGGCGACTTGTGGATGGCTGGCCTGAGTAGTAGAGAGAATGGAGGTTGGTGTAAGGAAGCTGAAGATGCCTGTACTTTTACCACATTCCCCGAGAACTGACTGGCTTCTCTGCCCTGTATCTCACCCCCCATGAGGTTTCCAGAAACTTCCCACATTCCCTGAGAACTAACTGGCTTCTCTGCCTTGTATCTCACTCCCCACTGAGGTTTCCAGAAACCAAAGCGTCTCCTTGTGAAGTTCAGATCACTGGTGATTTATTTGAGGACCTCCTGGCAAGCGCTCCCAAGCTTACCAGGTTTCCAGTGGAGCATCTCATCTTCTCCCCATCCCCCCTCAGTTTCTTTACTTCTCACTATTAGATGCTAAATAGATCCGGATGGACAATTTGGCATGCTCCGCTCTTTCTTGGCCACTGCTTGTTCGCTCCCACAAGTAAAACCTGAGCTGACAGCAGTGGATTTGTGAAGACCAGTCAGAAATGAGGTATGCAGCCGAGGTCTCTATTTCCAGGCCAACTGCACAAACGGTAGGGCCCAGATTCTTGCAGTTGCAGAGACCAAATATGCCAAAGTAATTCAAAGGAAATGGATTATCTGTCTCTGAAAACTTAGGACTGGAAATGTGCTGTGGGACTTATCTGTCCCCTCACCTCCCCTCAGCCGCAGGTTCCCACTGACCACCAGGACTGCCTCATCCTGCAGTTGGGTGTAATTATTCAAATTCCATCCAAGGACGCTAGATAAATCTTGAGCTCCAAAGAGATGTCTAGATTGTCCCAAGATTTACTTGTATGATTTTTCTCAATGTAAGATTGGTAACACTTTTCAGGTCTAAAATGGGTTCCTGCTCCCATTGCACTGGGCAGCCTCCTTCCCCAAAGTGGAGATGAAGGCCTTGGACCCAGGGGTGCAACCAAGCTCTGTGGAATTTCTGTTTCACTGGCAGAATGTTGGGCCTTCTGGGGTCAAAAGGAGCTGATCATGAGATGCCAACATGCTTTCTCAACCAGACTCGCTTGCCTCAGCTGTATGTTCAGGATCTCCACAAAGTCCTCTGCACACATGATTGGAAATGTGTTCTTTTCAGCTTTGAAACATAAAAGAAACAAATAAATACACCAAACAAGTATTTGATTTCTGGTAAATATACACATACATTATATACACACATATATATGTACACACATGTATTTATAAATGCACACAAGCATGTGCATACAAAATACCTACATATATGTATAAACACGTATTTGCATATGTATGTGCATAGGTACATATATGCATATGCATACACATGCCCTGCTTATTTCAGAATCTCGATAGACACTGGCAATAGCTGAGGCGTGTTACAATGAATGAGAAGTTCACTAATTCCAGTTCCTCTGGTATGACTGCTTGGCTTTGAGAGCTGGGCACTAAAGAGTCAAGAACTTCAGAGCCAGTCTATGGTAGAGACATTTGTGACACTGAATTAAGAGTGTGCCCAGAGAGAATGATTCCTCCTGAGCAGAAGCACTGCCTCTCGCTGGTCCAGGTTCCTGGAGGTTTGCGAGGAGGAGGCACATCCCAGCTCCCCTCATGTCAGGTGCAGAGCTGACCCTCAAATAAACTCAGCCCCTCTTTATTATTAAATGCATTTTTATTTCAGACTTGCAACATATGGCCACTCAGATGCTGTCCCTGAAAGTGAACACATTCAAGGAGAGGTTGCCATGGGGGGAGAGGCAGAGTTCCAAGAAAGTTCTCTCAGTTTCCTTCCTGTCTCAGCTGTCAAGATGATAAGTCCCAAAGACAGAAGCTTCATGTTGGACATTGAGGAATATTAATACTAAACAGTAAGTTCAAGGAACAGGAAAAAAAGATACATTCTAAACATATATTTGGAAAAACTGGAGATGATAATTGGAAATCACTTCGAGTTTGTCCAGCTCACCAGTCTGCTTTCTGCAATGGCATGCCTCCCACCAGCCCAGACAACAGGCACTAAATTGTGCAGGCAGATTGTCATTCCCTGAGTTCTGGCTGTGGGAGGCACCATGTTATAAGTTTCATTTCTCCCCTCAGCTTTTTCTTATTTGTCCACACAACCATCCCCAAAGAAATTAGGTAAAGCAACTTCGATGATAATGAACAAAAAACAGCATTGCCGAAATAATTGCCTGAGATGGCTGTGACTACACCCAGCTCTTCAAAGAGACAGACATGCTCTTAAATGAGCACGTTAAGGCTTTTGCAAAAATGCTACTTTATGTGTCATAATCCAGTGACTGAGTTTAATGCACAGCAGTTCAGATTCGGGTCCACTGATATCAACTGCACTTGCTAATGAAACAGAGCAGACAGAAGCCTGGCAGTTTGGAATATGACACTTACACCTCCCAGATAACAATCAGTGTCTGAAATCTGGGCTTTTATGTGGGGCCAATCCTCTTTTTGGCAACTATGCTCTCTGGGTATCTTAGAAAAGGTGAAACAACAGTGTCAGCATGACTCGCAGAAGTGAGTGTTGTGTGGATGCATGCATTAAAGAGACCCAAGCTGCATCATTCACATGCCTCAGCTTAATGCAGCCCAGTCTAAAACAAATAGCACAGGTATGAAATCACCAAAAAAAGATGTGTGCATAAGAATTGTCAGATTACTTTCTTTTAAATCAAATTCAGTTACTCCAGGTGGAAGGAATTTCAACTTTTATTGTTACTGGCAGAGACATGTAGTGTTCACAATGATTGCATTTCCCTGACTCTTGATGTTAGATTGGGCCATGTGACTAGGTCTGGCCAATGAACCACAAACAAAAGTGACATGCACCATTTATGAGCAGCAGCATAAAGTTTCAGCTCCACCCTCCAGCTCTCTCTTCCCTGCTCAGCAAGCTTCAAAATCACGTTTTCCAGATGGTGTCACTCCATGCAGAAGCACTCCGCCAGATCCACATCCAATTTTGTGCAAGGAAAAGGAAATCTTCAGAGAGTTCAGCCAGGGACATTTAGGAATCAATAAGTTATCATCGCATAGCCCAGTATTACCTGACTAATTTTGTTCTCTAGGCTCACACAGGAAGGGGACAGACATACACAAGGACAGGAAAATGAGAGAAGGGCCCTTGTAATGTCACTCTGTCATGATGGCCACAGATCCGCTCATTGTCCAACCTCTAGTGACCCACTGCAATTAGGTGCCTTTGTTCATTCTATACCATACTTAGGGGTCAGTTAAAGTTTTGTTCTTATTGAAGGGAGCAAAGGACAAAAGAAGGTTTAGACCTCACCTCAGTCTAGGATTGTGAATGATAAGGCAGATCCCAGGCAACACTGATACCACTGTAATTAGTTCATTATTAATAATAGAAAAAGAGCAAAGGGGAAAGCCAGGCATTACAGGCATTGCCATGTGGGAAGCTTCACCAGGGAACTGCAACTTCACACTCCCCAGGGAGCTGCTGGCCCATTTCCCACAAGTCACTGCAGAAAAGGGTCCAACAAAGAGACGATAAGACACATGCTCAGCGAGGTCGGGGTGACTAGGGAAGATGCCTGTCAATCAACCTGGGAGCAGAGATCATTGGCCAGAATGGGCGGGGCCACTGCAAGCCCACTAAAATTTGGGAATACATAATCCCCTAAAGAAAGAAGCCCACTCTGATGGCTCTTGTGGCTTGCGGAGCTCTCTTGTTTCCACTTTCTTGCATTCTTTCGTGTTTCCTCCATGGCCATGTGGCCATGCGGACCCCACACGCAATGGACTAATGGACTGCAGCTGGGAACACAGACTAAGCCGGCCCGATGCTGGACTGGACTGCGCCCTAATATGGAGCGGAAACTCTGGACACTGGCTCCGACTCTAGCTCTGCTGAAGCCACAGCTACACTTCTTCCTTGGGGGGATGAAGGGAAATGGAACTTTGGAAACTAAGGGATTTGATTCCACAGGAATAAAGCTTTCTATAATACTTCGTCCTCCCGTGCAAGTCTCAGAAAATTCCTTTTCTCGGGATATCACAAAAAGCCCACTCCCATGAGCCATAAGTGGGGGCGTGAAGATTCCCCACCCACAACAGTACCAGTCCAGATGCAGTTCACTCACAGGCAGCCTGCAGGTGGCCAGAGACACTGAGGCAGGTTACAGGGATGTGTTGCTGGCACCTCGGCCAGCCCACTTGCAGCACAGAATGAAGCAGTAGCAGAGCATCCTTGAGAGAGAAGACAAGCTCTCCTTCTGCCCACACCATGCCCAGCACCAAGTCTCTGAAGAACAACGCTAGGAACTGGAAGGGAAATCAGCAAAATAAAAGCCAAGCTGAGGTATACGTTTAAGGTATTTCCTGACTAAATCCCAGCAGTATATTTTTTATACATAAAGAACCTTATTCTAAAATTTATATGGAAAAAATGCAGACCATGTAATATCTACAGCATTCTTGAAAAATAACTTTAGTGGAAGAACTCGGTAATCAAGAGAGGTGGTTGGCGGACGATAGACCCAGAGCTCAATGAGACAGAATGGAGCCCAGAAAGAACAACACTAATAATCCCGCCTGATGTTTTTAAAGATGCAAGAACAATTCAGTGGAGAAAGGACAGCCTTTTAAATATTCGATGCTGGGGCAATTGGACATAGATCCACAACAACAGCAGCAGCAAAAAGAATCTCACTCTAAACCTCACACCTTTTACATAAATTAACTTAAAAAGGATTTGTGCACTTAAATGTAAAAGGTAAAACTATAAATATAAAAATTTTAGGAAAAAGACTTAGAAGAAATTTTTCTGGACCCCAGGCCAGGTGAAGAGTTTTTAGACTTGACGCTAAAAGCACAACCTGTAACAGGAAAAATTGATAAACTGTACATCACCCCAAATTTTTAAGTTTGCTCAATGAAAGATCCTGTGAAGATGATTAAAAAACAAGTTTCAGACTGGGAGAAAAGATCTGAAAACTATGTCTGGAAAAAACCCTATTTTCTAAAATATATAAAGAAATCTTAAAAGTAAACAGTAAAAATAATCTAGTTAGTAAATGAGCAAAAGACATGGGTGGACATTTCACTGTAGAGGTCACACAGATGGCTAATAAGTACCTAAAATTATGTTCAACATCATTAGCCACAAGGAAAACAAAAATTAAAACCGTAATGAGGTGTCACTCCACACTGATCAGGATGGCTGAAATTAGAAAAGAGTGACAATGCCAAATGCTGTGAGGATGTGGAGATACTGAGTCGTGAACACTGGAGATGCTGGGCAAGTGTAAAATGGTACAGTCACTTTAGAAAATAGTTTGAGAATTTCTTAAAACAGTAAACTTGCAACTACCTTAAGATCCAGCAGTTGCACTCCTGGATGTTTATCCCAAATAAATGAACTTATACATGAGTGTGCGCAGCAGCTGTATTTGTAATAACCAAAGGGAACCAACCCAGATGTCCTCTGTGGGGTGAGCGATTAAACAAACTTTGAGCGTCCGCGCTGTGCACACTGCTCAGCAGCAAAAACGAACAAAGTATTGATACACACAACCGCTTGCTTACTAATAAAAACCAATCTCAGATGCTTACATATTGTATAATTCCTTTTTCATAACATTCTGGAAATAAAATTACACAGATGGAGAACAAATTAGTGGTTTCCAAGAGTCAGGGATGGGGAGAGATGCATGTGGCTATGGAGAGATGACTCAGAGAAGAGCTTTGTGGTAATGAAGCAGCTCTGGATATTGTGGAGGTGGCTACACAGATCTCCATGTGTGGTACATTGTGAAGAACACACGTGCACACACAAATGAATTCACGCAAAACTGGTGAAATCTGAGCGAGTTTGCGGCCTCTCCATTGTTGGTCTCCTGGTTTGGCGCTCTACTGTAGTTCTGCAATAGGTATGGGGAAGTTGGATACGGTCACACAGGACTTTCCCATCATCCTGTTTGACCTCCTGTGACTGTATAATAGAAAGTTAAAGAAGAAGCCTCCGGTTGCCAACTATGCTCGTGGACTCCTTGTTTCACAGACTGCAGCTGGCTGCCTGCCAGCAGGAGGCTCTGCTGTCTTTGTGTGTCCGCTTGTACTGTGGAGAGGGCTCCAGATGAAGGCTGTGTGGCTCTTGGCTGACTGACAACCCAGTGAAGTAGGGTTCTTGGGTGTTAGGCTTGATGCCCAGTGTAGAATTCACTCATGTTTTTCCTATTTGTTCATTCATTAAACCATCATCAAGTGAGTCCCTGCTGTGTGCCAGCCTGTGCTAGGAGACTGGGCACTAAAGCCTGGACCCTGCCTGTAAAGGGGGTTTCAAATAGTCCTTTATTGTCATGGTGTGACATTGGAGCCTGGCAGGTGGTGGTAGAGGTGAATGCAGGGCGCCGTGGGATACCGTGTAGGACGACCCACCCAGCTAATGGGTTCTAAGAGTAAGGTCAAAACAATAGAAATTAAGTCAAGATCAGGTAGCCTATTAGAGGGAGAGTGTTCCAGCTGGAGAAGAGAGCATGCTCAAGGTACAGACCAAGGGACTCTGGCGCAGTGACATGGGGGAGGCCCCTGGGAACTATTGCGAGAGGCCGGTAAGGGCAGGAGCTGGGCTGCAGCTTGACGCAGAGGTGGCCATCCGGAGCACACTGCCCCAGGCAGAGCCAGACAGGAGCTGCTCAGCCAAGTGGGGCCACCCATTAGAAAGAGGCTAGATACGGAGGGAGGCTGGCTTCAGGTGCGGCAGGATGGGGGCTGAGGCAGGAGCGAGTCCAAAGGGCAGGGCGGGAAGCATGGCCTAAAGCAGCCCAGGGTCCAGCAGGAAATAATAACAGGAGCTCTTCCCAAAGTGCTCGGCCCAGGTTGGGCACAGCCAGGGCTCAGCATGCTGCTGGCGAGCAGGCCACACAGTCGTCCCAGCACCAGCGCTAACGCAGGCGGGTGAGGGCATCACAGTTTACAATGGGCTTCGCACAGCTCACTGATTACCGGTGTTGATTAATTAGCAGCACTACAGTATTGTGCTTGAGGCCCCTCATTTTGAAATTGCATGGCTTGACTTCTCGTTCTTGATAATTACAAAATAATGACTATATTAAGCAAGTTACTTAGTTTCTCAGATTCTCAGTTTTCTTGCTCGTACAATAAACACAGTGTTAACCTACATTACAACATTGTTTCGAGGGTTACGTAGGCACAGTGTAAATAATAATTACTTACAGTTATTACAACAATTACAGCTACCACTGTATTATTATTATTAGAATTGATAAGCCTTCAGATAGTTTCCACTTTGTTTCTACAGCATCCCTCTTTTTTAATTTATTGATTTGAGAAAGAGAAGAGGAGGGAGAGAGAGAGAAACATTGATTTGCTGTTCCACTTATTCATTCATCAGTTGCTCCTTGTATGTGCCCTGACTGGTGATCAAACCTTGGCATATCTAGATGATGCTTTAACCAACTAAGCTACCTGGCCAGGGTCTACAGCACCTCTCTTCAGAGAGGTGAGCTTTCCCGGGTCAGGCCACTAGTCCTGCCCATCTCCCTAGATAGTTAAGGAACCTGGGAGCCAGGCTTCAAGGCAGACATGTCCTAGAGAACTTTCCAAGCTCTCCAGGGCAGGGTCAGGAAAGCCAGCTCTGTATGTTCCTAGTGTAAGATATTCTCTCCTTCAGCCTTTTTATGGGCCTGGGTACATGTCAAGTCCTCACCCTCCTTTCCTCCTGCAGCCCCTTCCTCACTCTTTGGAAGTGAGAGGCCATAAAGAGCCATCCCCAGGGCGCACTGAATCACAAAAGCCAGGACAGGCATTTCACAGCACTGGAGCGCATCCTTTGATTTTTTTCCAGGACCATATTTTTCTCCTCCAGTTTGCTTTGTCTCCTGGTCAAAGGATTAAAAAAAAAATCACACAAAAGACTCCATGTATCTTTTGAAAGGTAAAACAGAACCAGCTGAGCCTAATCAACTCTCAAAGGTGCCATAAATACCTACCGGGCTATAAAAGCACAATCTCTCTGATACAGTGAGGAAGTGAGAGCTACAGTGGGAATAGGCCTCCAATCCCAGGATAAACACTTCTTAAACCCGCCTCTGCTCACGCCTGTCAGAGCTTAGTGGCTGAGCTGAGGATTAGGAAGAGAAGTTTGAAAGAGGACTCCCAGAGCCTTTGTGCCTTGGTGCAGGTGCTCCCCGAGGACCGGAGCTGCCCAGCGTCCGTGATGAAGAGAAATGACAGCTAGGGAAGGCAGGCAGCCCAGCATGGGAGTACTGAGATGATGTCATCTTTTCTGATCAAACAATAAAGGTCTTAACTATGTGTCTCGTCCCATCTTCACTGATTTCAGCTAGCTGGCGTGATTCCCAAGTCCCTGTTGCTGCCTCGAAGCTTTCCTCCCCCAGGGTTTACATGTAGGCTCTCCCCACCTTTGGAATGCTCCCCCAGCTGAGGTATCTGTAGATAACTATCAGGCACATAGTAACTTCCCAGTGTAGGTCACGCCCTCCCTTCCCCTCCAGAGAGGACTTCTGCTATCTCCTACCCTGTAGAAAGACTCACGACTTTCTTGGTTTTTCTTCCACTTCTATTTCCTCTCCTGCTCTTTTTTAAAAGTGTGCCTTCTACAGCCATAGGTATTACTGATACGGGGTTACTGAGGGATGTGAGGACAGTGAGCAGGCTGGGTAAAAGCTAGTCTGGTAGCTTGGGTTCCCGCACAGAGGCAGACCTACCTGAAACAAGCCTGGGGAGCACCGGCTCCCCCGGGTGTACACCTGAAGTAAGATGGCCATGCCTATACCCTGCGCCCCTGTTGTGAGCTGCAGCACGGCCCAGGCCATATATGCTGTCAGTCCTTGTCAGAGAACAAAGAGACATTTTTCTTTTGGGCTCTAAGGGTCTTATTTAGGCTCAAACTGATTCTCTTGCTCCGTTGATGATCCTGTCACCTGGCATGTACTCACATGCAGCCTGTCACTCAGGATGCTCGGAAATTCAGCCCAGCGAACACTCCAGCTAGCTTCAGTCCCAAGGGAAGGGACTTCTCCAGACCCCTGTCTCAGCCCAGGCTGTGTGGCTTGTCAGCTCTGTCACGCCAGGCTAGCTGCTGGGATGTCAAAGCAGCTGTTATCACAATATTGGTCTTCCCCAAAGCAAAACAGGAGCATGGTGGCATACTTGGAATAAAGATGGGAAAGAGAAAATAGGTGACTTCCTTCATCCTCAGTAGCTTCCCTGCCTTCCTCCTTGGCCTTTAAAATCAAAGCCATTTTTTAGTTATAAAGACAGATCTATAAAGTCAAAGGTTAAATATGTCTGGGTAGGAGCTGTGTGTGTGTGTGTGTGTGTGTGTTTGTGTGTGTGTGTGTGAGTGTGTGAAGGGAAATACAGGGTCTTGGGTTATCTTTTCATTCCTTTTCTGAAAATACTCCCATAGACTTTCATTTTAAGTGATTTACTATTAAATAACATTAATAAACAGAAATAGCAAAAATAACAGGACTTTGGAAGGGACAAAGAATACTAACCTCCTTCCAAGGTCACTCTGGAGCTCCCCCTCACACTTTTACTCTCTGTTGTCATTCCTAACATTGGGGGTCATCAGACCTCCCTCCCACCCCCACTGATTTCTGTCCTTTAAGGAAGTAAGTTAAGCCACTGCACCAGGGACCTCAGAAGATGGAAAATGCCTGGCAACAAGGTTCTCCAAACTACAAATGAGCCCTCAAGGCAAGCAGTGCATTCTGTCATCTCATCTTTTTTTTTTTTTTAATTTTTAAATTTTTAAATTTTTTCTTTTTTGTGGGGGTATTTATTTATTTATTTATTTTAAAAATTTCTTTATCTTTATTGTGAAAATATTAAAGATGTTCCCTTTTTCCTCCATTGATCCCCTCCACCCTGCATATACCCCACCCCCAGGCTTTTCCCAGACCAATGTCTTTGTCCATGGGCTATGCTTATAAACATAGAAGTTCTTTGATTAATCTCTCCTCACCCACTCCTCCATCCCCACCTTCCCTTTGAGATTCCACAGCCTGTTCCATGCTTCTATGTCTCTGGATCTATTTTGTTCAACAGTTTACTTTGTTTATTAGATTCCACATATAAGTGAGATCACGTGGTACTTGTCTTTCTCTGACTGGCTTATTGTGCTTAGCATAATACTCTCCAGATCCCTCCATGCTGTCTCAAAGGACAAAAGATCCTTCCGTTTTACAGCTGCGTAGTACTCCATGGTATGAATGTCCCACAGCTTTTTTATCCACTCATCTGCTGATGGGCACTTGGGCTGTTTCCAGATCTTAGCTGCTGTAAATTGTGCTGTGATGAACACAGGGGTGCATAAGTTCTTTGTGATTGGTGTTTTGGGTTTCTTAGGATATATTCCTAGAAGTAGGATCACTGGGTCAAATGGCAGGTCAATTTTTAATCTTTTAAGGAAACTCCATCCTGCTTTCCATAGTGGCTGCCCCAGTCTGCATTCCCACCAGCAGTGGATGAGGGTGCCCTTTTCTCCACACCCTCGCCAGCACTTGCAGTTTGTTGATTTGTTGATGGAGCCATTCTCACAGGTGTGAAGTGATACTCATTGTGGTTTTAATTTGCATCTCTCTGATGATTAGCAACATTGAGCATTTTTCCCTATGTCTCTTAGCCATCTCTATGTCCCCTTTGGAGAGGTGTCTATTTAGGTCCTTTGCCCATTTTTTATTTGGATTGTTTGTCTTCCTTTTATTAAGTTGTGTAAGTTCCTTATGTATTTTGGATATTAACCCTTTATCAGATGTGTTGTTGGCAAATATGTTCTTCCATACAGTGAGCTCCCCTTTTGTTTTGTTAATGGTTTCTTTTGCTGTGCAGAAGCCTTTTATTTCGATGCAGTCCCATTTGTTTATATTCTTTGTTTCTCTTGCCCTAGGAGATGTATCAGCAAACATATTGCTATGAGAGATGTCTGAGATTTTGCTGCCTATGTTTTCCTGTAGGATTTTTATGGTTTCACGTCTTACATTTAAGTCTTTTATCCATTTTGAGTTTACTTTGGTGTATGGTGTAAGTTGGTGGTCTAGTTTCATTTTTTTGCATGTCTCTGTCCAGTTTTCCCACCACCATTTATTGAAGACACTGTCTTTACTTCATTGTATGCTCTTGCCTCCTTTGTCAAATATTAACTGACCATAATGGCATGGGTCAATTTCTAGGTTCTCTGTTCTGTTCCGCTGATCTATATGTCTGTTCTTGTGCCAGTACCAGGCTGTTTTGGTTACAGTGGCTTTGTAGTATAACTTGATATCTGGTATTGTGATCCCTCCAACTTTATTCTTCTTTCTCAAGATTGCCGTGGCTATTCAGGGTGCTTTTTGGTTCCATATAAATTTCTGAAGTGTTTGTTCTAGATTTGTGAAATATGCTATTGGTATTTTAATAGGGATTGCATTGAATTTATAGATTGCTTTGGGTAGTATGGACATTTTAATGATGTTAATTCTTCCAATCCATTAACATGGTATATTTTTCCATTTGTTTATATCTTCTTCTATTTCTTTTTTCAGTATCCTGTCTCTTCAGTGTTCTGTCTATAAGCCTCAGGCTGTAGAAACTCCTCTGGGCAGGGTGAGAGGCTTTTCAGCAGGGTGGAGCAATTGCTTCTTGCCTCAGGCAAAAGCTGAATATTGTCTTCCTGAGATAGATGTCCTCCACAGTCTGGGGAAATGACTCTCACAGGAACCCAGATGGGCGTCCCCTGATCTCACTCTCCTGAGCCCACAACCCCAGACTCTCCCCACATAGCTCCAGTCCACTCCACTCCCCCTCTGCCACAGCCCAAGGTGAGTGGCTGCACAGGAAACTTTGTGTGCTGGTCATTTAAGAGGGTTCCTGCATTTCCAGCCGTCTCTCCCTAGCAGACAGAAAAACAGCTGCTTTTTACAACCAGATGTTATGTGGGCACCTTTCTCAGTTCTGGTGCTCTTGGCTTTGAAGCCCAGACCAGGGTTTAGGCCCCAGAGTCCTCAGTGGGAGCCCCTCACAGCTGAGATCTCCCTCTGGACCTTCAGCTGCTGCCTGTGGGAGCCCAGCCAGCCCTCTCTCGTCTGCACTTCCTACCAATCTCTATGTGTTCTCCACTTTTCCTCCTTGGTTATGAGGGTGCTCTCCAGCTCATCTTCAGTTGGTTTTCAGGATGGTTTTTCTATGTTTTAGTTGTAAATCCAGAATTCAGATTGGCCCTGGGAGAGTGTCAGTGTGGCTTCCACTCAGTCCACCACCATCTTGGATCTCTTTTTTCTGTTGTGTCATTTTCTGCCTCAGATATTAAAGCCAAAGAAGTTGCTGATTCCCGCCTGATATATTTAAGGCAATAATGAAATGAGACTTAAAGGTGGTGGCTTTTAGCAGCTAAAGAATCAGAGGGGAAATTTACCAAGCTGGAAAGCATAAGGAGAATTTTGAAGTGAAGTCCCAGACAATACCCTTTCCTCTTGGCATGGGTCATGCAAAAGATTAAACAGGGAAGTATGGTCACTGCGATCATCATCTCTTTTCAATAACCTAATTCAGATGATTTGATAGTTTTGAAATTTCTTTGGAGAGAGTTAGTGGGGGTAACAGATGGGTGCAGGAGTCCCACCTTGATTGCTTCCTGCTTTGACTTAATGTGATTCTTCCATACTATCTGCATGGTTATGTGCATCCACCTCTCAATGTACATGTGGGGTTCAATCTGGCCACACCCCGAGAGGTCCTCAGCCCCATGCCAGAGGTTCTTTGGGCATCACTGGAAGATATACAAACCTAGGAGTCAAGCATTATTGGGTCTGCCACCTACTAGTAGTGTGATCTTGGACAGACCATCTCACCTCCCTAATTTCCAGATAGAAACACAAGAAGATTATTTTAAATCAGCAGAACAAATAAGCAGAAGAGGTGCCACTTGACCCCTCTTGTGTCTGAGGCTGTTGTCAGTAATTGGTCATTGCATTTTCCCCCACTGAGCTCTGCCAATGCCTTGGGAGCCTTCCTCAATATAGTCATCCACCAGAAGTTGAGTGAAGTTGGCAAAGATGATGAACATTCTCTGCCTTGCAGATCTTCTACAGCTATCACAGTTTATTAGCCTCAGAATCACTGGTAACATAGCCTTTGACATGCTTCTATTTACTGGTTTCCAAGAAAAAAAACCTCTCCTGAGTCCAAGGGGCTTGAAGAGAGTCTTCATAAACAGTGACTAAGTGTTGAATTTCTGCCATGCTAACAAAGTCCAATGTAGGCAGGCTATATAGTAACAGCATTACAATTGGTGCCATGGCCAAGAAGAATGAATCTGAGGCAAAGAGGGATCAGGGCTCATGTTTTCTATTTAGTCTTGAAACAGGGGGACAGAGTTTAAATTGTTTTTGTGCTGGTGGATGTAGTTCTCAAATTCTTCAGTTTATGGCATGGTACAGGCCTATCATGTTTTAAGAAACTCGATGTATCAGCAGAATTTCTAAAAGATCCATCAATCTAGATGTCCTAATGAGGTCCCATTAACACTAACAGTTCACAGGGCTCAGCATCCAAGCCACTGATGTGGGTTGCCAGCCCTCTCGACTGTCCTTCCTCAGTATTTCTTGGAAGCGTCTGGAAGATGTTTCCAATAAGCTCATGACCAAATCCCGTTTATCTAGGTGTGGTTGCTGCTCCTCCTGACTCCTATTTTCAGCCATCACTTTTCCTTGTACCAAATATCTTCTGCCTGGGGGAGAGACTATGACTCTTAAGAGTTTAACCTTTCCTGAGACACTGTTGTGACTCTCCCATTTCTTCTTGGGTTGCCACAAATTCCCTGCTCCCCCCTCCCTCTGCTCCACATACACACATATACATTCTATCTGGTACAGTAAGTTCTTTTCAAAGATGCTAAGGCTCTTCCAGAAATCATCAAGTTGTGGTGATCTGTACTAAAGAGGGAGATTTGTGTGTGTGTGTACAGGGATGGTGGATGTTGGGCTATGATCCTCCAGTGATAGATACCTTGTTTTATGTAGTATCACCTGTCCCTTCTTCTTGAAGAGGAACTGTTCACCTGATCCTGAGACAAGCCTGGGATTCTTTTCTCTCACAGAAAAGGATTTTTTAAAAGACATCTCAATGTATGTAAGCCATGTTGCACCTTCACAATTAATATGAGTTCCATTATAGTTCAAGGATATTTCTTTACCTTTATGAAAACAAGCTTCTATTGGCCCATCACTTCAGGTTAATTGGCATTAGTTGATTTTTCTTAGACTTACAGTCAGGCTACAAACCCCAAATGTGAAAATCATGACTTAGAAAACAAAAAATTTGACCTTAAAATGTATGTATCTAAAGATGGAACTTACGGAATGGTGGGTGGTATGAAGAGTTCAGTGGACCCTGTCTTATTAAAATGACACTTTACTGATGAAAATTATATAAAAACAACAAATGTTATCTCTATAAATTGTCCTAAGGGGATACAGAAAATAGAAACACTTATTCAAAAAATTCTGCTAAATCTCAATCAGAATAGCAAGAGAATGTGACACTTGAACCACAAACTGATTCCATCTCCAATCTACTCCTAGTTTCATGTGAAAGAAGCTCTGCTCCCTGGGTATTCTACTCCAGTTGTGTTCAGCCAGGAAAATGGGTGATTCCATCTCCCGTTCTCTGACTTTGGCTTCATCCAGGGCGGGAAAGATTTCCAGCCTGTCTCATCCCTTTCAACATTAATCTGGATGGGTGTGGCTAAGAGGACTGGAGCTCCCATTCCAGGTTCTACCCAGCTGCTACTCCTAGGACATTAAATTAAAAATAATGGGAGTCCAATTGCCATGCCCCAGCTTGATTGTTGGGTATTTTTCCACATCAGAAAAAAGCAATCCTAGAAGACCAAGGGCTATTGTTCCAGACCAGTGACCACTCACATATCCAGGCTATCACTTTGGGAGAAGCAGACCATTGTTCTTGCCCACAAGTTCTGTGCAGTGGCACAGGGGTTCTGCACAGGAGAGGTAGGCCATAAGGATGGATAGCTCCACATCTCTGCCTAAAGAGACTGATTTTGGAAAGGGTAAAGAATTTCTGCCTAAGGATATTATCAAAAACAATGAAGATCTTTGCCTAAAACCAGTAAGAGTGTGCTAGCAACTCCAAGAAATGTATAGTAAGAAGTGAAAAAGCAGAGAAGCCAGAAATTTAACAGAGCTAATCTGTAAAATGGACAGTTTAGACAAATCATTTTGAGATCATGGTTAAACTTAGGTGTTAGCAAGGCTGCACGCAGATGCTAGGCTGAACCTAGCCAGAAAACATCAGAATAGGGCATGGGGCAGACTTAAAAACATTACCCAAGTCATACACAAATTCATCAGAAAATAGCAGAAGCCTCACTGGCACAGGAGACTTAGCACAACATCTGATTAAACACTGACTAAACAATAAGTAATGCAGATCCAGGGAAGAGGCCTATAAAGTCAACCTTGAAAATAGTCACATTTATCCTTGGTCGTCTGGAAAACCACATGCATGCCCAAGGTATGTCCTCTCAGTAGTAATCTCTGCCAGCCTTTGGAGCAAGATTGTAAATTTCTCATTGTGGTTTTAATTTACATCTTTCTGATGATTAATGGTGTTGAGCATTTTTTTTCATGTCTGTTAGCCATCTGAATGTCCTCTTTGAAGAAGTGTTTATTCAGATCCATTGCCCATTTAAAAAATATGTTTTATATCTCTACTTTTATGTTTTCTACCTCTTTGCTGATGTTCTTCCTGAGTTCTCCTTTCTAATCCCAGGTTCACTGAGTACCCCTATAACCAGTGTTTTGAACTCTTTATCTGATTGATTGCTTGTCTCCATTGCATTTCATTTTTTTTTCTGGAGTTTTGTCCTGTTCTTTTACTTGGGATATGTTTCTTAGTCTCCTTTTTCTTTAATCCCTATGTTTCCTTTTCTGTATTACGTAGATCTGCTGTATCTCATGGTCATTGAGTGGTTGCATGTAGAAGTTGTCCCGTAGGGCTCAATGGCTGTTTCTCCGGTTGCCTGAACTAGGTGCTTCAGGGATGTCCCCTGCATGGGTTGTGTGTGCCATCCTTTTGTAGTTGGTCTTGATGGCTGATCACAGTCAGTGGGATTGACCCTTAGGCCGACTGGTTGTGAGGGCTGGCCATGACTGTAGTGGATAAGCTGCTGTGTGTAGGATGGCTTTACAGAGTAGAGTCTCTTCAGCAGGTTTCTGGTGCCAGCCAATACCGCCTTTGGGTTTGTCAGTTGTGAAGCTGGTTGGGCAGTACTCTGTTGCATTCTGAAGTCATCCACTGGGTGTGTTGGGTCTGGGACCTCTTTGAAGGGACTCTGGTGCAGGCCAAGGTCAGCTGCCACCTGTGCTGGGCATGGGGGCATTTGGTAGGGGCTACATAACAATCTGCAATTGGTTGACACTTGTGCTGGGCTTGAAGGTGCTTGGGAGTGTCTACACTGTGAGTTAGGCTCACTGACTCTTGTGCTGGCTTGGAACCCTTTGGCAGGTACTACAATGTGAGCTGAGTCCAGCCACTACTAGTGTTGGGTTTGTGGCAGATTAATTGAAGCTACACTACAGGCCAAGACTGGTTCCCACTTTTGCCAGGCTTTGGTCCACCTGTTGAGAGTTACAATGCAAATTGAGATTGCTCATCACTTGGGCTGAACTTGCTGCTTGCTGCTTGGCAGGAGCTACAATGCACACCAAGCCTGGCTGTTGCTTGTGTAGGGTTTTTGGACCTTTGAGAAAGTTTGCAGCATGAAGCAAGGGTAGCTCTCACTTGTGTGATATTTGCAGACATTTGAGGAAGTTCGCATGAAAAGCCTAGAGAGCCACCACTTGTGTGGGTTTTGTGGTCCTTTGAGTGAATCTGCAGCAGAAACTAACAAAGGCAACTCTTTAGAGACACTGTTGGAAGAGGCTAGGCTGGATGAGCCAGTTGGGTGGGGCAGGGCCTCAGGGTGAAAAGCATTAGCCAGATTAATAGAGAGCACAGATTTGTCGCCTTACTGCCCTGGGCTATCTGGCTGGGAAGAGAGTTCAAGAAAGGGACAATGACACCTGCCAGTGCTTCTGTCCATGGAGAAAGTTGCCCTGCCTTTCCCCCAACCCCACCCCTCCAGGCTTCCACCTGAAGCTTGTCAACTTAATTTCTCCTTTTATGTCTTTGACTCTTTCTGAGCTACTGACCCTGCACTGGGGCTTGAAATGAATGAGTCTGTCCACAAACTCTTTAAGACCAGTGCCTCAGTCTTTAGTAGCACTTTGTCTTCCCCAGATGAACTCCCCACTGGTTTTCACAGCCGGGTGTTATGGGGATGCCTCTCACTGGCACTGCTGTCCCAAGCTGGAGAGCCCAGTGTGGAGCTGGGATCCCTCGCTCCTCAGAGGTGATCTCTGCAGTGGAGATACCCATTCCATTTGTTAATCGTCACATAGTGGGTGTAACACCTGCTTGGTCCAAGTCTCTGCCCCTCCCACCAGTCTCAATGTGGCTTCTTCACATCCTCCGTTGTAGGAATTCTGTGCAGCTGGTCTTTAGGTAGTTCTCAGTGATGGCTGTCCTATTATTTAGTTGAGGTGATGGTGGGAGGAGGCGAACACAGTGCTTGCCTACGCTGTCATCTTGACAGGAAGTCTGGATGCATCAGTCTTAACCAATAAGACAGTGAAAGCTAATTTTCCTCCTCTTCCCATAGGACATTCACTGGGGCTTTGAGGTCTAGGTTCTGGGCTCCTTTTCCTCAGTTGATGTCTTCTGTTTTCCCATTTGGAAGTTTTGGGAACATGGGGCCATCCATATTCAGCCAAGAAAACAATCAGTTGCTGCTGAGAGCTATGTGCCTTCCCATCAGGTGCTCCATGGTGCTCCTGCCCAGGGGTGTCCAGTTGGGTCTGGGTGAGCATTTTGGTTGGTAGCTGCTTATTCAGAAGAATGTGTCTCAATGGTCTCAGAGGAGAAATAAATGGGAGCTTTTGTGCTCCAAGGATAAAAGATAGGCATGGCAAGCCCTGGGAGGGGGGTGGATTCCAAAAGTTGGAGGAGAAAGGAATTGTAGGTTCAAAATAGCAGGGCCAGGAACGTAGATGTCTGCAGGCCGATCCCACAGCCTGGGATCTATCATGAAGAAAGAGGTGGTTCGATTTGATCTGCAGACAATGTGTAGAGATGGACATACACGGCAGGCCTGGAAGATGGGTAGTTCTATGGTAGAGGGCATGTCCATGAGTGATCGACTGGAAGCTAGGGGTTGTCCTCAAATAATGCCAGAGAGGAGAAAACATTCTTACCCACTAAATGAATAAGCATCCTCCCAGGTTTAATTTTATTTAGAAAATTATAAGCCAATGATGCTTTCTGTGCTAAAGTGTCAAGGAACAATCCTTGTGGCTTATAGTGTAAAACCATAATACCATTCCCATGGTTTTACCAAGACATTTGACATGTATTATCTCCCTTGATTTCAGATGTAGTTGACATCCTTGCAATTTGTATTTGCCATCTTAATGGGGAAGGAATTGGATTCTGACAATTATCACATAAGTATGTAGAATTCTGATTTTCATTCTTACTTTTCAAGTGAGAATTCTGACATTCAGGCAAAAAAGTGATCTGCCCCAAAGCAAACAGCTTGTAGATAATGAGGTTTGAGCCCAAATTGAAGCCCTTTCCCAATCTCTTTAAGAAAAACCCGGAAACTGTTGTAAGCCTGGGGGCTTGGGTTCCTGCATGCCCTCTGACTTGCTCTGTGAGCCTGGGCCTTCATATCCTTTCCCTGGGCAAGGGGATCACTTGTTCACAGTATGTCAACAACAGGTAACCTGGTAAGCAGAACGACTGCAAGCTTCTGCAGGGTTAAATCTTAGCTCTATCATTTATTAACTGTGTACCTTTGAAAACATTTTTTAAATTCTCAAAGCTTCCATTTCCTCAACTGTAAAATGTACTCTAACAAGGCCAATATTACAAATCTGTTATAAAAATTATAAATAATGATTTCATAGTGGTGGAGACACAGCAGACACTCACAGAAAATATGTGTTTTGCAAATTAGAGCCAGGAGCAAGAATTATTTTGTGTATGCATTTGTTATATGACTGAAGAGCTCAGCCATTAAGTGTAGGCAAAGAGAGAAGCCTGTGGGTGCATTCAGGGCCTGGATCTCTGTCAACCACAGAAGGGGATTCTAAGTGAACCTGAGGGCTGTTAACATTGTTAAGAATGACACATCCTAAGGGATACTCTCTGTGGTGAGCAAACACATTAGAATGATGAAACCCTAAAAACTTTGTTCCACATGTATTAGTTTATTATGAACAAACATGATGACTTCATTTGAATAGGGGCTAATAGTGAACAGATGGGTTGGAAAGGCAAAGACCACAAAATGTTATGTCCAAAAATGCAGTTATGTTCAGTAAATCCTGAATCCTGTTCTCACTTTTTAGTCACTGAAAGTGCTAGATGACACCGAAGAATATGGCTGACAAGAGACAGAGCACTGCCAGAGAAGGTACGGATGCTCCTGTGATGCTAAGATACTGCCAGTAGCTGCCCCCAGCAGGATGAAAATGAAGTACATGAAAAGAGAAAGGTGGCAGGACATGGCCCTTGAAACTTACTTAAGAGGTATCTGCATGGGGATAGGTTTTTTAAATTGATTCCTATACTACAAGAGCCCAACAAGGAAGAAGAAAGCGAACATCTACTGAACGTGTATCTAGACTTTTATTATACAAGATTTTATACACACATAACATATACATACTATTTTATAAAATCATTTACTTTCCAAGGTGGTTGTCATTTTATTTGTTTTTTGGTTTTGCCATTATTTGTTTGGTTTGGTTTGGTTTGGTTTGGTTGACATCAAAATGCTGTTGAGGTTTGGTTAATCCCTGTGGTCTGGAGTTTGGAATAGAGTTCACAGACTAGAGAATTGGTAAAAATGGCAAAGGCACTCTGTTACCCTTTTAAATTTTTATAAAATTAACTATGATTCAGTTGCACAGAAATTCATATATAATTTCAATTTTATGTTTAGGTCAATGTGGGGACAAAACAGAGCCAACACAGTAGAAATTAAATATTGGAGAAGCTTAGCTTACAAGTTTAAATTTAAGGCCTCAGTAGAAATTGTGGTGAGGGATAAAGCTTCCAAGGGGTTTAAGTAAAACCAAACAGACCTTAATTTACTTTATTTTATTTCATTAAAATTGACAGAAATTTTGGAATTGAAGAGTAATGGCCCATGTTATTAGGAAAATGAATATTAAAGAATAAAGGAAAATATACAGTAAGTGGGGGAATCAGCATTTGAATCTAATTCTTTTTATTTAGAAAAATTCTGATTTCTCATGACCACAAAAATGCCTACCCTATTGGCCTGGGAACGTGGCACATTGCACAAGACTTGGCCACAAGTCATATTTTATTCCCATCACCAAAGTCACCGATGATGATTTAGTCTACCTTTTAACCTGCTTTCTCTTTAACACATTAAAAGAACTATCTTTTCTCTTAAAAATTAACACCTACTAATTCTAAAAATAAAATAAGAACAAACTTAAAAATACAAAAATAAATTTTAAAATATTTGTCAGATCAAATTTCACTCAGGGACATTGTTATTAAGAATTGAGCCCATCATTATGTTACCATCCTAACTAGCTAGTTATTAATATTAATAATAAAAAAGGAGCAAAGGGAAGACCAGACATTATAAGCATGGTCACCTGGCAGCTTCACCAGGAAGCTGCAACTTTACACTCTCCAGGGAACCACCTGTCCATTCCCTGCAAATCACTGGGGGAAGGGACACAACGAAGGGGGATATGGGCTCATATGCAGTAAAGTTGAGGTGATGTAGGGAAAGTGCTTGGCTTGGCTGTCAGTCTAACCTGGGAAGTAAGATCTTTGGCTAGGAGGGTGGAGCCACTGCAAGCATGCAAAATCCAGAAATACATAATTCCCAGACAAAGTAATTTTCTCTTTCTCGTTCCTTTTGCTATGCTCCTGCTTCCTTTCACTTTCCTGTGCTCCCTCCATAGCCATGTGGCCCTAGAAGCCTCATGGCTCACAGCCACGCAAACCCCACGGAAACACAAGCTAAGCTAGCAAACATGGAGTGGAGGCTCTGGGCAGTGGCTTTTATCTTAGCCTTGCTGAAGACAATATGGGGCTTTTTCCATGGTGGGCCAGAAGGAGATGGGACCTTGGAAACCCAGGAAATAAAGCTTTCCACAATACCTCATCTTCCTGTGGGGGCCTCAGGAGATTCTTATTCCCACAGGACCACAAGAAGCCTTCTCTCTTTGGCAACAGGTGGGGATACAGAGGGCACCCTACCGATAACAATTATTTGCATTGTACGATACAGGCACCAACTAGATACAGAGAATTATATATAATTGATATTAAAATTTAAATCAACATATTTATTATGAAAATATAAATTTTCCCAAGAATAACCTATATATAATGCAATTACACTAAAAAACCCAACAGGATTTTTACAGATTTGACAAACTTTCTAAATTTTATATGCAAGAGCATAGCCAAAAATAGCCACACAGAAGAGAAGGTTAAAAAATGTGCTCTACCAGGTATTAAGACTTCTAAAGTTAGCAAAACAGAGCCCATGCAGATCTGGTCCAGAGATATGCAAGCACACAATAAATTTTCCATAAGGAAAAAAATAAAATTAGAATTTATATATCATGTTGTGCACAATAATCAATTCCAAGTTAATTAAACTTAAATAAGTATATGAAAGTGGCATAACTCTAAAATAAATATAGGAGGCTATATTTAACACCTAAGGTGGGAAGGGAAGATTTTTAAAGACCTTCAAAAATTACAAACCATAAAGGAAAACTTAACAAATTTAATTATATTGTAATTGAAAACAGACGGTACTTCTGAGTACGGTAAGAGAATTGCAAAACTTCTCCCATACAAGACCAAGTTTAAAGCTAAGCAAAATTGTCAAAAAAACAGTTTTTCTGGCCTCCAGAGAGTGATGAAAGGCAAACAGCAAGTTAAGAGGTGTTTATTTATGAAGAGCTGCTGAAACTTTGGGCAAAACCCAGGAGAGTCCTGAGGCTACTTGCCTGGGGCGTCTTCCATTCTCCCCATCCTGGCTCATTCTAGGCAGTTTTACCAGGGAAGGGCTGACTGCTAGCCGCTTTGCTGCTGGGGTGGCTAACTTGATTGGGAGTGGAGGGTAGAACCCATGCCTAATGAGGACAGTAAAAGTGAAAAAAAATTAAGTCAGAAAAAAAAAGGGAAAACCCATAGCTCTGCTAGTCTAAGGCTGTTAGTCCTGGTTGTAATGGGTGGCAGAACAGCCAGAAACTTCAGGGTGAAACCTTGCAAATTAGAGAGCCACAGGAGGGTGAGATAGCTCCCCAAATCCTTGGAAGACAAGGAAGCTTTGCATGTCATGGAGGACCTACATGGGCCCAGGGAAACTACAAGTCAGGGTTAGACCTGAGGACTACCTGAACTTTGTACCCTTCTTCCCACACACAGATCCATCACAAAGAGTGGAAGCCTTATGTTTTGAATGTAGACTTACATTTGAGCACATACTTTCTCCATTATTAACTAATCACTAAGCTACTCAGATACTGAGGCAGTTCATAGGAAAACATCCGTGGCCACACATTATCAGGGAGGAAGCCTCTTAGAGCTAAGCCCAGGCAAGTCAATAAACAAACAAACAGAACCCCCTCAAGACAAAAATTTTCAGAATCCAGAGTTGTTACATTATACTATCTCAAACCTCCATTTATTTTTAACCATAGAAAATTATGACATGCAAAGACATAGGAAAGTGGGGCCATACTCAGGGTGGAAAGAAAATAGTCAATGGGAATAGACTTGAAATGGTATCAGATTTGAAGGCATTATATGTTAAGAGGAAATAATGTTTAAAAATTAAAGAAAAATCTAATGACAATAACTCTACAAATAAGATATCTCAATAAAGAATATCGATTATAAAAGGAAGCAAACAGAAATTTTAATGGCTGAAAAATCATTAAACAATTTCAAAATAATATTTGAAACAGAATAATTAGTGAACTTGATGACTGATTTGTAGAAACTACCTGATGTGAAAAATAAAGAGAAAAACATTGAGGAAAATGGACAGAGACTCAAACACCTGTGGGAGAACATGAATACCTGTGCATCTATAGTACCCTTTCCAACTCTCAGGAAAAGGTGAAATACACAAATCTGACAAGGGAGGACATACTGGTTGCTTCCAAATTTTGGAACTGTAAATAAAGCTGCTATAAACATTCACGTGCAGGTTTGTGTATGAATACGTTTTCAAATTCTTTGGGTAAATACTGAGGAGTGTGATTGCTGCATCATATGATCAGAATATATTTAGTTTTGTAAGATACTACCAAACTGTCTTCCAAAGTGGCTGTACAATTTTGCATTTTCACCAGCAATGGATAAGAATTCGTGTTGCTACACATTCTCACCAGCATTTGGTGTTCTCGGTGTTTTGGATTTTGGCCATTCTAATAGATGTGCAGTGAAGTCTCGTTGTTGTTCTAATTTGCAATTCCCTGATGACACGAGATGTGGAGCACATTTTATATGCTTATTTGCCATCAAAATATCTTCTTTGGTGAAATGTTTGTTGAGATCTTTAGCCCATTTAAAAAATCTTGTTGTTTTCTTATTGCTGAATTTTAAGAGTTCTGGGTATATTTTGGACGGAAGTCTTTTACCAGATGTGGCATTACAGATATCTTCTTTCAGTCTGTGACTTGTCTTCTCATTCTCTTAGCATTGTCTTTCACAGAGCAGAGATTTTTAATTTTAATGAAATTCAGCTTATCAATTATTCCTTTAATGTATCATCCCTTTGGTATTTTGTATTAAAAAAATAATTGCTATACTCAAGATCATTTAGGTTTTCTTCTATGTTATCTTTCATAGTTTTGTGTTTTATAGTTAGGTCTGTGATCCATTTGGAGTTAATTTCTGTAAAGAATGAAAGGTCTGTGTTTAGATTCACTTTTTTTTTGCATGTGATGTACAGTTGTTCCAGCACCACTTGTTGAAAAGACGAAATTTGCTTCATTGTATTGCACTTGTTCTTTGTCAAGATCAATTGGCTATATTTATGTGAATCCATTTCTGTGCTTTCTAATTTGTTCCATTGATCTCTTTGTTTATCTCTTGCTAGTACCACACTCTCTTGATTACTTTACCAGATGTGGCATTACATCTGGTAAAGTCTTGGAGTAGTGTCAGTACTCCAATTTTATTTTTCTTCTTCAATATTGTATTGGTTATCCTGGGTCTTTTGCCCCTCCACATAAACTTTAGAATTAGGTTGTCACTATCCATAAAATTACTTGGTGAGATTTTGATTTGCAGTTTGTCTCATATTTATCTTATACATATTTTGTTATATTTATACCTAAGTATTTCAATTTAGGTGTTGCTTATGTAAATGATATTGTGTTTTTTATTTCAAATTTCACTTGTTCATTGTATACAGGAAAGCAACTGACTTTGGAATATTACCTTTGTAGCCTACAACACTGCTATAATTCCTTATTAGTTCCAGGAGTTTTTTTGTTGATTCTTTCTATTATCGTCATAGAATATCATGTTATCTGTGAATAAAGATAATTTTATTTCTTCCCTCCTGACCTGTATGCTTTTTTTTTTTTTCTTGTCTTATTGCATTACTAGTATTTCTAGTATGGCTTTGAAAAGGAGTTGTTAGAGGGAACATCCTTGCCTTGTTTTCAATATTAGTGTCAAAGTTTCTACTTTCATGCCTTTAAGTATGATGTTAGCTGTAAGGTTTTTGTAGACAGTCTTTATAGAGTTGAGTTTTTAAATCCTCAGAGAAAAAAAATCAGAGGATTAAAATAGTTAAGATTTCATTACTCAATATAAAATAGATAATGTTTATTTTTCGTGTAGAAGGTTTTGGGTTAGTGAGCAAATAGCATTATAACAGGGAAGTTCACGTTGTTATTAAAAATAGAGAATTTTTTTCCCCTCCATCATGTTATGTAGAGAAGTAGCAAACTAACTTTATTACAAAGTTTGTTGTAATTAAATTTGTGAAACTAACTTTATTACAAAGTTTGTTGTAATTAAATTTGTGTTTAGTCCCCAGGAGTTTCACTTGAATGTAAATTAAAAAAAACAAGCTTATTCTTTAAAAAATTACCATTTTACACCTATAAGATTGACAAACAACATACTAAAGTCTAATACTCTCAAGTATTGGCAAATAAATATTGAAGTGGGAGCTCTCACACCCTACTGTAGAAAAGTAAATTGTTATAACCACTTGAAAAGCAATATGCCAGGATCTAATTAATGAGAAGACCCAGTTATAGCTCTGTATGACCCAGCAATTCCTCTCCTGGAAAAAAATCTGTACACACACTCAGTAGAAACATGTAATACTTATAACAGCATTTCTGAGAGCACAAAATTGAAGCCAGCTTAAATTTCCATAAGTAAAAACAACTATAATTACATTTTGATAGACTTGTAAAAAAATATGATATTTGCAGCAATGAAAATGAAAACAAATGAATTAGATCTACAATTATTAACATCCATGGCCCATGGCTATGCGGACTCCACATGCTGAATGTTGGACTGGACTATACTTTTAATATGGAACAGAAATTCTGGGCAGTGGCCTTAATTTTGGCCCTGCTAAAGACAAGGATGGACTTTTTTCATGGTGAGATGGACAGATATAGGAACTTGGAGGGGAACCTCCTTAATTTTACATCATCAATAAAGCTTTCCATGAAACCTCATCTTCCTGTGGGGGCCTCAGGAAATTCTTTTTCTCTTGGCACCCGAAGAACTCCACTTCTACCGATAACAGTTGGAGCTCGGTAGAAGTTGCTTCTTCATATGACTTGTGCATTCTTCATCTATCACACTCTTTACCAACTCCTACTCTTAAATCAGGTGTGCTCGCTTGAATTGAAATCATCTGTATGCCTTGTTAAAACATAGATTGCAGGATTCTGCACCAGAGTTTTGATTTAACTGCCCAGAGTGAAGCCTTAGAATTTGCATTTCTAACAGGGTCCCAGGTGTGCTGCTGCTGCTGATCCTTATAACTAATGGCCTACAGCCATCTGTTCCATTTATTTACCCTTTTTACACAGTCCCTCTTGGCATTTAACTTTTTGCCTTCTAGTCTAGACCATACAGAAAATGCAACAGAGTTTACCAATAATTTACCTTTTTAATATATTAGAATAGCTGACCCTGTAGTAATGCCATTTCTACTCATAGGTGTTTCAATATACTTTCCTAGTGGCAGAAAAAATGTGAATTATTCCCTATAACTCTGGGTAACAATCTTGAGCATACTCCCGGGAACAGGTGTCATACATTGTACATTACCCATGTGTGCACCGAGGAAGGGGCAGGATTAAGAACTCTTGGCTTTTCAGTGATAATGCTCTATATGTTCTAAGGGTTAAGCTGTATTTGGGTATTTGTATAATTCAAGTTCTTTTTCTCCTGGGAAATTGGGCATAATAATATGACCTCATATATACTGTTAAAGAGATTACAGGATATCCTGTGCACCCATATTGGAACTCATAACACATTAGCTCCCATTTCCCATCTCTCCTCTCCTCTGATTGAAGTGGAGGGAATTTGGGAAAATGCCATAGAGGATCTAAGAGTTGAGTGGTATTTTATCCTTAGAGGACAGGGAGGATTGGGATTTGCCAACATATTTATTGCCAAAGTTTACATTACAGAGCCTCCTCTCCATCCCCCCCATCCCCCGCACATAAGTGAGGAGATGTGGAGACAGACGGTCACTCTCCTTGACTTGGGAGCACTGTGGGAGAACGCAGCGCTCTAGCCTAGGGCTGTCTCATAGAGCCGCCTGTGATAAGGGCGAGGTTCTGCGCCTGCACTGTAAACACAGTTGCCATTAGCTATGTGTGGCTTTCAAGCACTTGAAGAGCTGCTGGTGTGACTAAGAAACCGAATATTTTAGTTAAATTTAAATGTAAACAGCTACATGAGGCTAGCAGCTATTGTGCTGGGAAGTCGTTGCAGGTCTAGAGTTGAAGTAAATTGGACAAGGCTAGACTCAAGTTCTGGCTCCTCTGGCTCAGGGTCTCATGCAGATTGCACCGAGTGCAGCACTGCTCCCCCCACCTTTACGGTTGTCCAGAGGAAATTCGGTTATTCAGGTATTGAGCAGTGTCCAGCCCACAGGAAGTACTCAATAAATAGCCACTGCCATCCTAATACTAATTGCTTTTTGGAATTTTGATAAAGTTTTTTCTTCTAAGCTGTTCATGAAAGAAAAGTAAGTGTATTTTGTGGAAATATTACCCAATATGTTCTTTAGACTACAGGCATTGATTGTGTGTGAAGATCTGAGGGAGCTGTGTCAGAATTTTGTCATCTGGACATTAAACCCCTAACTGAGATGTCTTGAAGAAACTGGATCACGCACTTCGGGATTGTTTTGAAAAAAAATCTTGTTTTGTGTAGATTTACTGCAAGGATTGATGCATTCAATAAAACTGATTTTGCGTGAACTAATTTGAGGACATGCCCATTCTCTCGTAGCTGCCACAACAGTGCCCTGCTGGGAAAGTACACATTTAATGCATAGTTTGAATTCGCTTTGTCTACCTTTTGATCCCATGTGAGCGTAACTGTTTCATGTTGGAGTGGGTGCACGACCGTCCCGAGAGCAGGGCACCTGTAGGGTTTTGCCTCGGGTCACTTGAACCGTGTCGGCACGGGCCAAGTTTCCCAAGACTGGAGGTCCCCGTTTCCTTATCTGTCTAATGGAGAGACAGAGTAGGACACGGTGCTGTCTGCTTTTGAGAAATACAGGTGCGGACGCTGTGTGCTGAGCCTCAGGAAGATAAAGCACCGCGTCTGATAGGAGGGGGAGGCGATGGGCATTCGGTTCCGCTCCCCTTGGGGCCCTGTGCATGGATTCTTCCCAGGAGAGAGCAGAGAGGAGAGAAGATATATTTTTAGCTGCCCATGTGAAGTGAGTGTAGCTTCCAGGTGAATATTCCTCCTGGCTTTATCCATATGAAGCATAGATGTTTACAAACCACCTTTATATTAAGGCTGAGATAACCCAGCTGGGTTTAAAAAGGTGACAGTTTTCAAATTCTGCCGTTTCTCCAGCAGTGTGCTTGGGGAGAGGACTGGCCTGGGAGGACGATCGCACCCAAGATCCTCAGGGGCCCTGGTCAGGGTCTCAGGGTCTCCAATCTAGCGCCACAAGAGTGTTTCAACATGTGATGCCTGGCACTCACCTCTTTCCCTCAGGTTGTCAGATAAAAAATGACAATGGCCTACACGACAATAACTGTGCCGTGTGAATGAATCAATTATACCTATTTTTATGTCAGATTATCAAAAGATATATTATTTGGCGTGCCACAGGATTTGAGTAGTTAGTCTATCTATGTGCCATGAGACGGAAAAGGCTGAAAATCGCTGCAGTAACCTCAGGGAACCTGAGTGTAGCCCTCACACCCTCTGATATAGAGGAACAGGCACAGGTCCCCCACTTTGTGCAGAGTCTCCGGAGGGGCAGCTCCTCCTTTCACACGGAGAAAACGAGGAGACAGCCAGGGGCGGCTTCAGGAAAAGGCATGTTAAGGTGAAGGCCCCAGCACAAGTTCTCACTGTCGCTCTCCGGAGTGGACACACGGCCAAGGGTCTCCTAGGTCCAGCCAAGGAGGGCCAGCCGTGGACCAGCCACTCAGCAGGACTTAGAAGAAAATTAGGTGTCTATCCCTTTACCTGGCAGCATCTTTATCTGTCAAGAAAGTCCCCTGAAGTTGACATGAGGTATTGCCACAGGCTGAGCTCAGTCCGAGGTCGCTGACTTTCGTGGTGCTCCTGCCCCTCCTCAGGCGCCGTCCTCCTGGGTCCTCGGTGTGGCAGTCACAGGCATCATTCAGCAAGTAAGCGACTCCCTGTACTTCATGAAGAAATACGGATTGGCTGAAGTGATCGGCTCTGGGACTACGTATGCTTCGGAAGAGAAGCTTTCTCCTTGCTGTCGGGGCTGGGCTCTCGCGCATTATACTAAGAACATAGTATTCCGAAAACAGTACATATGAAAGTACTCAGTTTCAAATACCATTGCCTAGAGACTGACGCCGGCCTGGTCTGCAGCGTGGCGGAGCGAGCTGTGCGATCGCTCATAGTCTGGCTCCAGCTGGAGCAAACACAGCCCAGGTCAGCCCTGGATGGTGCCACCCGGGGTCCGGGTTTTCTGGGACTGTCTGCATGAGTGTAAGCATGTGATCACTGAAGCACCCGAAGAGACACATGTTCTCCTCCCTCAGGAAGATAAAGTAATAATAGAACCACTGAGATAAGTAGAGAAAGTTTAGTTGTCTACTCATTTATTCATGCCCCAAAAGTGAAAGGTCTTCAAAAATGCACCACTTGGTCTGATGCACCAAATAGGACCTGACCAGGAATCTGTCTCAACACCTGCACTCGGGTGAATGATTAGTCCAGGTTTACCTAGAACCAAGGGCTTTCCCCAACCAAAAAGCCAGCTCACACTTGGCATTTTGGAAACAGAAAAGAACTTGAGCTTCTCGGCCCCTTAAAGACAAGTCCAGTCTCTACTCATTAAAATTTCCATGATCTCCTAGTCATTTCTCACCTCACACACCCTCATGGTACATAACTGAATTCATGTGCGAAACAGACCCAAAGGTTTGCTCAAGATCATCTCGCTGTAGCCAGGAACACAGTCTGTTGACTCCAAATCGAGTGGGGTTTCCCCGCACTGTGCACCATGTCTGTAGACAGGTATGGTTCCCTCATCAGTGGAGAGCCATGTTTTCATGATGTCAAAGCTGGAAGGCCCCGCAACATCTCCTCCCCTCACTTCATGGAGGGAGCTAGAGTCCCAAGAGATCTGGTGTTCTGGGCAAGTTCACAGGGAAAGCAAGCAACAGGAAAAGGACCAGAATGCAGGCCCAGGAATCCAAGGCCAGGTCTGTGGCTTGTTTGTAGGCATCTCCATTAATATTCATCTTAACTTTTATTTTGTGGGAAAATATAATGTGGTCAAAGCTGCCAAAAGTTTATTCCTTCAGGGGAACTTTTGTTTCTCCACAATGATAAGTCTGTCCGTTTGCAACAGGCATTTGACATTCAGAGGCCTGGAAGATCCGAAATTATTAAAGAGAACACTATGTTTTTGTTTCTTTATAATAAACATTTTTATCTTACTAACGGGAAATTAAATTTTTCTGACAAGTCCAAGGTTCCAAACCAGACAGACTCTGTTAATAAGTGGAACGTGGGTAAACAATGGCTCCAATTGTAAGACAACAGGTAACGTTCAAAACACATATTAAAATCATATTGCTTTTCTTCTTTCGTTGGTCTAACTGGTGTTCTTCCTTTTTTGTATGCAAAATTAGAGCTCCTATGAGCTTAGGTAAAAAACACAGGGCTGGAACTCAGCAGTAAACTCTCTGTGGTCTAGCTGGACTTGTTTGTAGCAGCTCTGTGCCTTAGCTACAAAAACTACCCATGTGAGGCACTACCCTGTAGATGAGGCCTTGGCATAAATATCTCTTAAAGCTCACCCCAATGAATTTCAAGTGCAGCCAATGAGGGCAGTCCCCAGGCCAGAGATGCACATTTCCTCTTTTGACTTCTCACACTTGCTGTGGATCCTCTCATGGGCTGGGACCTGTGGTCCATGCTGAGAACAGAGATGTGAACCCCACAGACTCCTACAGCTCACTGTGATTGAACAAATGGCACAGTTCCTGGAACAGAAATCTTTGAAATCCACTCTTCCAAATCCAGGACTGCTGAGTCAACTGTGCATTATGCTCAGTTCCTTCTAGAACCAAGGCTTTGTAGCATTTCTCTCTCTGCTTCTACCACCAGAAGGCAGCTGCCTCTGCTGCCTCAGTTTTCTCAAATGTAAATTTAGGCACCACCAGTATCTCCCTTTAGGCTTCTAATGAGGATTAAGTGTCCAGCCCAGTGCTGGTGAATGAGAAAGCACTCAATAAACGTTAGCTAATTGTAATCGAGTGGCCTCTTGCCTTAAGATGGTCTTGTTCTTTTCACTGTTTAGAAGAACCCAGAACACACTGACTCATCTTCTCTTTCTGTCTTCTTTAAGGTGTGTAAGATCCATCAGGGGTTGTCTCTCAACTGTGCAGTCCCCTTGGATGAGAAATGGCCTGGTCTCTGCAAGCCCCATGGGTCTGGACACTCATTCTGTTTGAAGCCCCGAGGTTTAGAGCTCTGAGTGGCCTGCTTGCAGCAGATTGTAGTTTCGTCTTCTTAACTATATATGTTGTAGTCTGGAAGGAGTCTTAATCTTACCCATACAAGATTCCTTCTGAAAAATGATTGAACAACTCCTTTTTCAAAACTTAAATTGAGCCCGGCCGGGCGTGGCTCAGTGGTTGAGGGTCAACCTGGGATCCAGGCGATCAGGGTTCGATTCCCTGTCAGGGCACATGCCCGGGCTGCGGGCTCGATCAATGACTCTCACATCATTGATGTCTCTCTCTCTCTCTCTCTCTCTCTCCTTTAAAAAAATAATAAATAAATAAAAAATAAATTAAAAAAAAACAACAAAAAAACCTTAAATTGATAGCAGACTCACCACTTTCCAAAGTAAACTCATTTCACTGTTGGGGTTCTAATTGCTCTCTTTTTCAAAAGGTCTTTGTTTTTAGCAAAATCTGTCCCCCAAAGAATCTCTCCTTTGATCCCAGCTCTCACCTCTCGCTCTCTAAGATCATGTTGATGTCAGAATGGCAGATGAGCTCCATCTCTGTTTCTATTGACTTAGCAGTGGCTGTCTGGAATGTGGTGATGGAGGCAAGGAGGCTACCCTGTGGCTATTTTGCAAAGAGAAATGGGGACCCTCAGCTACATCTGTGTTAGGTGGATTGCGCAGGTAGTTAAGAGTAGAGAGAGCCAAAAGAGCTTATGTGAAAAGTTCCAAATCCCAAAGGGCACTTCAATGTGTCTGTGAGCAGTGGGCAAACATTCCAGGCCCATGAGACTGACCATGTGGCCTAAATGGTCCCAACTACTCCTCTAATTCTGCTCAGCTGGATGGCCCCTGCTGAGCACTCCTCTCAAGTCTTCACCGACAGCTCCCAATTCAGATGTGTGTATATGGGTAGCATTAGCAGGAGCACCTTACAGCACCCCTCAACTCCACCAGCCATAGACTTGACCTGGGTGGGCTTCTGATCTTTAGCATGATGGTGTTTTTGTCATGGGCCCACCCATACTTAGGTAATTGCAGGATAATTGGCATGACTCCATGCCCAGCTAAAGCCCTGGAGCTGGGAGTACCAGGCATTACAGGATTGCCATCCTTCCCTAAAGCTTCTTTGCTAGGGAATATCAGTCCTCTTTGTGTATTGAAGGCAACCCAATCTAATCATCTACACTACAGCCTAATTATAATTTAAGCTATAAGAGGAAAAAACCTAGGTTAGCAATCAAGGAAGACTGTTTTTTAATTATTTCTAACTCATTAAGCACCATCTTTGGGTAGCCTCATCCCAGGGTTCAAGCCTATGACTAGTTTCATTGAAGAGAAGAGGGTGGTGTAAGCAGATAACCGTGCTCTGAAAATGAGGAGGCCTGGTTCTGATCTCAGCACAAAACTGAGCCGTCATCTGGAGGCCAGGCCTGGAGCCTGCAGCTACAGGGAGGAGGGATCCCAGCCACGCTGAATGAGCACTTACAGAGGTTAGAGACTAAAGCAAACTCCATCCCAAGAGGGGGAAGAGGAACTGAGACTAAGACCCAAGACTCTGGTAACATGCCAGGGAACACATCATCTGGAAAGGTCATCTCCATGGGAAAGTGGGAGTGAAACAGAGAGAGCTGCATTCAGGTCAAGCAGAGATATGCAAGCGGCCGGCCTGTGGTAGCTCACAACCATGGCCATGATGTCCCTGCTGTCCACGACTTAACATAGCCCCCTCTTCATGAACACGACACACCCTTGGTGTCACAGAGTTTGGCTTTCCACTTATTGTGTGACCCTGGGAAACTCACTTAACCTCTCGAAGCCACAGTCAACTCATTTGGAAAATGAGGAGTGTGGGCCAGAAATTGTATTCCCTCCGCATCCCTAAAATGACTTTAATTTCATGAAAGGACCGTTCAAGTACATTAGCATGCCAAAAACATGTACTCAAGTAAACTTAATTGAAATGTAATACTAAGTCAACATGGGGTTTATTCTAGATGCACAATCCAGTTGCTTTCTGAACCGCCGAGTCTCGGCAGAGCTTTAAACTAATCCAGGCAATTCATTTGGCGAAGTGCAGCTGAGAAGCTATAGCATGAGGCCATTCGGTTCAACTGGTGATAAAATCATTGCTTATTAGGGGATGCTTCTTGGGCCAAAATGAAGGGAACACATACTGATGTTGATGGCAATGTAGGTGTCTTTAGAGGCCATTGAGGATTTCCCCGGGATATCAGAATAATCCATCCTGGAGCTCTCCTCTGGAAGAAATTTGGGGCAGTCAGAGTAAAAGCCTATTTTGGCCAAAGTGTACAGTCAGAATCCCTCTCCTGTCAAATGTGAAACTGAGATCCAGGCAAAGCAGAGACGGCCAGTTCCATGGCTTCTCGTTCATTTTCTTTTAACCCCTCTGCTTCCGAATGAAATGCAGAAACTCTCTTGGAATGGCAGCCGTGCCTGGCCCGATGCAGTAGTATTGGGTATGACAGGCTCATGCACGTAGAATTAAGCCCATATCAGAATTCAAAGAGCTCTTAGAGGACAGAACACCTCACCCCCCTATGACCAGGGAAATAGAATAAAAAAGGAAGCCCCAGGAAGGCTACACAGCAATAGCATAGTCAAGGGACCAGTGTCAGGGGGAGAACTGCGCTCACTCCTTTGAGACGTTTCTGAGGGCATTGGGATGCTGTTGCTTGGACAGAGAGTGGAATCAGAATAGAACCCATTAACTCGGTAAGATCAGATGTATTTTTTCCAAAGCTTCTATATCTACTTGGAATTAGTTATCCTGCTAAACTTTTTTTTTTTTAATCATTTCTAATAAAAATACATCTTTAGTACAAAAAAATTGAAAAAATATAAAAAGCATTTGAAGAATCATCTGTAATTCTAATTAATATTCAAAGAAAAACTTCAGGATGCAATATTGTAGATATTCTTTAAGGAGATTTGGAAATTATGTACCATTGTATTTTTTTAACTAGAATTTAGCATGTCGAGTTTCTCAATATATTCTATTTTTGTTCTGTATCATTAAATGATTTTTAAAAATATTTTCAAATATTAACCCTATACTTATTGCTCTGTATTTATCTCAAGTCCTTTCTCTCTTCTTTATTATTTTCTATTTTTACTTAAGGTGGCTCTCCATTACAGGATTTTTCTCATTTGTCATTTATGATGCACAAAGACAACTCAGGAATTTTGTATGTTTGTTTTGTATTTAGCCACCTGGCTGAATTTTATTATTAACTAAAGTACACCAGTTAATTATTATAGGTTTTCAGCATATGTGAATGTTGTTTTTGTCTTCTTTTTAATGGTTGCAACTTTTAAGCTTCTTGTCATATGTAATGGCAATTTTTTTTAGTGATTATTATTTTGTCTTTAATTAAAATATCTCTAAAATCATACCACCATGTTGTACAATTGGTTCAAAGATTACTTTCAAGTATTTGCTACCACTTTAAAAAAGTTTCCATTTATTCAGTTTCTCTAAATTTTTAAAGTTGTAAATCAATAATGGGTGTTAAATCTTATCAAATACTTTCTTCACTTCTGAAATAATTATATGCTTTTCTCTTCCTCTTGAATTTCCTGTGGTGGTGTATTATGTTGATGTTCCTCCTATTGTAAGTCTTCCTTAAAATGTTGGGATAAGTGCATTAACTAGTGCAAGGCCTGGAGTCCTTTCTGGATCCCATGACTCTGGCTAATGGACAGGGAAGAAAGAATATGGAGTACAGGACACCAGATCCTGTGGCTGGTGACATTCCTGCCACACTCCCATTCCATTGGTGAGACCTGGTCGCTTGATTCCAGCTAAGAAGCACTGGAGGCTGGGAAACAGTGTAACTGTGGGTGCAGGTGGAGAGGAAATGGGGTTTGGTAACACCTGATATGGTCTCTTGTACAACTTTCATAGTATGTATTAGTCTTTGAATTATCTGCTAAATTCTATTTCTAATATTCCACTTAGAGCACTACATATGATTCAAAACCAATATCAGCTAACCATTTTTCTCTGTCTGTAATATCTTTGTAAAATGTTGTTATTAAACATTCAATGTACACAGTTCATCTAGTCAGCAGGAGTGTCCTGCTTTATTTTCATAATGAAGGGGTGCTTTTTATAAATGAAAAAAATGTAAGGTTCTTGCATAAGTAGAGTTTGTCTAGGCCTAGATTGTTCTAATTTTTTAAATATGATTTTCTTTTCAAATGTCTTTTGTCAGAACTGCAAGAAGTTTGAAAGCAGGCTAACTTTCTGTCCCATTAAATTTCTCTCCCCTTCTTTCCTCTCCTTCCCCTCCTCCTCCCTCTTCCTTCCTCTCCATTTCCACCCTCTCCTGCTTTTCTTTCTTGTATTCCTTATTCTTGAAATTAAGAAAACAACAACACACCACTCAGTAAAAGCTCAGGCCAACAGGATTATTTTAATTAATTTTGGCAGTAATTCGCAAACGTTTTCTAAGTTCTTTAAGTTCAGCTAAGTTGTCTTTGTTTCTCACAGTATCACATTAACTGCAATCATTCTGTTTTCTCCTCATGGGTTTTCTGTTAAATATATATTCAATCTTCTAAGTATCTCCTTCACCTCTGTATTAACTGGCTGTAACAGAAAGTCCAACATAAACTAGCTTAAATAATAAATGAAATATATTGGCTCTGTTTTTGAAAATCCAGAGGGAGTTCATGCTTCAGTCAAAGAATGAGAAGAGTTCTCGACAGTGTTCCTGTCAATTCCCTTGGCCTTAGAGTCCTCCCTGTGTCCTTTGCATCTCCAGGCGGACTTCTCCAACTATGAAGACGGCTTCCAGCACCTTTCTGGATTACAGCCTTCCCCGTTCACATCCAGGCAAACCTCTTCCCACAGCCACTGAACAAAAATATTTTCTTTATATATATATCTTTATTGATTTCAGAGAGAAGAAGGGAAAGAGAGAGAGATAGAAACATCAAATGATGAGAGAGTCATTGATCGGCCGCCTCCTGCACGCCCCCGACTGGGGATGGAGCCCGCAACCCCGGCTCCTGACCCGGAATCTAACAGCATTCTCCTGGATCCTAGGTCGATTCTCAACTGCTGACTCACACCCGGCTGGGCTGAACAGAAATCTTAATCTCCTAGTCAGATGACCTTGAATCAAATGCTCAGCCCAGAAAGAATCCTTGTGGAAGGAAAGACGTGGTTGGTGGCGGGTCCACAGCGTCCACACCAGTGGGCTGCCCTGTGAGAGACAGCATCATCCCCCTCGAAGCTCTCGCATCTTTAACCTAATTTTCATGTGTATCTCTCTCTGATTTTTGGGTACATTTCTCAAGTTAATTCTCTCTTGGGCTCTTTAAGTTCTCTGTGATTGTGGAGATAAAGGGAGTGGATTATATTTCTCACGTTCATTTTAATTTAAAAACGTATCTCAGATTATTACTTCTTCAAGAATACTGGTCCTGATTCTATAGATTCTATATCCTTTTAGATCTTGTTGAGAATATGACTCAGAATTTTATTTTTCTCCCCAATTGGAAAGGCAGATTTTTTTACTCTTCGGGAGGAGTACATTTAAAAAAAATCTCAGGCTTCTTTCACAGGCTCAGTGATTTTTCCCTTAAACTTTACCCATACAACTTTATATTTTAAAGAGACTTTATATTATTTCTACTAAGTGATCTAATCTGATATTTGTCATAACTCCCTGCCCTGGTGAGTGTTGAGGGTGTTGGAGAAAGTTGGTTAGATCTGTCATTTAGCAGATCTAAATCTCTTCTATTTCCAAATAGTCTATTTAGAGCAAATGCTGGGTTTTTCTTATTTTCTCCCATCTCCACTGCTCCTCACAATGGGGCTTTTGGGTCTTTGTAGGAGTGTGGCTATGCATCCTTGTGGCCCTGGGGGAGAACACTAGTCTTCACATGGAGTCTGAATAAGGTCTCTGCATTGGCTTCTATTCTGCCAAATCCCTGGTCTTGCAACCAGTATCACCTGACCTTCAAGCCTATAATGACACTCAGTATTCCTGATGATAAAACCATTGCTGTCTCTCTCAAATGATACCTCAACCCTTGGCCTCCTCCTCTTTTTAACGCCAAGACCCTGCTGGTCCTTGAGTGCCACCCATTCAGCATGGCCCCTCCCTACAAACTGCAGGAGCTTCTGGACCCCTGCCTACTGTATGGTGGTTATGGGAAGCCAGCAACATCACCACTGCTCCTTATCTAGGCAATCCCTCTGCTAGAACTACACCGTCTTTCCCACACCATTTTGACCATATGTCCAGCCAAATGAAGAGTTTTCCATCATGCTACACCCAGGGAGGCGGCTCAGTACTCTATTACTATCAGGCTTTCTCAAACTTATTGAAATTTTTATAGCTCTTTTCTTTCATTTTGAGTGATCCTACCACATGGTGCATCCCTGAAACTCATCTACCTCTCACCCTCCAGGGAAAGAATGGGTGGAATTCCCACCTCTCTTTACTCTCTAGCACCAGGCGTCATATGTTGAGATGTCTTCTCTCTGCTTATGATATAATTGCTAATTATTCTACCAGGTCTGACTCTTGGTAAAGAGCCACAAATAGCCATGAAATTTATATTGGGTTCATATCCTCCAACTGCTCATTGCAAAAGAGGAGGCTTTGCTTTCTGGATTTCTGCTTAGGTGTGCTATTTGCTCTAGAAGGGATCCTCACAGAGTAGATTTTCTACCCCTCTTCCTGCTAGCCAACCTTTTCTCCTTGGAGATGGGAGTATTAGGAGTTCTCCCTGATGTCTTCATTTAGGGGGAAACTAGAGTCAGTACTCTGCTTTTCTCAATCCAGACACATCTGCTCAACTTCTAACAAATATCTATGCATAGCTGGTGGTACTTCATTTCAGTGCCAATGTGGTGCCTTCTATTTTATATTCTGTTGATCCTTTCTACAGAAATCTGGAAATAGTGTATTGAGATAGTAGGGTTCACATTACCATGCTACTTATAAATCTGAATGTGTTTAATAAATCATGAAGACATGGAAAGTACAACGAATTACCATTTTATCTTTCAAATGATTTTACCTTTTGTCTACAAAGATGACATTCTCCCAAATGGTCAGAAAGGTTGTTTTTCCAATAGTGTGTTTGTTGCATATTTCCTTGTCTGATTTCTCTGTGACCAACAATATCATGTATTTAGCTGGTGGCAGATATCACAGGCAAGGACTATGGGGCAGGATGTGGTGTTTTAGTGCCTGATGTTAGAACTCACATCTTTGCAGCACTGGGCCCTCAGACTGTCTCTGAGACGGTCACATCTGGAAGGAGTGTGGCATAGAGCCAGAGGTATAATATTTACAGTTAATAGCTTTGATCCAAACATTAACTTCCCTCTTGCTAGTTGTCTGACTCCTGCTAAGGTGTTTAAATTCTTTAAACTTTAGTTTCCCTCCCTATAAAACACAAGTGATAAGAGCATCCTCTTACTGGTGGTAAAACACATAGGGCCTAGCCCCTAGTATGCACTCCAGTATGGTAATTGTTATTAATACTATGGGTACAGTGGTAGTAATAGCACTAATATTAGTAGTGAAACTCATGGAACCCCTCTTCTCTTGCCAAAATCAAAATTACTGCCAAGTAAGCTGAACATTATGGCATTCCACTATAAATGTTTCAGAGATAAGCAGTGACTTCCTGAACAATGTCCTCTAGAGAATTAGGAAGATGAAGCTTCCCAAATAAAGCTCTCTCCACAACCAGTCCAATGGAAGATCATTAGCTAGGGACTGAAGTGGTTCTTAGGGGGACAGTTGACCCTCAACATGCACTGGAATACAGGATCCTTTTATGGCTGACAATGGCTCTTGTCCAGTGGCTCACGAAGTGTGTGGTTCAAACATTTGTTGTAGAGTCTTTTTAAATGAGGGCTCCAAATGTCGCTGGCTACCTTAAAGTCTACTTTGCTACATGTGAAAGGGACCACCCATGTATGTTCAGGTTTTTCTCTTTTAGAAGCAAGAGCACATTCCAATATTTTTCTTGGACAATGAACTCCTTAACTCATTTGCTTAAGCTGGAATTAAATTTTTTTTTTATAAATGGAAGATCTTAAATAAAAATCAACTGTTGAACTGGCGGCTTTTAGAGCCAGTTTCTAAAACAGAGGACCAGATTTGAGCAAGGTGTCATTGTTGATCATGTTAGCAGTGCACCTTGTTGAGAAACATGATTATGCAGTCAGGTCGAGCAGAGTGAGGACACTGTCAGGGCCAATCACTGTGGCAACCTTGAGGCAATAATTATTAAAGACAGTCTGCCAATGCTTGGTGGGCTCATGGCCTAGTTTCCTAGGAGAAAAATCATATAAAGCCATAGTCATTACAGATATAGGTCCTATTCAGTAGTGTGAACAGAGTGCTACGAAGCAGAGAGGGGGAGGCAACCAGTCGTGGATAATAACCTTGGGGGGTTTCCTAGAGATGGTGAGGGTGTGCCTGGGCCTTGATGGGTACATTGACTATCCCCAGGGTAAGAGCAATAAAATAGCATCATTTAAAGAAAATAAATTTGTGTTATAACAACAAAGCTAAAATGATGTTCACAAAATAATACAATTGTCCATTATGATTGCTCTAACCATGTACTTATTAACAATATACTTATTAAAGAAGTAATTTAATTTTTCCATATGTATTCAAAAGGTCATATAATGTAGCTTTCTGGGAATAAAAATGAAAATCTCTCCAAAGTGCCTTCCAGAGCGTTAGAGCAGAAATGAGTGTGTGTTCCTCATGCCCTTCCAAGGGACACATGGAAGGCAATTCCCAGCCAGGGAGCAAAGTCACACCTTACAGAGCTGCCTCCCAGCCAGGGTGAGGCATAAGTGTGGCATCCTGGTCCAACCACTCCCTGAAATACTCATATTGTGTCCCAGGGACCACAAGCAAGCTGGAGATTACTGGCCTGGGCAGGGTTTACTGAGAGCCTGAGTCGGAAAACTAAGGTCTAGTCCCAGCTTCCTGCACGGTTACCCAGAATGAGTCTTGCAGGAGTGGTGGACTCTCTGCCCAGGTTTCCTTAACTCCCACTTTAACAACCGAAAATGTGGCTACTTTTAATTAAGTGCCCAGCCTTTTGAGATGGACACTCCATCTAGATTTTTAATGCCATTTCTTCTTCTCGGGTTCAATTCTCAAAATCTTTGTATGTGTGACCCCTGGAATGTAGGAACTGGGGACAGTTCTGGAAACAACATCTGCAATGCTTCAAGAGACAGCCTTTTTGTTTTGTGCTGTCCTGCTTTGCTTCATTTTAAAAGGTGGATGCGGTCTTTGCCCCAGGGCCCGCACTGGGGAGGAGGGACATTAACTGTGAGTTGCTCAACACATATTTGATAAATAGCTAGTTCTGTGGCACCTCCTCCAGAGATATTTTCTGTCTCTCCCCCTCCAATGGTGGATATGATTTCCTCCTCAGGGTGATCTTAATGTCCCCAGAGCCCACTGGTAATGCCAGGCAGATAGGAATCCATCTGCAAGAGTCACAGAGCCGGCTTGCCAAGGAACAGGATCTGAGTTATTCTTAAACCATCCTCTAGCTTCCTCCTGACTTTGAGGAGATAATTCTGACCATGCATCTCTTAATCAAAGAGAAGTCACAAAAGGATTGCTTTCTGAGAACTACCACATCCCTGGGAGGGATTTATACGGTTATCAAGACATGTCTATCTAGCTGGGCTTACCCTGGAGTGATATATAATTTGCCTTATTTGATCTGCACAATATCATAAAGTAGTGTAAGTATGGCCCTTTTATAAATGAGAAGACTGGTTTAGGAAGACGAAGTGCTTTCACCAACTAGTACTGGCAGAGCCCGAGTGGGAACTGGATTGGCATGGCTGCTCTGAGATGCTTCTCTGGGAGGCTGCTGGGCTCCCGAGCAGAGGCAGCTATGCAAACACAGAGGCTCTGAAGCATTCCCGGTAGCCCTTACGTGTGTCTTCCTGGGTGAACAAGCACTTTGATCTCACTGTCCAAAGCTGAACTCATATTTTTCCTCAGTTTGTGTCCCCTCCTGTAATCCTGTAATGTACTTTTTTCTTTTCCAGAGAGGAAGGGAGAGGGAGAGAGAGAAACATCAATGATGAGAGAGAGTCGTTGATCGGCTGCCTCCTGCACGCCACCCACCAGGGATCGAGCCCGCAACCCAGACATGTGCCCTGACCGGGAATCGAACATGGACCTCCTGGCTCATAGGTAGATGCTCAACCACTGAGCCACGCCAGCCGGGCTGTAATGTACATCTTTTATCCAGTGTCCAATGAGCAGCTAAGCTGCGGCTTGTGCAGCCAGACCATGTGAGTTAGAATCCTGGGCCCACCACTTACTATATGAGCTTGAGCAAGTTACTTAATCTTTCTGTGTCTTAGTTTCCTTGTTTGTATAATGATATAAGCACATTACCTACTTATAGAGTTAGGGAGGCTTGAGTGAGTTCACAGGTATAGAGTGCTTAAAACTGTGCCTGGTAAATGTTAATTGAAAGCTTAGAAAACATTTGGAGTTGGAATGGAACACAAGCTCCCTAACCTTTTTGTTTTTAGAAAAAGAACACAGGAAAAGAAGTCTTTACAGTTAGTATATTTATGGCATTGCATTCATAAAAATGTTTCAAAAATACATCTTTTTTTCAAACTTAATTTTTATTGTTGATACTATTACAGATGTCCCCATTTTACCCGCCTTTGCCCACCTCCACCCAGGTCCCGCCCTTCTTTCCCTTTGGCTATCACCAACCACACTGTTGTTGTGTCTGTGTATTCTCTCTATATATGTTTTTGGCTAATCCCTTCACCTTCTTTCATCCAGTCCCTCCGCCCTGCTCTGTTCTGACAGCTGTCAGTCTGTTCCATGTATCTATGCCTGTTTCTATTTTGTTCAATTTTTTTAGATGAGTTTTAACTATACTTTCCTTTCTATTCTGCTCACCTTCAAGTTGAAGCCCAGGTGTGTATGTCTATTGGAAAATTGATTCTGTGTGCTTAGATGCTCTTTTTTAAATAAAATTATTCCACTGTCTTTTGTGGAAGCCCATCAGAAATCAGAGGTCTCCAATTTTTAAAATGCAAACAAATACAACTAAATGGGCCCAAGCCCTAAGGATTTTTAACACGCTTGAAAACCCCCACCCAAGAGACACTATGGTTTCCACACCTGGAGAGAAAGCCCTCCCCCACCTGCCTCTGGTACCACAGACTACCGGCACATTAGGGAATTTGTTTAAATTTGCCTTCTATTTCCTTTTTTAAAAAGTCATCTTAGAATAACTAAGTGGGCTGAGATAAAAGTTATATCAGCTTCACATTTGCAAATATTATTGTCCTGGATAACATCTTAGAGTTTCAGATTGCAAGGCTGTTCTCTTCAGATGCTGAGCCTAGAGTCCATGGGCTAAAGAGCCAAGGCCTTCTTTACTTCCTGTGTTGGATGCCTCATCTGCAGAGCCACATTTTTGTCAGGCAATTTGAAGCAGTGCTGAGATGCTCTTTAAGAGGACTAGTGGAAGGAGCCTGTACCCTAGAGATGCCTCAAGTAAAGAGCTGGGATGCATCCTGAGCCAGAGTTGGGCCCATAGTTGCAGCTCTGCATCCATAGTTGGGGCATGGCATCAAAAAGAACCTGCAGCCAGACAGCTCATCTTTTCGAAATCTCTCTACAGACTAAGGGAGCAACTGCTCCTGAACCCTGTCCCAGGCTGAAGGGTAGAATAAGGGTAGAATCCAATTCAGCAAATTTTCATCAATGACCACTGTGTTCTGGGCCCTGCACTATAGCTGGGTGAAAATACGCAGTATGATTCCTGCCCTCGGCAAGTTCAAAGTCTGGTTGGGGAGACAGGTGAGAAGACAGAGAACCACTACATAAAATACTGGCCATGATCTTTGCGTAGTGAATAAAATGTGATGGGAATGACAGGGAGGGAGGAATGATTCATGGAGATGAGGTCTGAAGTGGTTGGAAGCATGGGCTGGATTAGAGAAAGGAATAAAGCAGGCTGCTGAGAGACAGGGAGAGGGAGGGAGACAAACTCACAGAGAAAGGAAACAAGACAAGACGAGAAGCCTGAATCAGCAAGGAGAAGGAAAATAGGCAGGCTCCAGGCGGCCGGCGCACGATGTCCATGGGGGTGGGGGAAGGTGAGGATATGAAAAGGGACCAAGGAGAGAAGGGCCTTGACTACTCTGGAATTAGGACCATTTCCTCTGGTGAAACCCCACTGTGCCAGAAAGAAAATTTTTCCAGTTGCCTGTGACTTAAGCCCCAAACCCTTAGGATACTCTCATGCAAGTTAGATGCCTGGGATCAATTAGCAGAGAGCAGCAGCTAATGATACCCAGTAACAGTGCTGTTAACAGGTACTGTCGTGCTTTCAGTGGGGGTTGGTGATGAAAATCCTGGAAACAGAGAGATAAGCCAGCCCTGGGTGTGCTTTTCTCGGCCCCAGGTTAGGGTCTCTTGACCCTTTCCTTGCTTGACTCCTCCAGCATGGCTCCTCAATTTAGTAAATTTTACTCAGGGGTCTTCCTTCATATCCCACTGTCCAAAGGAGCAAATATTTGGCAGATTTCTTTCCACACCTGATTCATCTTGTACTTGTAGAAAAGAAGGAGGTGTCACCAGGAGTTTTAGGAAAGTAGACACAGACGAGACCCACAGACACAGGGCAAGAAGCTTGGATGGCAGCCCTGCCTGATGCTCCCTTCTCTGCGAGCTGCTGTGTACATGGTGCTACCTTCTAGCCAGTGAGGGGAGCTCCTTTCAGAGGCTGCTGGGACTGAGAATAGCCACAGAGACCCCTTTGTCTAAACCTCTCATTGGATAAGTAGGGAGACTGAGGCCTGCGGACATGCAAAGTCAAATGTGTTTAGTTAATCCAGAGGTCTGGAAAAAAGATGTGGTAAAGAAAGAGGTGAGGAAAGAGGCATGTAGAAGAATTCCATCTTTCAGGACAGACTCCTATCAACGAGGTCATGAGAGACTAATGGATAAATGAGGAAAAGAGACATTGACATTCTGGAGAGAAGAGAGTACTGGGATCCTCTGGCTGCGTATTTTAATCTGTGTGGCGTGAGACATGGAAGAAAGTCACCAAGAATTTGAAAGTGCAGAATTCTCTCTGCTACTCACCTGCCACCCTCAGGTTAATTCCAACATTCCTGTTGAGGACAATTCAGGTGACATGCTTTGGGAAGCCTTTGGAATGCTCCTGCCTAGATCAGCTTGCTGATTATTGATCTTATAGCATCAAGTCCTCCCCATCAGACCACTTATCATAATTGCACTTTCTACCTGATTCTTTGATTGAAATTTGTCTCCCATGAGGGCTTGAGCCATGTCTGCTTTGGTTCACAATTGGGTCCTTAATGCCAAACATAGTTCCTGGAGCTTGGTATGTTTGATTAATTATAAAATGATAAGTAAATAAGGTTCCTTGAGAATGAGTGGTTCATAAGAGACAATTTAAAACTAAAAGTTTGAAATTATTAAGAGAAACAAGAGAATAAATATATCAAAAACAAATAAAAAAGGCATGGCATAGATGTGAGGCACTGGCTGGCATGGAGGCAGTATCTTCACAGTGGTTTTGGTCTACAGTTGTGAAATTGTCTTAGTGACTCAACAGATATTTGTTGCTCACCCACGATGTGTTGAGCTTTATGCTACTTACTGGGGACATGTGGATAGCTATGTCTCTCATGGACTTCCCAGCGTAACCATAAACTCTAGATGCTGTGTAAGGGGCTTTAGGGTAGGAAGTGTACTGGGTGAGTTCACAATTAGGACAGTAGGATGAGAAACTTGGGAGTGCTGGTGATTAAAAACCAGGTGATTAAGAGACTTGGAGAGGTTGAGACATTGTGAATTCCATGTGTTGGATCACCCTTCCAAAAGGTCATTGGAGTCACCCAGGAAACAAAAACCAAAATGCCTCAGACAACTTCTAGACCAATACTTGGTGCAATATATCTTACACATATCAAAATACGCGTGGTAAAGATAAACTGCCAATTGCATCAAGAGTCTCATGGCATTTGGACTGTGTGGGAGATGGTGGAGGGATGGTAACAGGATTTCTGACAACCTTTATAACTGGAGAAGCCTTAAATTGTAAACAGGTAATAACTGGACATATCAGTAGGCTATCCTAAAACAACCATACAAAACTGGAAAGGGTCTATGCAGGCTCTAATCTGAGGATGAGTAAAGGGGCCATAATGATATCAGACGGTTGATGGAGGGCTCTGGGTCCTGTGGATTCTCAAAATTAACCAAGAGAAACTCATTTCCATAATAAAGGTTTAATTTAGGAGAACCTATAAAGAGTAAAATCCAAATTGAGAATGGCAGGGAAAATAGGGGCAAAGGAAAAAGAAGATTCAAATAGAACAGGGAAGGGTAAGAAGACAAACAGGCCTTACAAAGTTTTAAACTATTTACAAAAACTACAAAAGAGAGTGTTCTTGTAGAAAGAACTAAAGAAATTATTCTGGTCTTGTAATAGTGCAGTGAAATTCATCTCACTTAAATATGAGCAATAGCAAAAAATCTGTTATCAGATCTCATAAAGATATGTTTTAAAAAAGAATAAAAACACAATAATGTCTAAAAGATAATTTTTAAAACTCACAAAATAGGTGAAAGACATAATCTGATAATAGAACATTAGCTAAAAATTAAGAAAGTGATAGATGATATAAAATGATAGCATAATCAAGATTAAGAAAAACTATGAATAAAAAAGCTGTGAGACATTTACACAATGAAATACTATGCAGCTGTAAAAAAGAAGGATTTCTCACCCTTTGAGACAGCATGGGGACCTGCAGAGTATTATGCTAAGTGAAATAAGCCAGTCAGAGAAAGACAAGTATCACATGATCTCACTTATATGTGGAATATAATGAACAAAATAAACTGACGAACAAAATAGATCCAGAGACTTGAAGCATGGAAGAGACTGATGAATTTCAGATAGAAGGGGGGTAGCAGGAAAAAATTAACTAAAGAACTTATATGCATATATGCATAAACCATGGACACAGACAATAATGCAATGAAGGCCTGGGGAGGGGGCAGAAGTGGGGTTTAGGGGGTCAAAGAGAGGAAAAAAGGACATCTATAATACTTTCAGCAATAAAGAAAATTTTTTAAAAAGAATAAAAAAAGAAAACCTCATAAATGAGATGATTGAAAAACAATTTGTAATGATAACTGAGAACTCAGGAAATAATTACAAACAAAACAAAAAAATTTGTTTCAAATTAAATAAATACTAATTTTATTTTAGAAATAAAGACTAAGTTAGAAGGTACATGAGAATGAATAATATTATAGAACATGCATTAAGAGAAATAGAAGATGGAAAGAAATGAACATATAAAATTAATTAAAGACAAAGTGACAGATAAAAGAAATAGCAAAGAAGATCTAATGTATGATGACAGGAGTCTCCAAAGAAGAAAATCAGAGTATTATAATTTTAAAATAGTATTGAAAATAGTAGTAAATTAATTATAGTTCTTCAGAGATAGATAGGGATAGAGATACATAGATAAATGGATAGATGATAGATAGATTAGATATAGATGATAGATAGATGATAGATAGATAGATAGATAGATAGATAGATAGATAGATGATAGATAGATAGATAGATAGATAGATAGATAGATAGATAGATAGATAGATAGAATATAATAAAAGATACAGATACTGCCACACAAATACACACAAACACTATGGTACATTGAATAAATAATATCACACACAAATCCTATACAAATGTAAATTGGCATAATAACAAAAGTAAAATAATTTTAAATTGGCTAACAAAGCTAAATCCAATATTATATTGCATGCAAAAGACACACCTAAAACACAGAAATTGTGACATGTAAACAATAAAAAATAATTAAAATGTATAAAGATTTATTAAGTAGCCCGGCCGGCCGTGGCTCAGGGGTTGAGCGTCAACCTAGGATCCAGGCAATCAGGGTTCGATTCCCGGTCAGGGCATATGCCCGGGCTACGGGCTCGATCAATGACTCTCTCATCATTGATGTTTCTATCTCTCTCTCTCCCTCTCCTTTCCTCACTCTGAAATCAATAAAGATATATTTTTTTTTTTAAAAAAGGATTTATTAAGTAAATGCAAATACAAAAAGTAGAATTCACAATCCTGATGTCCAATAACATGAAATTCACTTGAAAATTATTAAAAGAAACAACAAATAATACTTTCTGTAATGACCTATAATTTATTTAATATATAATGTTTATTAATATTTTTAAAAAGAACAACAAAGTAGCAATGTTCCTAAAACAGAAATTTCCGAAGATTCAAGAAAAAATAAAATCATACTACTAATAAGAGTACTTTATCAGGCCCTGCCAGGCGTGGTTCAGCGGTTGAGAGTCGACCTAGGATCCAGGCGATCAGGGTTTGATTCCTGGTCAGGGCACATGCCTGGGTTGCGGGCTGCAGCTGATCAATGACTCTCTCATCATTGATGTTTCTCTCTCTCTTTCTCCCTCTCCTTTCCTGTCTCTGAAATCAATAAAGATATATTTAAAAAAAAAAAAAAGAAAAAAAAAGATTACTTTATCACTTCAAGGTTAACAAATTGTACAAACCGTTTATAGGATATAGATGACATAATCAAACAAACCAGCATTTATTAATATATTACAAACCCTGAATCCTAATAATAGACAATATCCCAAGTTTTCAAGTACACATAAAAAAATCATAAAAATTACCTATATCCTGGGCTGCAAGAGCATTTATATATTCCAAAGAACAGAAAAAACACAAACAGATGTCTTTGAACACAGTGCAAACATTTAAAAAATTATTTTAAAAATAATAATGGCCCTTTGATGCAAAGGAAATTAAAAATACACATTTAAACAAGGTTTTTTAATGCTGCACTTTTATCATAGCCAGAGACTGGCAATAACTCAGTGACTAAATTATGGTACATCCACTTGCACAGTGGAATGAGGAATATATATATATATATATATATATATATATATATATATAAAATGCTGTGAAATAATCTGTAGTAATTATTTCTAAGTGAAAAAAATGTGAAGATAAAATGCATATGATTTGTTATTATTTATTAAAGAAAGGGGCAGACATAGTTGCTTATATGTATTTTTAAATGAAAATGTAAATCCCAGAATTATACAAAAGTGATTAGGTACCTGTTTTAAGGTTGCCTAACACTCCAGTTGCAACAACTAGAAAAAAAATCCAGATAACTGTAATAAATATCATTTGCAAAGGTGTCACAGAACTATGGAAGGAAAAGGATTATATCAGCTAAAATTCCAGATGTAAGAAAATTTCTGAGCTAAGCTGACAATCTCCCTCTGATTAAATAAATAAAAGAAGACTTAAATGAAGAGAAATTTCATGTTCATTGATTGGAAGACTCAATATTATGAACATATATTACTTCTCAATTGTGCTTAAGCACAATCCCAATCAAAGTTCCAGGAAGCTACTCTGTAGATACTGACAGATTGATTATAAAGGTTATATGAAAAGGAAAAATGCCTGGGACAGCCAACACAACACTAAAGAAGCAAAAGGAAGTTCGAGGACTTACACTATCTCATTTCAAGGCTTCCTTAAAGCCACAATAATCTAGACAGCACATGATTAGTGGAAGAACAGACGTATAGATCAATGGAATAGACTAGAAAGAAAACTCAGAAATATATCCAAGTAAATATAATCTACTGACACTTGACAAAGGAACAAAAGCAATTCCATGGAGAAATTACAGGTTTTTCAACAAATGGCTTGGGCAACTGGACATCCATATGCCAAAAAAAAAAAAAAAAAAGGAGCCTAGATATAAACTTTATACCTTTTACATATATTAGTTCAAAATGAATCACAGGTCTAAAGTAAAATGAAAAACTATAAAACATCTAGAATTAACATGGAAGAAAATCTAGGTGATTTTGATTTGGTGACAAGTTTTTAGATATAGTATCAAAAGCATGATTTATTAAACAAAATTTGATTAATTGGACTTTATTAAAATTAAAAACTCCTGTTATTTTAAATAAACTGTTAATAAATTAAAAAGCAAGCCACAGACTAAAAGAAAATATTTGTAAAACAAATATCTGGTAAAGGACTGGTGTTAAAACTGTGGAAAGAATTCTTAAAACTCAAGAATAAGAGAATAACTAAAAAAAAATGGGTAAAAGTACTGAACATCTTACCGAAGAAGATGCCCAGATGGCAAATAAGCATATGAAAATACGCTCAACATCATTTATCATTAGGAAGATACAAGTTAAACATCAATGAGATACCAATATACAAAATATCTGAATAGAAACTGACAATAAGCTTGAGGATTAGCATTAAATATAAATTTATGGGCAGAATTAAGATTAAAAAAGGTTACGAGTTTAAGTAGTTTATGTTGGCAGTAAACTCAGTGATGGTTGTATGCTCTGACAAAAGATTGAAGTTTTTCACAGGATATTTCCTGAAAATGATGAAATTAACATAGAAATTATTAACAGAAAGTTAACTACAAGCATCCCAACTATGTAGAAGATAATTACACTTCTAAACTATAGACCCCCCCCCAAAATCAAAATGAAAGTCAGAAAATATTTTAAAGGAAGCTCTCAAGTTTCGATGGGGCATTGGAAATGAATCCCTCCCAGTTGGTGGACATAGCCTTTAAAGTTCACCATGCCTGGGAAACAAGGACATTAAAGCAGGCCACTGTTTTCTTAGAAACAATGCAGGGAAATCAGAAGGAGAGGTGGGACCCAAAAAGGAAGGAGGTTGTACCTACTAGGCATCAATCAATGCACCTATTGCAAGGAAGAGGGCCACTGGAGAAAAGACTCCCCTCAACTCAAGAATAAACATAAAAAGGGTAGAAAACTTTTACAGAGAAATGTTAGAAAGGAATGCAGCTGCGGTGTCGGTTACTGGAGTGACCGGACAATTATAGAAACAGGCATTCCTTCAACCTCTAGAATGCAAACTTGGGGATCAAAAACTTATGAATAGTTATCTCTCCACGCCAAACTGCCTCATTCCATTGTTGGGTAGAGATTTACTTTGTAAATCACATGCACAAATAAAATTTTCCCCTGAGAAGAAACAGTGATGTTTTAAAGTCCCACTGGAACATGCTCTCCAGCTCCAGGTGCTCCTGACTTGCCCAGAAGGACCCGGAGGTGAACTCTTCAGATAGGAGATCTACCAGCAGGTTGATCGAACCATTTGGGCCAATGAAACCCCTTGTAGGGTAGTTAACATCCAACATGTAAAAATTAACCTAAAAGAAGGGCTGAAGATCTCATGGGGAAAAATACCCCAATACCCCTAAAAAAGAAAGCTTTAGAGGAAATTCAACCAGTTCTGCAGAAATTCTTAAAATCAGGATTAATTTGGCCATGTCAGCCTCCCAATAACACTCACATTTTGCCAGTCAAAAAGCCTGAAAGACTGTCATTCATTTCAGAAATCTCCTAGAAAATAGGACTAGCACAAGAGATTCAATGACAACATCTTAGAGACCCCAATCTATGGGGGTGGACCAAGAAAATGAACCACACAATAAAGAATATTTTGGTGAAAATATGCCAGGAAACACGTTTGATATGACACCAGGCACTCCCTATTGCCTTGCTCAGTCTTAGGGTAGCACCCTGAAGCAGACTTCAGTTAAGCCCTTTTGAAATAGTTTATGGAGGACCCTTCCAAGTTTCTATTTTAGGAACACCCCCTTTAGATCTAGAACTTGAATAAAAAAATCAAACACTATGTACAATATTTCAGGCAAACACTAATAACTTTGCATAAGTTTGCTCATTGCAGGTCTATCTACCCGCCTGATGAGCCCTTACACCCATCTCAGCTGGGAGACTAAGTCTTACTACAGACTGAAAAACTGAAGGTCCCAAACAGCAGTTAGCTGAGCAATGAACCAGTCCCTGTGATGTCCTGCTGACAACACCCTCTTCCCTGAGTTCACGGGAATCAAGCCTTGGATCCACCACACTCAAAGTGGGTGCCACCTGAGGAGGACTAGGATCTTGCTGCTGCTGTTGATACCGCGAGGGTAAGCTGGACCTGTACTCCTGAAAGAGATTTAAAAATTCCTCTTTTTGAAAGCGACAGCACCTCCCAAAGCTAAGAGACAATGCTACTTTTCATTTCATTATTATTTTTTGACAATTGCTATACTTTGTGCCCATGATTGGACTGATACGCCTTTGTCCACATTTCCCAGACAGTGGCTTCTATGGCAAACTTATCCCACTGTTGGATGTGCCAACAAAAGCCCTGCTCAGGATTAGATCATGGGAATCCTTTAGTCTTTCCAGTTTCCAATTTCATTAAAATTATCCCTGTGTTAGTAGGCATACCGGTCACTAAATACTTGGTTGTTTGTCTACACAATAGGTCTCACTTTGGAAGCCCATCTACACCACCACCTCTTGAAATATGAAGCAGTCTACCAGCTTCACTTGCTCAGCAGTGCCATCCTCTAGACACAGCATTTGCTGCCTTTGGAAGACAGCAATCCTGCTCCCTCCTGTAAAGGCTTCTCCTTCCTTTAGTAGATACCAAGAAGCTCTGGACCTGGGGCTGGTAAGACTACAGCCCTTGGCAGCAGGAAGAAACTACAGAAGATGAGACCTCCATCTATTGGTCCTTGTAAGATTACAAGGTCCAGAGTTTTGAAGGGGGGAATTATTACCCTAGACAGTTGAAGCACCAGGGAGTCTCCCCCATTGGCCAAGATGGTGCAGGAGGAGGTTCTTATACTGAGCGGTCAAAAGCTAGAAAGATGAATGGATTGGCCCAAGTGCCTCAAAAACTAGCGAGATAATTGGATAGAAAGAAGCTCTCCCTTCCCTATTCTTATAAGAAACAAGGGCTGGAGCAGGAAAGGTAGATGGTCTTTGAGATGGAAGTCTCAGAGGTCCCGGCACCTGAATAAAAACCTCTTTCTCGTTGCACCAGCACCTGCCTCACCAGTTTGGCTTTCATTGCAGCAGGCAGCTGAACTTGCGTTTTTTTGTTACAAGGGCACATAGAAGAATCAACCAATGAATGCATAAATAAGTGGATCATCACATTGATGTTTGTCTCTGTCTCTCTCCCTTCTTCTCTCTCTCTAAAATCAATACATATTAAAAACAACAACAACACCCAGTTGATATACTCATGGCTAAATACTGGAAAACTTTTACTTCTGTAATTCAGAACAAGACGGGTGCCTGACACACCACATTTATTCAACATTTCACTGAGGGGAGTACAATGAAGCAAGAAATAAGAATAAAGATGAAAGAATATAAAAGAAACCCAACTTTATTTTTTTTTAGATAATATGTTCTTGTTAAAATATTCAAGGTAATTTAGAGAAAAAACTATTAGCATTTATAAGTTAATTTATTAAGGTCTCTGAAGATAAGGTTAACGTGCAGAAGTCAACTGTATTTTTATATTCCAACAACAGAAAAGTATAAAATAAAATTTTTGAAAAAATTTGTATTTATTTTAAAATATCAAAGATATAGGAATGAATCTAACAAAGACTGCCTGGGACCTCTATATAAAACTAAAAATTTTACTAAAGAAACTAAAAAATACTTAAATGAATGAAAGGGTATATCATGTTTATTTTGAGTCAGTGTTGTCACAGTGTTAAATTTCCCTCAAATGTGTATATATGGTATGTGTGTGTGTATGTGTGCTGTATATGGATATATATGCATATGTATACATATATGCATGTATATACATATGTATATAACAAGAGGGATTTTTAAAGGGGGAGGGAAAGTAAAAGTTGACAAACTGACTAAAATTCATATGCAAATGCAAAGAATCTGAAATACAACAAATTAAAGAAGAAAAATAAAATTGGAGAGCTCATACTGACAGATACCATGAGATATTATAAATATATTACTAGTTCAAAGAAATACAAACTGAAGAGTAGATTGGACCAGGAAGTGCCCAAACCAAACTCACATATATTTATGACAGAGATGATAGCACAGTTCATTCAAGGAAACAATGGCCTTTTCAATAAAAGTTGCATGGTCAATAGGTTATCTATAGGCAAGAAAGTAATGAAACTAGACTACTTTCTTTAACTTAGCTATAAATTCCAGATTGATATTGGATCTAAATGTGAAGTATCAATCAATAAAGCTATTTGAGGAGAACACAATTATATGTATGTGAAATCTTGGGGTGAAGTTTCATTTTGTTTTATTTTCTAAAAAGGACAACTGGGCATAAAAGAAAAAAAGTGATAAAAATGTATAATATTTTTTCTTTGCTTAATATACATTGTTTTTAAACAAAGAAAAAACTCATATACAAAGACAACACTATGGTGACTACCAGAGGGAAAGGGGCTGGGGGGAGGTAGGAGAGGGTGAAGGGGTGATAAATGGTGATGGAAGGAGACCTGACTTGGGATGGTGAACACACAATAAAATATACAGATAATTTATTATAGAAGTGTACACCTGAAACCCATATAGTTTTATTAATCAATGTCACCCAATAAATTCAATAAAAAGAAAAAACAAAAAAAACAATGTATATTAAAAATTAAGAAACATTGTTCATCAAAGGCAACTTTCAGAGTAGAAAGAGATTGGAAATGCATATATTCAACAAAGGACCTGTATCCAAAATATATATTTTAAACCCTATAAATTAACAACAAGCAACATTCATTTTTATTGTTATCAAATGCTGGCACTTAGAAATGTACTTTTTAATTTTCATTGGACCTCAGTTGTACAGAATGTATTATTCATAATCCTTGGTTCATAACATATTGTCATCATTAATTAATGCATGACTTTCTTTTATTCACTTAATCTTTTAATTGTTTGATAATGCAATAACCCTTGAACTAACCATTCTTTAAGAATAAGAACTTTGAATTTTGCCTACATCTAGCCATATTTCTCCCCGCTCCCTGTCTCCTCCAAACCATTAACCATGATCTTAACTACCACATTCTTCTTGCCAAGTTTCCTGATTACTTGATTTTGTCACATCAATATATATTCCCCCAAAATGTGTGCATATTTTTGCTCTAATTACTTTTAACTTTTAAGAAGAACATGCTGCTATAAATAATTTTGAAGATCACTTTTACCATTTAATATTTTATTCTTAAGATTTATCCAAACTTTTTTGTTGCTGTTGTTTTGACTGCTGTGTAATACTGCATGATGGGAATATGCCACATTTTGATCGTCCGCTTTTCATTTTCATTTTTTGCTTTTTTTACTTTTTTATTTAATTTATGGGGGTGACATTGGTTAATAAGATTATATAGGTTTCAGGTGTACAATTCTATAACACATCATCTGTACATTGTATTGTGTGTTCACCACCCCAAGTCAAGTCTCCTTCCATCACTATTTATTTCCTCTATAACTTCCTCTACTTCCCCCACCCCCCCTTTCCCTCTGATAATCACCACGCTATTGTTTGTGTCTATGAGTTTTTGTTTGTTTTTTGCTTAATCCCTTTATCTTTATCGCATAGCCCTGAAAGTAACCTCCCCTCTGAGAGTTGTCAATCTGTTCTTGATCTATGAGTCTGTTTCCATTTTGTTTGCTAGTTTATTTCGTTCATTAGGTTCCACATATGAGTGAAATCATGTGGTGTTTGTCTTTCTCTGACTGGCTCGTTTCACTTAGCATAATTCTCTCCAGGTCCATCGTGCTTTCTCAGAAGGTAAGGTTTTCTTCTTCTTTTTTTTTTTATAGCTGAGTAGTATTCCATTGTGCAAATGTACCACAGCTTTTCCGGGGCTGCTTCCAAATCGTGGCTATTGTAAGTAACTGCAATAAACATAGGGGTGCATATATTCTTTTCAATTGGTGTTTTGGGTTTCGTTGGATATATTCACAGGAGAGGAATTACTAGGTCATAAGGAATTCCATTTTTAATTTTTTGTTTTAACTCCATACTATTTTTCACAGTGGCTGCACCAATCTGCATTCCCACAAGCAGTGCACAGGGTTCCTTTTTCTCCACAGCCTCACCAACGCTTGTTTGTTGATTTATTAATGAGAGCCATTCTGACAGGTGTGAGATAATATCTCATTGTGGTTTTAATTTGCATCTCTCTGATGATTAGTGATGTTGAGCATCTTTTCATATGTCTATTGCCCATCTCTTTGGAGAAGTGTCTATTCAGGTCTTTTGTCCATTTTTTAATTGACTCTGGTTTTTTTGGTGTTGAGTTTTATAAGCTCTTTATAAATTTTGGATATTAACTCCTTATCAGATGTATTATTGTTAATATGTTCTCCCATTCAGTGGGTTATCTTTTCATTTTGTTCGTGGCTTTCATTACTGTGAAAAATATTTTAATTTGATATTTTTTCGTTTGTTTCTCTTGCTCGAGGAGATATATCAGAAAAAAAATTATAAAATAAATATCAGACATTTTACACCCTATGTTTTCTTTTAGTAGTTTTATGGTTTCAAATCTTACATTTAAGTATTTAATTCATTTTGAGTTTATTCTTGAGCATGGTGTAAGAAGTTGGTCTAGTTTCAATTTTTTGCATGTATCTGTCCAATTTTCCCAACACCATTTATTGAATAGACTATCTTTACAGCATTGTATGTTTTTGCATCCTTTGTCCAATATTAATTGACCATAAAGGTGTGGGTTTTTTTTCTGGACTCTGTACTCTGTTCCATTGATCTATGTCTGTTTTTATACCAGTTTCGTGATGCTTTTACTACTATGTCCTTGTGTATATAGTTTGATATCAGGTAGCATGATAACTACAACTCTCTTCTTCTTTCTCAAGATTGCAGTGGTTATTTGGGGGTTTTTTTGGTGTGTGTTTCCATATACATTTTTGGAATGTTTGTTCTAGGTCTGTGAAATATGCCATTGGTATCTTGATAGGAATTATGTTGAATTTATGGATTGCTTTGGGTAGTATGGACATTTTAATGATGTTAATTCTTCCTATCCATGAACATGGTATATGCTTCCCTTTATTTGTATCAGTTTCTTTCTTCAGTGTCTTATAGTTTTTTGGGCACAGGTCTTTTACATCGTTGGTTATATTTATTTCTAGGTTTTTAAAAAAATGTAACTGTAAATGGAATTGTTTTCTTAGTTTCCCATTCTGATAGTTCATTATTGGTGTATAAAACTGCAACTGATTTCTGGGTATTTATTTTGTATCCTGCTGCTTTACTGAATTCACTTATCAGTTCCAGTAGTTTTTTGGTAGAATCTTTAAGGTTCTCTACGTACAGTATCATGTCATCTGCAAATATTGACAGTTTTACTTCCTTCTTTCCAATTTGGATCCTTTTTCCCCTTGTTTGATTGTTGGGGCTAGTACTTGCAGTACTGTGTTGAATAAGAGTAGTGAAACCTGACATCTCTGTCTTGTTTCTGATCTTAAGGGAATGGCTTGTAGTTTTTGCCCATTGGCTATGATGTTGGCCGTGGATTTGTCATATATGGCCTGTATTATGTTGAGGTATGTTCCCTCAGGGTGCTGGATTTTATCAAATGCTTGTTCTGCATCTATTGATATGATCATGTGGTTTTATCCTTCATTCTGTTTATGTGATGTGTCGCATTAGTGATTCGTGAATATTGTACCAATCTTGTATCCCTGCGAATAATCCCACATGATCATTGTGTATGATCTTTTTAATGTATTGCTGGATTTGGTTTGCTAATCTTTGTTCATCAGGAATATTGAGCACTAATTTTTTCTTCTTAGTGGTACTTTTATCTTGTTTTGAAATTAAGATAATGCTAGCATCGTAAAATGAGCTTAGGAGTCTTTCCTTCTATTGAATTTTTTGAATATTTGGAGAAGGATAGTTGATAGTTCTTCTTTGAATGGTTAGTAAAATTCACCTGTGAAGCTGTCTGGTGCAGGACTTTTGTTTTTTGAGAGTTTTTAAAAAATTACTATTATTATTTCCGTTTCACTAGTTTTAATCTGTTTGTCTGGATTCTCTGATGTTTCTGATTCAGTTTCATAAGATTGTATGTTTCTAGGAATTTATCTATTTCTTCCAGATTGTTCTGTTTGTTGGCATATAATTGTTCATAACATTTTCTTAAAATCCTTTGTATTTCTTTGGTTTTAGTTTTTACTTGTCTTCTTTCATTTAAGATGTAATTTATTTGAGTCCCCTCTCTCTTTTTCTTGATGCATCTGGTTAAAGGTTTGTGCATCTTGCTTGTCTTTTCAAAATACTAGCTCTTGGTTTCATTGATCTTTTGTATTTTTGTTTTTTTCAGACTCTATTTCATATTTCTGCTCTAATCTTTATTATTAATTTTCTTCTACTTATTTTGGGCTTTGCTTTTTGTTCTTCTTATAGTTTCTTTAAGTTGAAAGTAAGATTATTTATTTGATATTTTTCCTGGTTTTTGAGGTAGGCCTGCAATGCTATGAATTTCCCTCTTAAGACTGCTTTTTCTGTGTCCCATAGATTTTGGGTTGTTGTGTTCTTATTTTCATTTGTTTCATACTATCTTTTGATTTCTTCATTGATTTAATTGTTAACCCATTCATTGTTTTGTAAAATGTTATTTAGTCTCCAAATCTTTGTGTTTTGTTTTGTTTCAGTTTTTTTCTTGTGATTGGTTTCTAGTTTCATGCCATTATAGTCAAAGATGCTTGATATAATTCAAATCTTCTTAAATTTATTGAGACTTGCTTTATGTCCTAACAAGTGGTCTATCCTAGAAAATCTTCCATGTGCACTTGAAAAGAATGTATATTCTTCTGCTTGGGGTAAAATGCTCTGAAGATATCATTAAATCCATCTGCTCTAGTGTGTCATTTAAAGCCACCATTTCCTTGGTGATTTTTCATCTGGGAGACTTATCCATTTATGTCCATGGGGTGTTAAAATTCCTTATGATGACTATATTACTGTGAACCTCTCTATATTTGATATCAAGATTTGCTTTACATATTTAGGTGCTCCTATGTTGGATGCATAAATATGTACAAGAGTATATCCTCTTGTTGGTTGTTTCATTTATCATTAGGTAGTGCCCTTTTTTATCTCTTACTATAGCCTTTGTTATTAAGTCTATTTTATCATATATAAATATTGCTACTCCAGTTTTTTTTTCCTTTCCATATACATGAAATATCTTTTTCCATCCCTTTACTTTTAGTCTGTGTGTATCTTTTGTTCTGAGGTGAGTCTTTTGTAGGCAGCATATATATGGGTCTTGTTATCTATTCAGCTACCCTATGTCTTTAATTGGAGTTTTTTAAACAATTTATATTTAAAGTGATTATTGATAGGTATGTATTTATTGCCATTTTATTCCTATCTTTTTCTTTTACTTATGGACATTGGGTTCTAGTTGTTAGTATAAGCTTTCTTACATATGTCTCCCATGGTATATATGTAAGAATTTCTCTTGGATATATTCCTAGAGGTTTTGCTAGCTCAAAGTACATGTAAATAGTCAACTGTACATTTTCTTTGCATTCTACAGTTGCTTATTCTTCATAGAGCTTTTCTAAATTATTGAACTTACCATTTTTTATCAGTTCTAGCATGCACTTTTTTCTTTTATTATTTGAAATGGAATATTCTTACACTCAATGGTGTATCATGGTTTAATTGTTGGCATTTTCCTTTCTAAGTGATAAAGAGTATAGTGATTTGCCTTAAAATGAACAGTATTTTAGATTTGATGAATATGAAAGCTTGCACAAAACAACTCTTTACACACATTTACCTTATCACCCCCATACTTCAACAAAATGTTGAACCCTGTAATTAAAATAGCAAATATAACTGGTATAAACAAACATGGGGGGAAAGACAACTGACTCTTGGAAATCATACAGAATTGGTGGCAAGAGCAGCAATAAGCCATAAAGAGTAACACTGTGGAGCAGTACATCTTACCTCTGTGGGCATCAGCAAAACGAACTGAGAAGAGAAGGGAGGGAGTGTCCATCTTTAAGTCAGTTAAATGAAGATTGGCAGAGAGAACTTCTATGGAAACCCTTCACTGTGGCTTTCCCCAGTGCAAAACTGTTATCCACCCTTTTTCACAAGTTGACTCAAGAAACATCCAGGCCAGGTGGTCTGCCTGGCAGGCAGCTCAGCACCAGGCAGCTTTCCATGCAAAGGAATTTCTGGAGCTCCAGGGCCTGTTTCAGTGAGCCTGGGCCATTAGCAAATTTTCTCCCCAGCAACACACTTTCACTTCCTATTCCATTCCTTGGAATAGCAGAAGGAGTCATAAGATAACATCAAAGAAAGGACTATTCCTGCATCTCCAGCAAAACCTTATTTTTCTTCTTTGAAAATAAGATGTTCGGAGGGATTTTTATTATTTACACTAGCTTCCCATTCCCAAAGATCTTGGCAGCTGAAGTAAGCAAGAGGGACAGAAGGGCTTTGTATCTGTGTTTCTAAGATGAGCGTTTGAAACTTCCATTCTGAAGATATAAATTTGTTTTGTAATTTCCAGTCAGGAAGGTTAGCATCATGCTTAGGAATGTGCACCCAGGAGCAGGAGACATCCAGTTTACATCCTGGCTGTACCACTCACTCGCTTGCTCCTCACTGTGGTGAGCCCATTGTATTGTTGCAAGGATTAATCATGATCATTCTGGCAAGAAGTTTGCATGGTGCCTGATGAACAGCATAATTGTCAGCATAATTATTTTATTCATTATTCATATACATCAGTGAGGCGGGGACACTAATCTCTCACACTGCAAAAAAGAAATTTGCTTGTCACAGTGATTAGGAGCAAAAGAAGGAAGCCTGGCATACTGCCAACACTTTCCCTATAGTTTTCAATTTCCCTTTTCTAGGAATAGAAGAGAAAGAATAAGGAAGATGTCATTTGGCAGATAACCTTCCTTCCTCCAGTTTTGTTTTATTATTATTTTTCTTTAGGCATCACATCAAAAAAATGGGAAAATTATTTTATTAAACTTCTTAGCTCAAAAAATTAAAACCACATTTCTCTGTCTGTGGCCTCTGACTTCTCCTTACAGATGGCTTTGGCAAAGCTCTCCGCCTCCAGGCCAGGAGCAGTGAGCTCCCTTCATTGATCATTGTGACACATCAACGAGACACCAGCAGAGAGCCTGAGTGGAGCAGGGAGGCCCAGGGCTAATGCGTGAGATACAGTCATTCAAGCTGGAATAAAATAGCAGCCACAGTGGCCCTTTTCAAATATATGTTCTACAAATTACTTGAAATCAGATAATTCAAGAAAAGTCATTCAAATGAATTATAAGAATCAATTATGATGTAATTACTCCACATATATTTTATTATTATAATACTTCACTTAACACATTAAAGAATTGAGGCTTTAAAGAGTTGAATGGTTTGTCCAAAAATACAGAGCAATCAAGGTGCAGAGCTAGGAATTAAAACAACCATTGCACAGCATCTCATCTCCCATTTCCAAGGGCTCAGGACTTATATTAGAAGGGATATCAGTCATGTAATTCCAACTCCCCACTACTTATTTCTTAAGATTTCAAAAGAAAATTAGTTATGTTATTTGAAACTGCAAAGGAAGGAAAGAAGGAATGGAGGAAAGAAAGATGGAGGGGAAAGAAGAGAGAAGGAAGGGAAGGGAAGGGAAGGGAAGGGAAGGGAAGGGAAGGGAAGGGAAGGGAAGGGAAGGGAAGGGAAGGGAAGGGAAGGGAAGGGAAGGGAAGGGAAGGGAAGGGGAGGGGAGGGGAGGGGAGGGGAGGGGAGGGGAGGGGAGGGGGGAGGGGAGGGGAGGGGAGGGAGGAGGGGAGGGGGAGGGGGAGAGGGGAGGGAGGGGGGAGAGGGGGAGAGGGAATGGAGGGGGGAGGGGAGAGGGGATGGAGGGGGGAGGGGAAGGGGAGGGGAGAGAGGAGAGGAGAGGAGAGGAGAGGGGAGGGGAGGGGAGGGGAGGGGAGGGGAGGGGAGGGGAGGGGAGGAGGGGAGGGGAGAGGAGAGGAGAGGAGAGGAGAGGAGAGGAGAGGAGAGGAGAGGAGAGGAGAGGAGAGAGAAGAGAAGAGAAGAGAAGAGAAGAGAAGAGAAGAGAAGAGAAGAGAAGAGAAGAGAAGAGAAGAGAAGAGAAGAGAAGAGAAGAGAAGAGAAGAGAAGAGAAGAGAAGAGAAGAGAAGAGAAGAGAAGAGAAGAGAAGAGAAGAGAAGAGAAGAGAAGAGAAGAGAAGAGAAGAGAAGAGAAGAGAAGAGAAGAGAAGGGAAGAGAAGAGAAGAGAGGAGAGAAGGGAAGAGAATGGCACCTGGTGTCTCCACTAAATAAACATCTGTGTAGTTTCCCAAACCATGAAAAAAGATCCAGCTCTTCACTGTAAGTTATTTGGAAGAGGTGACACAGGCTTTGCTGGCACACACAAAGAAAACCTTCACTATAACCTTCATTAGACATCTCATTTTCTCCCTGAAGATTTAAGTTCAGACAACTGCTAAACAAGTCCCCTCTGTCTCTCTGGAAGCTCTGTGGCTGTCCCTTGATGCTCCCCTATCTATTGCACAGCGGGCTCAGGCACCTGGCCTCTGCAGAAGCCTGGGCTCTCCACCTGGGATTCTCCAGCCAGAAACTGGAGCAAACAGTACCTTCCATCACCTTAATTACAAGGTCCACTGCTCCCTTAAAAAGAAACTAAATAAGAGGAACTTCATGAAAAAGGAAGTATGGTTGGTCTTGAAAAAAAGTGGCATTCCCAGTGGAAGCTAGAAAAGGAGATAAGGCACCAGAAGAGTGTGGGACTTCCAGGAAGACTTTAAGTCCCAAACTGAGATCAATGAGACAGGACAAAACAAGACGTGAGGGAGGCAAGGCTGAGATGAGAAACATAGAAGGGCTGACAGTGGCCATGTACAGGAAGAAGTGAGAACACCTTGCATTTAAGAAAATGTGTGGGAGGGTGTGAAAAAGGGCAGGTTTCTTCTATCACCTACTTCTGTATCTTGTATTTACTCTGCTCAGTGAACGGCAGTGGCTCATGTTTGGTAATTGCATTTGAATTTTGAAGAACATGGTGCTGGATATGTGGCACTGCTCAGCACTCTGGAATTATCATTTTCTTTGGGGAGCTTGGGGATCCACAGCAGTTTGGGGAAACATGAGAAAACTATGGCATTTGGGGAGCTCAATAACACCGAATGTTCTGACACCAAGTTAGGGTCCCTCCCCAATGTACCACGGCTGTCTCTCACATTAGCTGGGTGATTCAAACATCTCAACTCTTGATGACATGGAAAACTCTAGGAGGTAAGCCACATACTTGTGGGTTCTTAACATTTTGATAGTTTGGCTGTTGTACAGGTTTTTATTAAATACAGACCTACACACACACACAGACACACACACATGCATGCATGCAAATAGGTCAAAAAGAATTCTTCTGAACATCAGAATATATTTTGGCCTGGTACCGCCAGCCCGTCAGTATGCTGTTGAGAGAAAGGAAGGAAGGGAAGTAATTAGACTTCCCCTGGTTCACTGAAGGATGTCACTCAGTGCCCTGGAACTATTGTGCTGGGTTGTGGTGTCTCTGCTCCTTGAGTCACTGCTAGGACACAGTTTTGGAGAGTTTAACACAAGGAAAATCCCTGGTGCCTTCAGTGGCTTCCACAGAAATTTGATAGGTTTACCATTTCTTGGTTTGATGAATTAGAGATGGAGAGGTTCTGGAGGGGTTATGGCACAACCCCTCCATTTGCCAGATTTGGAACATACTATGTGGTAAAACTCAATAAATGCTTATTGAATGAATGACTGACAGAGTGAATGTAGGTGAATGAGTGAATGGACTAATGCAGGGGGTCCTGGGTTCTAATATGCTTTTTGCACTGTGATGTTGGTTATGACCACAGAGCTCGCAGTTCTCCAATGAGGAGCAAAAACATTTCAGAGCCTTTGAGAGGTGAGCTTGGCCCATGATTCTTGGTTAGAGGCTAGAGATGAGCCTCTAGCCCCTCAGTGATGGTGCTTCCTCTTCTGATTGACGCCACAGTAGTGTTGCTGGTAGAAATGGGGTCCTTGCACTGTTTCAAGGAAATCATTTTGGGGACCACGCAAGGGAGGATGTGATGTAGTGGTAAGGTTTCTTGAAACTGGAACAAACACAAGGAACTGTTCAGCTCCATCTTACTGTGGAAAAAGTCCAGCCTTGCCTTCATCAGGCCCAGAAATAGGGCAGTGTCCAGAAATTCTGTGCCATTGCTTCAGTCCAGTTCAGTCCCTGCCTCCCTCTGGCTAGCTTAGTCTGTGTTCCCAGCTGTGCTCCCACTCACGCTGCATTGCCATACCCAGGCTAGTGCTTAGAGCCTATGCTTGGAGTCCATGCAGCTGCTGGGCTGCAGGTAGCTGCTAGGTGCACAGGACTGCTGTGGAGAGAGTGCACAGGGCACAGGACAAGTACATGTTACTGAGTGAGTAAGACAGAGCCAGAGAGCTTTGTTAGGCTTAGATTATATTGCCTCAGGCTTGGGAAGGACCAGACTTTCCTTCAAATCAACTTCCCAAGCTTTCACAGGCTGGCTCTGGGGCCTCCCCATAACCAATCCATTTCCTAATTCTTCTGAGGTTGTATGTCCCTTATCCAATCTGATCCTTCACCCAGGCTAACCTGACAGGCCTTTGCGGTGGCCATCTGTGCTCCTACTGTGCACGCCTCCAGCAGAGGAATTTCCCCTTGTAGCCTGGGTGAACCGACCCTGGGGAGATTGGAAATATCCCTACATGGGGGTGGGAGGAGGTGTTAATCTCCTAGCAGAGCAATTCTGCAATCCCCTGGGGAGTGTGTGGAGTTGTAGCTTCACAATGAAGCAGGCTTATTGTCTACTTCTGCTCCCTGGTTGATTAGGTTTCTTAATGTCTGATTCCCTTTGCTCCATTCTTTTATTAATATCTAGCTGCCTGTGCTAACAGCAGCACTTCCTAAGTGAGGGGCAGGATAAGCTGCAGGGAGAACCCACCTGAGGAAACGATGGGGATCATCTGCCCAGATCCACAGCTTGCTGGGCAGGACTACACTGAGGAGCACATTTTCCTGCACATGGAGGTGTTTGAGTCCACCACTGGGATGCTGCTGTGCATTCAAGTGTTTAGCAACAAATACTCCAGAACAGCTGCAGCTAGCCTGTCTTTGTCATCTCTTAGTGAGCCTTTCTATCTATGATCAAATTGCAGAGTCCAGCACTTGGATTTGTTAATAAATAAGATATATTTTATGTCTCTTAAATAATTAATAATGAATATTCTTAGAAACACCCAACCCATTAAATAAAATGTCTGCCTGACAATAGCTCCTAGTATTAATCTGTTACTGATTAAAACTTGAAAGAAAAAGAAAAATCTTTTGACAAAAGTTAAATATACCAAGTTTGGAAATGCTGACTTCATTGAAATGATGGCCACAATTGAAAACTGAAAGTAGGCTCTGTCCACTAGGAGTGCCCATGAGGGTCATGTTACAACCTGCCCTTGCTCCCTTCTAGGTGAACCCAAATTTTCTTGTCTTGGTCTCCAAAAACTTACCTCCTTGTGGAGACTGAGGCAAGAAGTAGAAGGCACTAGCGGAGGAAGGAAAGAAAAAGGGACTCTGGACTGGTCATTACAACTGGAAGAGCAGGGTCAATTGGGAAAGGAACTTCCCAACCAAGGACCCACGGGCCATTTCACACAAGGACCCACGGGCCATTTGCGCATAAGCATTTTAACCATAATTAAACAAACAAGATGAATTATGAAGAGATGGTTCAACCATAAATTCTTGTTCCTAAAAAATCTTAAGGCTTTTGCATTTATACATTAGAGAAATTGTGAGGTATAATATGGCATTTTATTTTATCTTCTTTTGAAGTCTCCTGACCATTAATGAAAGTTACATGTTCATGTTTATTATTTGTATGTTTATTAACCAGAAGTTATTCTTCTTCTGTAAGAAGCCTGTTCATGCTTTTGTCCATTTAAAAAAAACATGGTTGTATTTATTTTCTTTATAGATTTGAATGAGTTTCTTATGTATTGGCTATGCTGATCCTATGGTGGTTGTATATATTATAAATATCATCTCCTTGTTCACAACCACATTTATCCTTTATTTTTAAATATATTTTTTATTGATTTCAGAGAGAGGAAGGGAGAGGGAGAGAGAGAGAAACATCAAGGATGAGAGAGAGTCATTGATCGGCTGCCTCCTGCTGGGGATCCAGCCTGCAATGCAAACTTGTGCCCTGACCAGGAATCGAACCTCCATCTCCTGGATCCTAGGTCGATGCTCAGCTGCTGACCCGTGCCACCCAGGCAGCCATGTTTTTCTTAAGATGTGTTTTGGTAAACAAAAGCTTGTAATTTTAACATAGTCAAGTCTTAATAATTTCTTATATAGATAGTATGTTTTGTTCGTGTTTTAAAATTTCTTCTCTAATACAATGTCTAAAAACTATTTATATATTCTATTAAGATTCACATTTCTTGTTTATACATTTATATTACTCATCAGTCTGGAATACATTTTTGTATATGATATAAGATCAGGATGCAATTCTATCTTTGGACACAGGGACAGTCTCTTTTAATACTCCCTCTTTCCCCTTTAGTCTGTTGTACTACATCTCTCACATAGCCAAGTTCTTTATGTGCACAGATCTCTTTCTGAGCTCTATAAGTTTTGTCTTTGAAAATATATTTGAAGCCAGTATTAATTTGTCTTAATTATTATGAGATTGATAGTGAGTTAGATGCTTCTTCTCTCTGCTCTTCTTTTGAAGTATCCTGGTTATTCTTGGAACTTTATTCTTCCAAAGAAACTTTAAGATCAATTTAACAAGGTTTAAGAAAAACCCTATTGAGATCTGGACTAGAGTTACATTGTCTAGCTTTGAGACCATTGGCACCTTAATGATTCATTTCATTTTCATGATCACGGTCCACTTCTCCATTTATTTATGCCTTTGTTTACATTCAAAATGTTGTAAATATTTTTAGTGTCCTTCCCTCCCCCCATTATTCTCACCAAAGATATTTGTCTATTTTTAGTTTTTGGGGTTTTTTTGGTTTATCCACGAAACATCTCTTTGTCATGTTTACCTTTTCTATAGTACTTTTCTTTGGGATCATTCTGTGGTTCTTTCCCTAATCTTATAGTTTTTAGCCTCGCTCCTTTTCTCCTAAAAGTCTCCTAATACTGAACATTGGTGAAGATATGGAGCAATGGGAGTTCAGTAAAACTGAAGAAGCACTTAACCCACAGCTCAGCAATTCTCTCTCACAGTTTAGGGAACTCTTGCATATTTTCCGTAAGCATGGCAGTGCTGTGGGTACTAACAAAATACTGGGTAAAAATAAATGTCTGCCAAGAGAAAATGAATGAAAAATGGTATATAAAACAATGAGCGTCACCATGTAGGACTCTTAGAAAGCCATAAAGGAAAACATTTTATTTCTATAAAGTTAAAAACAGGTACAATTAAGGTAGGTGCTAGTTAAGGTTATGAATTAAAAAGAGAGGCTAAGGATGTATCCATATAGGGCTAATTTCCAAAGTGTACAAAGAACTCATACTACTCAACAAGAGAAAGGCAAACAATCCAATTAAAAAATGGGCAAAGGACCTGAATAGACACTTCTCCAAAGAGGGCACACAGATGGACAAGAGACATGTCAAAAAGTGCCCAGTCACTAATAATCAGAGATAGTAATTAAAACCACAATAAGGTGTCACTTCACACCTGTGAGAATGGCTCCATCAACAAATGCCATGTGCTGGCGAGGGTGTGGAGAAAGGGGAACCCTGGTGCACTGCTGGTGGGAATGCAGACTGGTGCAGCCACTGTGGAAAATAGTGTGGAGGGTCCTCAAAAAATTACAAATGGAGCTTCCTTTTGACCCAGTGATCCCACTCCTGGGAATATATCTTAAGAATCCTGAAACATCAGAATATATGTACCCCTATGTTCACAGCAGCACAATTTATAATAGCTAAGATCTGGAAACAGCCCAAGTGCCCATCAGTAGATGAGTGGATAGAAAAGCTGTGGGACGTTTACACCATGGAATACTATGCAGCTGTAAGGAAGAAGGATCTCATACCCTTTGGGACAGTATGGATGGACCTGGAGAATATTATGCTAAGTGAAATAAGCCAGGCAGAGAAAGACAAACATCACATGATCTCACTTATATGTGGAATCTAAAGAACTTAATAAACTGATGGACAGAAATGATTTAATGACATGGAAGCATGGATCAGACTGACAAATCTTAGAGGGAAGGAGGGGGGTGGGTGGGTGGGGAGAGATTAACCAAAGAACTTATATGCATATATGCACTACCCATGGACACCGACAATGGTGCGGTGAGAGACTGGGGAGGGGGGTGGAAGGGAAGGAAGGGGTCAATGGGGAGAAAAAAGGGCAGCTGTAATATTTTAAACAACAACAAAATTAATTAAAAATAAAAATAAGAATAAATAAAAAGAAAGGCAAAGGGCCCTGGCTGTGTTGTTCGATTTCCAATCAGGGCACATACCTAGGTTTTGGGTTCCATCTCCAGTCAGGGATTGTGAGGGGGCAACTGATTGATGTTTCTCTCTCTCCTTCTCCCTCCCTCTCTCCAAGATCAATAAAAACTTATCCTGGGTGAGGGTAAAAACTAAATAAAAAGAAAGGCGAGGGAATTCTAACTCTGAGAATTTGATTACCTCTGTTGGAAGAGTAAACTGTAATTGATAAGGGGCCTTCACAGGTTTTGTAATGTCTTATTGCTTATTAAGTGTTAGATACATGGATGTTTATTGTATTATTATTCTTTAAACTGCTCTCTATATGTCACCGATTCTTTTATATTTGTGAGGTTATTCATATAAAAATTAAAAATAAAACGAGATAATGGAAGTATTTTATTACAACATTTAAAGTAATGCTAAGAAAGCAAAGATGTTCGGGTGCAGGCGGGTCTGGTGAACTCTCACTGAGGCGGCGCCGGGGCAGCTGCGGGCAAGCAGTGCTGTTGCTGTGGGGCAGGTCCCAAAGCCCAGCCAGGGCGGGGAGCCGAGCTGGAGGGCGGGCAGAGCACCAGGACCTGCTCCAGGGCCCGGGGCTAGGAAGCAAGGCAGTTAGGCTACAAAGATCCGTGTTTCTTTAGGAGATGTGCAAGACGAGTGCATGTGGGACACTGGATCCACACCTGAGCCAGAGGATGAATGAAGGTTGTGAGGGCCACAGAGTCTATTTCACAGCAAAACAACAGGGAATGAATTCAACTGAGAGAAGCCAATAGGCTCATGTGAAAAATCTTCTCCGCCCTTCCGCTTCTGGGCTCGGGCAGGCTGGCTGGGCTTCTTTTATGTCTGCCCCTTTACCCCAGAAGCCCCTGCAGGGAAGCAACAGCGTCGCTGAGTCAGCAAACACCTGCTGGTTTTCCTTGTGCGCCTGTTCTGGAGACGGGCAGGGCGCGTGAAGCTGAGCGAGCCCCGCTCCTCTGCAGAGCGACTCAGTGGGGCCTGGGGGCGTGAGGGAGGGCCACGGGGGAAGCAGGCCTGAGTTAGAGTCACTCACCGGGTCATGCGTTCCTTGACACCCATATGTCAGTCCCTGTGCTGGACTCTGGCATAAAGTGATAACTGTAACACTGCCAGTGCCTGAAAGACTCGCAGTCCAGTTGAGGAGGCAGACACTTCAGCAGGAAGTTACAGCACAATGTGGGAAACCCAGCAATAAAATTATTCAGAGAACGTTATGGAAATAAGAACAATGCCTCATGGCAGGAGGGGAGGAGCCGAGAACAGAAGTATAAGGAGGACTTTTAGTTAAACATTGGACAATTAATATGAATTAAAGAGGAAGAAGATGAAACAGGATTCCAGGCAGAAGGGGGTGGGAAAAGGCACTGAGGCAAAGGGACAAGCAATGAAAAAACCACCCGCCTTGAGTGAGGAGAGCTGGGGGTGGGGTAGTTCATGGGAGACCTTGGCTTCTTGGAGGAAAGTGAATTTTTATTGTAAAGGTAATAAGGAAACCATGGAAAGAGTTGACGAGGGCTATGACTGCGATTTGAATTTTTCAATTAATACTCTGGAGGCTGTGTGCAGACTAGTTTTTTATTTTTATTTATTTAATTTATCTTTTTATTCACAATATTACAGATGTCCCCGATCCCCCCCAATGGCCCATTCCACCCCGCCCCGCCCCCACCCCAGTCCCTTTATGCAGACTAGTTTTGAAGAGACCAAATGAAATCAGAGGAGCTAATGAAAGACACGATGAGTCAGAGTTAAGATGCAGTTCTGTTCTGAATGTGTGGGTTTGAGGGACCTGGGGGATACCACTTGGGAGAAGTCGAGTGAGCAGGAAGCCCTGAGCCAGGTCTGAGATGAACAGTCGCGTGGAGAGTCTGCACTGCGCTGCTCCTGGGCACGGGAGAGGGGCTGCAGGGACAGTGCCTCTCTGCTGTGGATTATGTCCGGGATCTTCCAGAACCCAGAACTGAGAAACCAGGACGGTCAAAGAAAACCAGTTTTGGGGACAACACATGGTCAGTGTGGGTCCTGCACGCCTTCCTCAAGCTCGGCAAAGCTAGTGGAAAGCATTTCCAGAATGTCACAGTTCATTTTTACCTTCTCTTGCAGCACAACATGGCAGGAAAAGAACACCACATGTCTGAACTGGATGTAAATCAGATGGAAGGTGGTTCACAGGAGATTTTGGTCCAAATAACAGGCCAGGCCTTTTCAAGCTCCATAAAAAGAGTCATAAAGATCAGTATCTACAAAAACTTGAATTCCATTTCCCACTAAAGAAAATGTGAAATCACCCGGGGCTCCTGTCAACTTCATTTTATTGGTGGACAGATGGGGAGAGAAATGGATCATATCTCATTCCTTTAGTGGGTTATAGAATCCAAGAATCATAGACTCTTATGGCTCAGGGGCATGTATGGGGTCAATTTACCTGATTGCCCTTTAGAAATTTGAAATAAATCTTCACCAGGAATATTACAGGAAAGAATTCTTCCAGTGGCCCCAGTAGGAGGTCAGGACAAGCTAATGTTCTGGGACCACTTTGGAGCTGTGGAGGGAGTGGAGTGGTGGAATGAGCCCTCTGAATAGCAATGGAAAATAACACATTGGGTGATGTCAATGAGGAAAAAATGATCTTGGAAATAAGCCTCTTCCAGTGCAAGCTGGGTTACATGTAGGTTTGGCAAGAAAAAATAATAAAGTCTGCAAATTCAGAAAAAAGTACTTAGTCCAAAGCAGAAAAACAAGAATTAGAGATCATACTCCACCTATTCTACCTGCAGTAGAGGTGCCTCTGCAGATAATACATCACACATGTTAACAAAAACTTACTGAATGTCTACACGTTTCATTCTCTACAAATCCTTATTAAACCCAGCTTGTGCCTGACACTCAAAAACGTAAGTGACTTGCCCAAGTTCACACAGTGAGTAGACAGAAGAGCATAGAAGCAAAACTCAGTGTTCCTTGTGGGATAATTTCTTCCAGAAGAGAAGACCACTTTTTATAGAGAATGTATTTTTGAATTATTTTTTATTGTGGTAAAATATATATTACCTAACATTTGTCATTTTAGCCATTTTTAATGTTGTAATTCAGTGGCCTTTATTACATTCAAAATGTTTTATCACCACTACACATTTCTAAAATTTTATTACCCCAAGACAGAAACTTTGTAACTATTAAACAATAATTTCCCATTCCTCTTCTCTGCTCAGCACCTGATAACCTAACCTACTTTCTGTCTCTATTAATTTGCCTAATCTACATATTTCATGTAGAGGAAATCATACAATATTTGTCCTTTTATATCTGGCTTATTCAATTGGTATAATTTATCAAAATTCATTCATAGTTTAGCATTTATCAGAACTTTATTCCATTTTTATGGCTGAATACTATTCCATTGCCTGTATATATCACATTATATTTATCAGTTTATCTCTTGATGGGCAGTTGGGTAGCTCCACCTTTGGATATTAAAATGCCGTAATGAATATTGATGTATAAGCATCTGTTCGAGTCCCTGTTTTCAATTCTTTGGGGCATATTCCTAGAAGTAAATTTGCTGGGTCATAAATAAATCTATGTTTAGCTTTTTGAGGAACCACTAAACTGTTTTCCCTAGTGGCTGCCCCTTTTGCTGTCCCACCAACCATGTGTGAGGGTTCTAATTTCTCCACATCCACTTGTTTTCTGTTTGTTTTCTTGTAGCCATCAGAGCAGGTGTGATAAGGCATCTCAGTGTGGTTTTGATTTGCATTTCCTTAATGACCAGGGGTTCTGAGTAACTTTTCATGTGTTTATTGCCCATTTGTATATCTTCTTTGAAGAAAGTTTATTTATGTCCTTTGAATACATTTTTAAAAATATATTTTTACTGATTTTAGAGAGGGAGGGAGAGGGATAGAGAGATAGAAACATTGATGAGAGAAACATCCATCAACTGCCTTCTGCACACCCCCTACTGGGGATTGAGCCCATATCCCGGGCATGTACCCTGACTGGGAATAGAACTGGTGACATCCTGGTTCATGGGTTGACATATTAAATGTCACTGGCCTGGTAAATATTTTAAATTGAGTTGTTTGTTTATTTGTGTTGAGTTCCATGAGTTCTTTAGATATCCTGGATGTTAACCCCATATCAGATATATGATTAACAAATATTTTTCCCATTCCATAGGTTGCTTTTTACTCTGTTGATAATGTCCTTTGATGCACAAAATTTTTAATTTTGAGAAAGGCAAATAAGAAGCCATATGTAATATGATAGTGTTTGACTTTATATTATTCATATAAGGAGTTTCTTCAAGGCTCTCATAGTCTGTTGCTAGGAAAACCAGTATCACATGGCAGTTAAGACATTTTCAAATATATTTTGTCTCCTCCAGAATAGTGATATGAGTTCTACAACCATGTGCCCCAGTGAAATATACACAGCTATTAAAAAGCATTTTTTAAAAAAAAACATTTAAAGTATCTGAAAATTGTTGTTAAGGCATACAGCAAATGAAGAAAAGTGTATTCAAACAAATCAACTAAATCGTGGTTATAACAGTAAGAGTTTATGACACTTGAGCCACACTGCACTCCTTCCTTCTCTGCTCCCAGGACACTTCCTTGCGGGCAGCTGTGGCCAAGAAGATGGAACTTCTCCCCCAGCTCCCAGTTCAAGGCTGCATTGGCAAGAGCAGGTCACCATCATTTCTCATCATCACCACCACCACTACCCAGGTTAGTGTTGCAGAGGCAAATTCAAGGTGAGTGTGGCTGAGAGATCAGAGGCTTCCTTCTTCCAAGACCCCAATCATAGGGTAGAAGCTCTATTCCAAGGAGAACAGACCAAGAATATTGGAGCCCCTATTGAGATTCTGAAATTCATATGGATATATAGAAGAAGCTAGAATAGCCAAAAGAATTTGAAAATAAAAACAGAGTTGGGGGACTTCCACTGCTTGATTTCAAAATTTACTTTAAAGGTATATTATCAAGATAAAAGTATAGATTAATAAAGTAAACTGGAGAGTCCATAAATGAATCCTTATACTTATTATTGAAATGAACACTAGAAATGAGTTAATTATATGAAATGTAAAATATGCCTCAATAAAGTTAAAAAAAGAAAATAGAGTTTGAGTCTAACTTAAACTGCAGCTTTGCCCCAACACAGTTCAATTTCTGATTAGCTATCAGTGATCAGTTGTCTGTACTATCTGCCTAACAAAAGAAAGGACATTTTAGGGGTAAATAATAGCAACTTAAGTACTCAGAATTATTTTAAATATAATTTCTGGCATGAAAATTTAAAAATATATATAAGACAGGTAAATAGAGAAAAATAGTACTAATAATTATTATCAAAATCCCACAACAGAAGCAAATCTAGTGATGATCCAGATGTTTGAGTTAGCAGACAAGTACTGCAAAATAACTATATAAATAAAATGAAATAAAACTATAGATAAAGTAGATGAAACAAGGAGAATTTTAGAAGTTTATTATAATATGTAATAGAAATTCAAAATATTATCTCTAAACTTAATTAATTGGGTCCATCTAAAAGCAGACTGAAAACAGTAGAAAACAGGAGGACTCAAATCCAGGTCAATGGGAAACATCCAAATGGAGCACAGAAGAAAGAAAAAAATTTAAAAAGAGACCAGAGTATAGGACACATTAGGAAAACCTCCAAATGACCTATTGTGTGTTTACTTGGAGTCCATAAGGAGATGGATGAGAGAGAAAAGGGAAGAATCAAAGATGATGCTGGCATAGAATTTTCAAAAATTGATGTAAAATATCAACACACAGATTCAAAACATTTACAAAATAAGTTAAAGAGAGGAAAAAAAAAAAGACAGAGAAAAAAAAGAACAAGACAAATACCTAGGTACATTACAGTCAAATTTCTGATAACCACATATAGAAAAAAAATCCTAAAAGGAGCCAAGGAGAAAAATGTTCATTTATTATCTGGAAAGATATTACCAAATATCTTACCAAAAGAAAGTATGGGAGTCAGAAAACAATGGAATGACATTTTTAAAAGTCTCAAGGGGTAGGAGCAGGGACAAGGGGAAACTACCAACCAAGAAATGTATACTGAGTGCAAATTTGCTCTAAAAATGAAGACTAAATAAAAAAGATTTATATAAACAAGAGCTTAACGAGTTTGTTACATGAAATGTGAAATACTAAAGGAAAAATTTTAGGCAGTAGGAAAATGATGCAGATGGAATATCAGAATTGCTAAAAATAATAGAGTGCTAGAAATAGCAAAAATGTGGGCGAATATAAAAAAATATTGATTATTTATAGCAAGAGTAATAACAATGCTCTGTGGGATTCATAACATTAGTAAAATAAAACATGACAACAATAGCACAAAAAGTGGAAGGAAATATATAGATACAAGCATTGTAAAGTTTTATATTATACTTGACATGATAAAAGTACTAATTTAAGGTAGACTATAGTAATTCAAGGACAAATATTAAAATCTTTATGATAATCATTAAAAGTGTAACATGATAAATTTATAAATAAAAAGCTAGTTCAATTTGTATGTCAAATCATCATGCTGTATATCTTAAATATATACAATTATTATTTTAATAAAATAAAATAAAAAATAAAGGGTCTGTAAAACTGAGAAAACCAGTGAAGATTAAATGAGATTAAAATATCTTGATTAGTACAAAAAATGGTGACAAAGAAGATACAAATAAAAAGTACAGATACAATAATTAGAAAATAAATAACAAAACAAGACTTAAGGTAAATTATGTAAACAATTACATTAAATATAAAAGGTCTAAATATCCTAACTAAAAGATTGAGATTGTCTATACCAAAAAATGCTATTTATAAAAGACACACTCACCCGGCCAGGCATGGCCAGCGGTTGAGCGTCGACCTAGTACCCAGGCAATCAGGGTTCGATTCCCAGTCAGGGCACATGCCCGGGTTGCAGGCTCGATCAATGACTCTCTCATCATTGATGTTTATATCTCTCTCTCCCTCTCCTTTCCTCTCTCTGAAATCAATAAAGATATATATATATTTTTAAAAAGACACACTTAATTATAAGAAACAAATAAGTTGAGACTAAATGACACAAGAGAAATGATTGCATATGTTGAACGAAAGACTTGCATAAGTATGTTCATAGAAGCTTTATATATAAAAGCCAAAATCCAGAAATGACTCAAATTGCATTTCTGCTACATGTAACAATATGGGTGAATCTCACAGATATTATATTGAGCAAGTGGAGCTTGGCACAAGAGAATACATATTGTATGGTTTTATTTATATGAGTTAACAACAGATAAAACTAGTCACTAGTGATTGAAGTCAGAATAGGTGTTATCTCTGCTAAAAAGGGCATATTAGCTAAGAGATGTACAAGAAAATCTTGAAAAGATTGTATGTTCTATATCTTGGTCTAGATTGTTGTTATGTTTATATAGGTATGTTATATATGTATACATAAATATATATGCATATACGTAATATGTATATATGTGTGTATAATATCTATGTATATTGTATATATTATGTAGTACATATACACATGCATATGTGTCAAAATATGTATACATATGTGTGTGTATAATATAGACATATATTTATACAATATATAGAATATATTACGTATATAGAGAGAGCTGTACATTTAATATCAGTTCCCTTTGTACACTTGAATGAATGTATGTTACTCCAATCTAGACAAAACAGAAACAAATGAACAAAAACATAAGGCCAAAACGCTTGATTGTATCCCTAATTTACCATTGTTAGCAGTTTAAGTTGCATCCAATTTTTCAGTGTAATAAATATTATTTTTAGAAAGAAAATGATACCACACTTATAATCTAACTAAATAAGAGTAGATAATTACCCATAAAATAATAATGACAGTGAGGATGAATATAAGTGAAAAATTTTTTTTCACAGAATTGCATGATGACCTTGTGGCACAACTTAGTACAGATTTTGCAAAATCAGATACTCATATCTCATAAGAGGATAAAGATGGCAACCCCTGGAAAAGAAATATATGCTCACATAAGTTACTTTTAAAATTAATAAAATCAATAGTTTCTCAAAAATGAAAGTTTAAATGTAGTGATGTACAAACATTTTGTTTGTAATATATTTTTCCTGAATCTATTCATAAAAACTGCATTAAGTATTATTAATATTGTAAGTATTTCTGATTCTGACCTCTATTTCTTCATGTATACAATGGGGTGTGTGTGTGTAAAATGTTGATCATGCCAGGTGATCTCTTTCTTTCATCTCCAAGTTCATTATTCTACTTAATGGGAACTTCCAACCAACTCAAAACTCTATTTCCATACACTCCCTGCCAATTCTTTCCTAAGACATATTTACACGTCCAAATTCAAGTACTTAAGGGTGAGGCCCTCTTAATAAATTCATTGTCAATTTCTGAGATCAAAGTAATATGGTATGTCCTAATTATCATGTCTATTCTTATCACATAGCGACCAATTCTTCCTCCTAGAAAGGTATCTGAGGGCATCTTTCTTTGACATACTTTTGTAGAGGGTGTTGATGTTTTTCCAGTCAACTGAAGACAAAATTCAGGCAGGCGATTGGGCCTATAACTCAGCCAGATGAAGGCAAGGCTGACAATGCAAGGCCCCTCCACTGTCACCGAGTCGCAGATGGCCGACACTGAAAGGAGCAGCTGCATTATGAGGTGAGTAGAGACAAGTAAACGTCCGGACCCATCCATCCCATGGTGCATGTGCACATCTGTTCCTGATTGATCCTTTGTTCCCTGTGCAGGGCTGTGAGTGTGTGTGTGTGTGTGTGTGTGTGTGTGTGTGTGTGTGTGTGAGTGAGAGCAATCTAAGCAGGTGAGAACTTCCAGCAAGCAGACAGCAGACGTGAGATGTGGAACAACTGGGACAAGGCACAGTGGTACAAGTTAGGAGGGAGCTGCTGATGAAAGTGCTCTCCCAAGGCCACTGCTGGAGGAAGAGAGCAGATCACACCTTTCCTCTTTGCCTTTCACAAGCAATAAATGCTGACTTTTAAAAAGAGCTTGAGGGGGTGAACTTATGACCCAAATCTAAGCAGATAGGTAAATCTGCCTCCAATTAGAGCTCAGTTGCCTCCTCCTGAGACTCTCAAGTTTTGCCTCTTCCTCCTGGTCCTTTTTGAGACCTGAAAATCTGTATTTCATCTCTGACTTGGTCTCGGCCAAGCCTCACTCACCATGCTCCTTGCAGCCTCTACACACTTGCCCTCCCTTGCTGCCTGTCCCGTCCCCTTCCCCCTCCCTCCCTCCTTGCCTCTTCGCTCCCCTGAGGTCCGGCTGACTCACCCCCAGCTTGTCCTTCATGTCCAGGGTCTCAGGCCCACCTGCCCTCACTCTCCTCTCACTCACCCTCATCATCCTCATGGTTCCCTCAGGGTTTGGTGCCCAGCGGTCAGCCGAAGGCACACTTTGCACTTAAAGGGAAGGAGGGTGTTATGCCACTGACTCTGTTCAGCTTTCCAGATCATCTCGCGCGGGAGCTTATCTGCCCACCGCTGCATCCTTGGGTGTGTATTGTCCTCGAGAATTTCAAAGCTATGCTTTAAAACAGAGTTTGAGTTTTCCTGGGTGTCAGGTATATGCCATCTAAACTCACCAAAATATGACTTGATTCCTAGTAGGATAACACTCATTTGTGGGGGGTTATCTGTTATTGAGTGTGAAAGGAAAAAGCAAAGAAAGGCGGGGGTTGAGTTCAAGTCGGACCACCCCAGGCCGACCCTCTGCTTCACACTCCATCCTTCAGCATCCCCCAGGAGCTCTAAGCCAGTGCCTTTGAAGCTCAGGCACCTATGGATTTCGGCCCTTCCTAGATTATGAGCGTATATGCATGATTATTATATGAATAATAAGCATTGTTCCTAATGTCAGAAGATACGGGGCTGAGTGAAGATCTGACAATGCAACATTCACATTAACTTTGGACACGTCAGTTCTACTCTGTTGGCCTCAGTTTCCACATCTGCAATAATGTGAATATTAGAAGGACCATAGACATTCATGAATGTTTCTTTAATGTTTATCTTTCCAATGAGTTAGAGTTCTAGGGTGTACCCCTAAGCATCTTTTTCCTTTAAACGTTTTCCCAGCGTTCCTTGTGCTGATACAGAGCATGCCTGCTATTTTATTAAAGAAATGACAACCTTTAAGCAGGTAACAAGTTCCTAAATATGCACTGAATGTGCCATAAACAGTCCTGGAAAGAAGTGACCCATTATTCTTGGAGTTCCCTGGGCCCAAGGAAGGGCCCACGACCAACAGGCTCAGAATCACCTACCTGCGCGTGAGGCTCTCTCTTCACCCCACAAACAGGGCTTGTAGATGCTGCATCCAGATGGCGCCCCAGGCCCCCAGGCAAGTCCAGCCCTGCCTCTGACTTTAATCCCCGGTAAAGTCAAAAAGAAGAAAATGGATGTGAAGGGGAGGTAGTAAGAGTGTACCTTTATAAATATTGCTTAATTTTCATGAAAATGCTCAGTGTATTTCTTGTATAACTGTATAATATGAAAAAGATAAAAGGTCAAAGGCATCTCAGATCCTCCCTCTCTCACTCTGTTCCCTCTCCCCGCTTCCCTCTTTCTTTCCCTCTTTTCTAAGGCTCATCAAAATAGCACTTCCTTTAGCACCCCCTCTAATAATATCTGATGAGGCTTTCTCTACTGGGATACCAGTAAGGTGATGTTAAAATTAATACTGACAGTCATCGCCCCCTGGAAGGGATGGCGGGACCCCTGGCTGGCTTTCACTTGTCACCCTCTAAAATAGCCCCTGTTAGATCTGACCCACCCCCTAAGCCACTCTCCTCTGTGAAGTGACTGAAACTAATCTCCCAACCTGCCTTCTCACCCTTAACGCCACATGCACAACACTTATAGGACAACACCCCTTGGATTGGATGGCACTTTACCTTTCTAACTCAACATGCCCACGTTACTGCCATCTCTCCTTCCAACTCTGCTACATCTGTGAGACCTACTTCCATCATCTATCCTCAGAAACGCCTCCCACAGCTGGTCCTTAATTTTTATCCACATTACCACACTCAGGGCCACACAATGGGGGAGGGGTCTTGTCCCCCCTTCACCCTGCCGCCACACCCCACAGGTACTCCATCGACCCAACATAGGAAGGCATGATCCACGGTTGAGAGTTCGGGTGCTATGTGTTAGCTTCAGTCACCACCTGCCTCCCTGGTTTTCACACATTCTGCCCTCTGAGCCCCGGAGGACAAATCAGACCTCTCCACGTGAAAGCCTGGAAGGAACGTAAAGCAAGGCCCGTCATCTCTGAGGGGTCTGCCTTTTTCTAGCACAGATCACAACCGCACTTGGCATGACTTTCCCCTTCCTTCCAGGTCAGCCACTTGCACACACACTCCATGTGAAGGCCCTGATTTAGGTGCGGCCTATAGATGCAAGGCTCTTGGAGGCAGCCCCCTTTCCTGTACATTCCAGGGGCCCCTCACCAGAGGCCTGAGGGCCGCAGCTACAAAGCCCGTCTCCTCTGGGAAGGAGGTGCATGTGCAATAAGAGTACCTTCTCTTTCAATGGCATCCAATAGCAACTTGGATTACTGCTGAATGGGTCCTGGTTTTTCAGTTTTGTAATTTTAAATCTTTCTGTGGAGGCCAGTAATAAACTGAGAATTACCTGAGAATTCCACAGTATAGCTGGGATTTCTATTTGTAAGTAGATTAACAATAGCAACAAAAAAATTAGTATATGATTCCATACTACCTGTGATGGTTAACTTTATGTGATAAATTTTATGGACCATGGTGCTCTGCTACTTGGTCAAATAGCAGTGTGGATGTTGCTGTGAATGTACCTTTAAGATCAAAGTAATATATAAATCAGTAGACTTTGAGTAAAAGACTCCAGAATATGGGTGGGCTTCATCCAATCAGTTGAAGACCTTAACAGAAAAGACTGACTTCCTTGAGGAAGAGAGAATTCTGCCAGCAGACAGCCTTTGAACTCAAGCCTCAACATCAACTCTTCTCTGGGTCGTCACTCTGCCAGCCTACCCTGCAGATTTTGGACTCCACAACTCAATCTCTCTCATGAATATGCGTGTGTGTATATACATATATATGTATATGTACATATATATGTATATCCTGTTTCTCTGGAGAACCTTAATATACTACATTTAAGAGATCTTTTTAATTACATTTAAGATGTATATGTTTACTTTATTTCTTTATAACTTGATGCATTATGAAATAACCTTCCCTCTTGGTTAATCGTGCATTGTGCTCCTCAGTTCCTAACACTCTCTTTCCCTCGTCCTTTTGCTCTCCTCAACCCCGTAAGAGAGGTGGGGCTCAAATGTGAACACTACTAGGAGCCAGTTGCGTATGCTCAGTGGCTCAGTCTTCCACTGCCCTACCCTTCGTGGGTATATCTCCCATGGTTTAAGGGGACATATACAGAGGTGATGTTTTTCCAGAGAAACAGTTATATACATGGGACCTTCACGCCCAGGTGAGGGATGACAATATGCAATCAGATAAAACCGCCTCCCTTAAAAATGCTTTTGTTATGTTTTCCAAAGAAATCTAAAAAGGATTTATTCCTTTTGCTCTAAGAAATACATGAATTCCTTTAACAAAGAATAGCTGAGTTCCCCTGCACAGAAAGCTCTGCACAGTGGGTCCTGTTAGGGGCCAATGGGACGATCTGGACCCATGGACTGTGTTCCTGGTTTATAGTCTGTGGGAGGTGCATGATCCAGACATAAATAACCAGGATGCACCAGGGGCTGGGAATGAAGGAGCAAAGGCTAGCTCCAGGAAGCAGGAGAAACTGTAGGGAGTGGCGTATGGTGTCAGATATCTCTCACGGGTAGTGTGTAGGCAGGAGTGGGAAAACTCATTCCAGAAGGAACAGCCAACATGTACATGGGCCCAAAGCCCAGGGTGTCTGGAAAGAGCAAGGAGTAGTAATGGCTGTCAGGTTGCAGGTAAAGTCATGCTGGAGAATTAGTAAGATATAAGGTGGGAATGACTGAGACCAGGCATGGTCTACAGTGTGCACTCTCAGGCACCTGGCCATGGAACCAACCTCATGAATCATGTATGTTCAAGTCGGCCACACTCTTCTGCAATTACAAGTAGGAGGTTTCAATTTCAGCTGGTATCTGGTAAGAAGTGGTTGAAATAACCTCTCCCAAATCCCCAACAAATGTCCATGAAAACAAAGTATAAAATGATGACCTCACAATATTCAAGATGAAGGATGGTCAACCAAATGCCAAAATCATGAGACATTTTCCCTAAATTAACTCAATTTGATGAGAACTGGTAGTAAATTTGTCAGCCTGTTCTCTTTTGCCTCTAGAAACAAAGCAAACCGTTTTTTAATAGAAAGAAAGATGGTATTCCAGAACCTTCTCTCATTCCCTGTTATCTACTCATAAATTCAAGAACTTTATCTTTAAAAAAATAAATAGCAAACCTGCTATTAAAACTTGAGTCAGTCAGAAGGCTCTTCCCCACCCATTATCACAGACCTCAACTTTACCTTGTTCTCTATGCACATTTAGACCCCCTCCCAAACTTCCAGGGGCTGAGAGATGGGATCAGAACAGGTCTCAGTACCTCCTGGGAAATACGGCCTTTACAGATTTCTGCTCTCCACCAGAGGCTCCAATGAGTGAGCCCCTTCCTTCCTTTGCACCTTAACTCCCTCCCCTCTCCCACCACCTATGTCATATGTAAAATAGTTTATCTCACACACTTACTTAAAACTATCCAGTACCTTCTGTTGTTTTTTTATTAATATTTAATATCCTTACTATTGTTTCCAAAGTCTTAAATTATCAGGATCTTTTTATTTTTGTTTTGTTTTTTTCTGGCAAATTCTACCAGATCTGCCCAAGGTTAACTCTTCCTCTTTCTTTCAACCCTTTGCTTAAAGTTCATGGCCTTTGGACATCCCTAACTGCTGTCTCTAAAGCAACCATCCCATCATCTAATATCATCTTAATTTTCTGCCTAGACTTCTATCATTTGATATTTTTTCTGATTGATAGATAGACTGCAGTGGTCCCCATGCCTATTTTGCTTTGATTTCTAATCTACAGAACTTTACTAGGGTGTATGTAGAGGACACTATGGATTCATTCATGAAACAGACATTTATGGAACACTAAGTGTGTTCCTGGTATCATTTTAGTGTTGGCAGACACTGTGGTGCCCAGATGTGCAAATTCTCCATTCACACACTGCGTTTCAGGAGGCATAGATGTAGTAAAGGCGTTTAACAAAGTTTAACACTTATTCATGACAATGTCAGCACACTCAGGTAAAAAGAATTCCTTATTCTGACAGAGTGGATACAAAACTCTACAGAAAACATTGTACTTCTGGTAAATCAATAAAAATTTCTTTTCTGAGGTTGGGCATAAGACAAGAGTTCTGACTATCACCGCTTACTGAACCTTATAGTAGAAGTTAGCACATTGGGGGTTAGGAGTCAGCAAAGTGGTCACTCAAAGACGAATGAGGGGCCTACGTGGGAGGTTCTTGTACAGTTCTGTGAAATCTGTTTCTTGATTTGATTTGGATTATGAGGTGTGTTTCCTTTGTGAATATTCTTTAAAATATACACTTGTGATTTTGTGCACATTTCCATGTGAATGTTATACTTCAATAAAATATTGACTTAAAAATAATCTGTAATAGTGTCAACAATAAAAATAAAGGTAGCCCAGCCGGTATTGTTCAGTGATTGAGCATCAGCCCATAAACCAAGAGCTCACCAGTTCAATTGGTGGTCAGGGCACATGCCCAAGATGCAGGCTCTATCCCCAGCAGGGGGCGTGGCGTGCAAGAGGCAGCTGATCAATGACTCTCCCTCATCATTAATGTTTCTATTTCTCTAAAATCAATAAAACATATTTTTAAAGAATAAAGTTAAAAAAATAATGGAGGCGCTCTGGATGTCCATCAACAGGAGGATGTATAGACGAAGATATGTACATACTGTTATAACTTATTCAACAGTTTATAAAGAATGTGGGAGATCTATGCTTGCTGTCTTGGATGAAACCAAGGCATAGTAGTGAGTGAGAAAGGTGAGTCACAAAATATCACATACCACATGATCCCATTTGTAAATATGAGCCTACAGAATTGCATAGGGTGGTGAGCCTGGGGAGACAGAGCCCTGCCTTTGCCTGAGGGGTTCTGCTGTGGTTGGGGCAGTGACATCAGGGCTTCATCTTTAGCACCATCTTCTAGTAGCTGGTGACTTTGGCAAGAGACTTAGACACACTGATTTTGTGTCCTTGTGTAGGAAGGAGGAAGAGAAAGGCAGTGAAGTTAACTACCCAGTTCTGTCGTGTGGAATATGGCTTTATCTAACACCTCACTGCCTCCTGTCCCTACAGCTCCCCTCAGCTGTGTGGGACTCTGTGTGTGTGCATGTGGGAGAGTCACGCTGTTCAACTCGACCTTGACTTTACTCAACTTTCATTTTCTTCTAAGGGCAGAGAGAGCAATGGTCTGAGGGGCACCGTTTTAAGAGGTATTGTCTGCTAACTCTGGGTAGGATGGGGAGCTGCTGGCCCTTGCATACCGTCTGGGTCAGGGTATCCCCACAGTTCTTAATTTCCCTGACAGCTTCAGGATACAGTTGCTGTTTGTCCTTTGGTGCCTGAATGGGGAGACAAAAGTCTAAGACCGTTGCTTTAACAGGGACGACATATAAACAAATAGCAAGGAAGAAACCCAAGTTTAAAAATAAACAGTTTTCACAGACAGGTCTTCAAGGCTGCCTCTCTGTGAGTTAGCTGAGTGGCAGGTCTCCCAGCTGCCTACAGCCAGCGGAACCCCTATCTGTCAGCCTCGCTAATTGTTCAGATGGAGATAGAACACATCTCCCTCCAGGATGGACCTGCTCACCTGACATTGGGGCTTACTTTGTAATCTAGTTTATGTTATCTAATCTTTTCCTTCTGCCTGCCTTGGCGGACGGTTCTGACCCTGTGCTCCCAGCCAGCACCCAGACTGCAAGCATGACTCTCTTCCCGTGGCTGCTGGCAGCGGCCTGTGCCCCATCACCACCATTTTCTCATATCCTTAACTACAGTTTAACTACTGAGATGAGTGCTGTCCTGGGAGCAGAAGCCCTTGCAGAAGTCAGCAGGGGTCATAAAGGGGCAGATTCCTCCCCCCCAGGCCACATACTGCTGCACTCAGGCCAAGCCTCCAGGGAGCTGTCAGTGGGAACCACTGCTTCTCTGTGGGATGGGTCCTTGTTAATCCCTCCTTGGAGATTTAATTGGCACCACCTTGGGGGCACCGTGTGTTTACAGAATGATATACAACTCTAGACATTCATTAGCACCGGCAGGCCTTTGGAATGATAAATAGCGGGAAAGCTCCGTCACAATGCTTTTGGAGCTAAACCCGAATGAACTTTTCTATACCCTGCCAAGAAGAAATACGAGAGCAATGAAGGTTTTATGATAAACCCATAATCTCACAATTAAACAAGCGACTGGAAAAAATGGAAAAATGCATTATGTTTTAATTGAAATGTAGGAACCAAAATAAACACCAGAGTCTCCGAGACCTTCTGGTGACAAGGCGTAATGAGCCTGTACTTTAACACTGAAGCCCCGTGCCACACACAACGGGCTGTGTGTTGTGTCCATCGCGGGAGTGCACTCAGCCTGGCCCAGGGCTGGCATCTGTGTGTATATTTCTTGATCAGTATGAATGGCCCGTCTCATGGACTCTGTTTTCACAGTCTCCTCACTACAACAGCTGCCCAAATTGAACCATTGGAATTCTATGGGTAATTGAGTTAAGGTTTAACCTTACCTACAAGAAAATAACTCAGTTGCACTTGGAGAATACCCCATAGGCGGGAGAAAATATGAAAGGGAATGCAGTGTCCTTAGCTGAATTGCCAAGGAGGAGGGGAAGGAAAGGTAGGAAGGGCTGTTGTTTGCACTCTGGAGAGTTATGTAAACTGGAGCCTAACTTCCTCTCCAGACCACCCACCTTTATCTCTTTAGAAAAACATTAGCACATTTGCGATGCCTGGGAGCCACTCTGCAGTCAGAGAAGAGGCCCATTAACAGAAGGGTGGACCAGAATCCTTGGGACACACCAAAGCAACTGCCCCCAAAACTCACATAAATATTTAAAAATTGCATCCTAAGGGAAAATCACTCTTTTTCTTTTTTATCTTTTTAAATTAAATTCAAGTAACCCATTTTGGTTATTGACAGGTTGAGTCCATAGAAGTTGGGACTTAATTTCCCTGCTGTGGAATATTTCTTGCCCTTTGCTTCCTCTTTCAATATTTGAGATTTTAAAAATATTTTTTCCTTGAAAAAGAAAAGTCTAGGTGGTGGTCTTTGAATAGCCAGGACGGGGATCTGAGAAGGCCACAGTTGCTGGCCCTGTCCTGTCAGGAGCATGGGTACCCATCATGGGCCTACCTGTGAAGTCACAGATGTTCCTCACCATAGCCCTCAATACAGCCACTGTGGTTAGCATCACCTATAGTATGGATCTGGATGGTGGGTGGGTCAGCTGCACTGGAGGCTTCATTTTTCTGAAGGTCCACATGTCCTGTCCCAAAGAGTAGAGGCAGGGATGTCTGCCTGTAGGCCTTCCTGTGAAAGTATCACTTCCACCCCAGATGACCAGCAAGACCAGAAAAACAGCACAGGTCCCTCAGTGGCAGCCTCAGCTCCCCTGGTACGAGGCAGTCCTCTATGCTGTGCACACTCCGATGTTGTGCATCCTGGATCCACTTTCCTGTGTCACATCCCATATAGAAACCTGGGTCTCTCCCGTGGCATTCAGTGTTTCCATGTGGAGGCGATAAGCCCCGTTGTTTTCCCCCTTCAGCCTTGTTTTGTTCACTTTACAGCAGGTGATTTGTTACCTGCCCATCCCCAGCCTGCCCGCCATGGCCGTCTATACGGAGCAGAGGAAGAGCGATGCTGAACAGTGGCATCCAAAAAATGTCCCCCAGGGATGACCAGACATCCCAGAGCTGAGTTTCAAGAAGCCCAGTGGCTCTGCAGTTAGAGCTTCCTAAGGACATGGCCTCCAGAAGATGCCTGGACAGCAGCCCTCTGGACTTGACAGCAGCCTTATAAGATCCATCTTTTGTGGATGGCCCGTTCTGCTTGATGCTCAGCCCAGCCTGCTGCATGGTTTAGAAAATGAAGCAGCTGGAAACACCCTGTCTATTGACAGGGACATGATTGAATGGCCTCTGACACACCCACTGCACAATGTAGGGCAGCAGTTAAGTCAGGAGCTGGTTCTCCATGCGCTAATGTGACTTACTCCCAACACATTTTGTTAAGAAAAACGCAAGTTGCAGAGCAATAGGCATAGTGCGATTTCACTGAGAAAAATAAAATAACATAATAATATGTATTTCTATAGTCTTTATTGATCGATAAAAATCAAAGACCATAGCAGAGTAAAAAACACTGACCATTTCTGGACAGAAGATTAAGGTGGTGATGGGTCAAGGAGAGCTTTTATTTCATCTATATTGTTTGGAGTTTTCAAGGACATGATTATATATAACTTGAATATGTAAAAAAAAAAAATAAATGTCTGGAAAGAAAGAAAGGAAACTCAGTGAGTAGCATCGACTTCTGCAGCATCCTAGCCCTGGCCCTGCATTCATCCTCACTTCCTTTCTTTCCCACTTAAAAGACTTCCCTTCTTTCCAATTTTTATTTTTATTCCAAGATCCACTGGTCCCTGAAACTTAACTCCATACTCTGATATCTTCCTTCTTCAGTTGTGCCCCCTTAGTTTGCACCCCTCCCTCCTCCACACAGAGCGGCTTCAGCTGAGCGTGGCAAGGCCCTTGGGTCTCCCTGTGTGGACCTTCTAAGTTGGAAGGTCAGGGGAGACCCTCCTCTCTTCTTGAGGCTATCCATGTCATGAATATCCATGTTTTGTAAGGGTTGCTTTTTCCAAAAAGTTTTCTATCGATGGAAATTACAAGAAAGTTAAAAGTTGACTTAGACGCAGCCAGCATGGCTGGGTAGTTGAGGGTTGACCTATGATCCAGGAGGTCACGGTTCGATTCCCAGTCAGGGCGTATCCTCGGGTTTCAGGATCGATCCCCAGTGGGGGACGTGCAGGAGGCAGCCAATCAATGACTCTCATCTTTGATGTTTCTATCTCTCTTTCTCCCTCTCCTTTCCTCCCTCTGAAGTCAATAAAAACTTTAAAAAAAAAGTTGATTTGGAAAGAACTGTCATGGTGAGATTCAGAGACCTTTGAAGACTCTGCATTTATCCAACTTCTTACATTTCTTTAAAAAATATATCTTTATTGATTTCAGAGAGGAAAGAAGAGGGAGAGAGAGAGACAGAAACATCAATGATGAGAGTCATTGATCGGCTGCTTCCTGCACGCTCCCGGCTGGGGATCGAGCCCACAACCCGGGCATGTGCCCTGACCGGGAATCGAACCCGAACCCAGATCGCCTGGATCCTGGGTCAACGTTCAACCGCTGAGCCACGCCCGGCTGGGCCAACTCCTTACATTTCTTGAGACGTGTTCTCATCACTCGGTTCCTACACATGCGTCACCAGACGTAGAGCTAGAGAGCTCGAGTTTTTTGATGTGGCTAAGATCTCCATGGCCACCGTATTCCTAGTAAAGTGCTGTTTGTGTGTGGAGGGGCTACGATTTTAAACAGCTTGTGCCACTTTATTAAACCATTATTCTCAGAGCTTTTATGATCTTGAGTTTAGCTCCATGCCATCTTCAAATAATAAACACTTGAGCGCTCTAATCCAAAATGATCTCTTTATTTATTCCTAATTCTTATCTTATTTTGTTCACTCCTTTGAAAACATAAAATCACAGCTGTGACAGGGGTCTCTTCTGTCTTTTTTCCTGATTTTTATTTTAAGAACTATAAATAACTCATGTAAAAATATATTTACTAGAGTGCATGGCCAAAAATGACCCCTCTTACTTTCTAGGCTTTTTTGTGTGTGTTTTTAAATATGTTTTTATTGATATTAGAGAGGAAGGGAGGAACATCAATGCGAGAAACATCCTCTGTTGCCTCCCTTACACCTACACACCCAGACTGAGGACCAAGCCCACAACCTGGACATGCGCCCTGACCGGGAATCGAACTTGTGCTCAACCAACTGAGCCACACCAGCCAGGGCCAGATTTATTTTCAATAGCTGTTGATTTTTATCACATTACTTCAGCATCTTTTTGGTGGATGATAAATTTTATGTACTGTGAGATTCAAGGTTTTATTTTGTTTTTTGTTAGGATCTTTTGCATTTATAGCAGATACTTGAAAATCATGAGCTGTGTCCGAGACTATCACAAATCCTGAAGTTTTCTCTACAAAATTCAGCAAAAAGCACTTATTGTGCCTTTTTCACCTATTATTCCTTAATAAGGTTAGTAAGACTCTTTGGCTTTCTTACAAATCGTATACGCCGTACAGCACTTGTTTCCTGGGAACACATCCTAAAAATCCAGACACCGTCGCTGTCCTGTTCCAGCAGCTGAAAGCAGACCCTGAGCTGAGGATTTGGCTGCAGGTAAAATCCCTGAGACATGACCCCAGGAAGCAGGGAGGAGAGTAGGGGAGAGAGGCAGGGGAAGCGGAAAAGCCAGGGGAGGCTGAATAAGGAGCAGGTCCTCAGTGCGGGCAACCGGGGCTTAACCCGGCCGGGAAGCCTCTGAGAAACCCAGAGCCTGCTTTGGAAGCTTCCTGCAGAGAGGTGGGGAAGCAGGTAGGATGCTCACTTCTTGAGGGCTGCTGTCAGGACATGAACTATCTGACCCTCTGGTCTGTCTACACTGCCTGCAGGCAGGGGGCCTGCCAGGACCTGGGCACCAGAGATGCCCACAGGCAAAGCCAGCCTTAAGGTGGGAGCAGCTCCCTGCATGGAAGCCGCCGCCTCTGCTGCGCACGGGAAAGGCAGAGCACGTAGGTGTGTCCGCTAAAGCCGGCATTCCCGGGGTGGCCCTTTAAAGTCGAGTGCCCCTTTTTATTAGAGGTCTTTGCACCAGAAAAAGTACTCATTAAATGTTTTATAGCTTGCTTCCTTCATATTAAAGACTAGATAGCAAAGCTGTTCAGGCCAACGACACAGAAGATTTATTGGAGAAAGTAACCAGTTCCCGGAGTGCCTTCGTTCCTAACATCCAGTTTCTCATGCCACCCTGATATTTTCAAAATAGCTCCTGTTTCCCCAGAGGCCAGGGTCCTTGTTCAGCCTTTGTCCCCGGAATGCAGCCATCCTTATGCGCCATGGTCCCGCCGCCGCCCACCCAGACTCGCCAACAGGCCTGAGCCACTGACTGGCAGGTGTAGCCTCCCCTCTGCCACCCCTGACTCACTCTGTCCCTGAGGCCCCCTCTCAAGTAAGATGAGGACCGAGGACGGAGCAATATTAGGAAAGAGAGCGCAGCTTTGCACCAACTAACATCCATTCCTGGGTAATGAGTCTGGCTGCAAATTTCATGGTTGTGGCTTGTTTGTTTGTTTTTAACACTTTATTAAAGTTATTGGGGTGACAATGGTTAATATGAACATATAGGTTTCAGGTGTGTGTTTCTGTTACAAATCTGTATATTGCTTTCTCCCACCACTACCCAAAGTCGTATCTTCTCCCATCACCATATATTAAAACCCCCTTCATCCCACCCCTCTAGTTGTGGCTTTTGAGTCCTAACAGCCTTGCTTTGGGGACCCCGTATAGCACATTATGAAGACATGATACCAAGCTGTAGCCTTTGTGTGTGAGGCAGGAGAAGAGGAGCCCAGGCTCCAGATCATCCCTACCTGGGTCCCATTTGCTAGAGCAATGACGGACACAAAGCAACATCATTGAAAGAGCTTCTGGGACACCAACAAGTTAGCCGTCCAGACATCTGCATGGCTCACTCCCTCTCGTCTGGGCCTTTGTTTAAATATCAAGTTCTCAGGAAAGCTAGACCTCACCAACAGCCCTTCCTAAAATAGCAAACCCCACTCCAAACATCCCCACCCCTTTCTCTGCAGAGTTTTTCCAGTGGCACTCATCACCACTGCCCCCTACAGGTATGACTCCCCTGTGGTCTGTCTGTCCTCTAGAATGTGAGCTCCAACTGACTGGAGGTTTGTTTTGGCTGTTTGGGTCATTGTTTAGGCCCCAGTGCATAGGGCTGGGCATGGGACATATAAACATCCCATAGTTTTTGTGGAATAAAGGAAAAAGTAAATCAATAAATGAGTAAAAGAATTATTGTCACAAATGCCCTAGATGGTGACCACACTTCTCTCAGCTGGTGCTCAGGGACATTGATATTGAAAATGTCAAGAAACCTTTGTGAGGCAAGTAGCAGGTTATTAGAAGTTAAGATATGTTTAAGACCAATGATTAATTACAGAATGCCAGGCTATTCCCTTGATCCAAAACAAAGGCGAGAAAACATGAAATGATGAGCTGCCCTGAGAGAAGTGTAGCCCTGGAGGAACGACCTCTGGAAGCTGGAGCCTCGGTGAGGTATTTAAATGCCCCTCATCGGAAACCCTGCCTGAGAAATCGAGACGGATCCTTTCCCCCAGGACAGTGCAAGGGGCTCTCACTGACTCTGTGCAGCTGAGCCCAGGCTGGTGAGCTTGGGGAGCCAGCTCGAGGGGATTCTGGCCCGGCTGCCCCGGCTGCACGCCAACTCAGACGAAGGTTTTTACAGGGTCCCTAAGTAAGCAAAACCTGGGTTTCCCCAACCTTTTCTGAAACTATCACCCTAGGATCTGCTGACAACCTCACACTAGCAGCGGCTGGCGTGTTGACCGGAATATCAGGGGCTGCTGCGAGTCCCCAGTTCTCCACCTTCTCACGGGCTGGCCGATCCCAGACGTGCTCGGGGCATCTGCACAGCAGCAGGTTCCTCCACTTACCCCATGAAGGCAAAGCGTAGGGACCCAAATCAAATTAGTAAATGAATAATCATCATCTGAATGAAATTAGTTCAAAATTGAATTTGCTGAACAGGATAAGTACAGGATCAATTCATATTTACGTTCAAAGCTGACAGGAGCTTGCAGATTCCGACCGGCACCCACAAATCAGCAGGCAGACACACTTTCTCCATCTTTGTGGTTATTCCCTAATTTTTAAAATATTGTGCTTCCATCTGCTTTAAAGTGAAGCTGTAGAGAGAGTTCCAGGATTCATCGCCAGGCCAAGCCTTGCAACTCCATCACAGTGCCGTCATTTCTTTCTCAGAATGACTAACATTTGCAGAGTCCTCCCTTGTCAAGGAAAGCATCTCACTTCACATTAATTTTCTTCTATCACAATCCTGGGAGGAATAGGGCAGTGATTTGTGTCAGTATTAGGTGAAATGGTATCCCTCTTACAGGGAAAACATCTAAGTCTCAGGGCGGTACAGTGATTGGCCGGGGTTACCCAGCACACTGCTGCCTCTGAGTGACCCCACAAAGAGAGCCGCCCTTCCTAGCAACTATGCTTGGCCGGTCTGGCCCTCCTCAAGCTGTTCCTGGACCTCTTGTTGGTTCTCGGTGTCCTTACAACCTCATCACCTTGCATTTTTGTCTTTGCTAATAATGCTGAAACTAAGTTAGGGCCCACATATCAAGCAGACCAGAGCAAGTGGGGAGATCATGAAGCTTGGGGGTCCCCTCCCTGTGCATCCACCAAGTGAGAGTGGCAGACACAGATGCTGTGGACCCCAAGGCTCCAGGGAAGCCAAAAAGGCTTCAATCCAGAATTTTTTCTCAGAAAAGAAGAAAGTATTAACAATAAATGAGAGTACCTGAAGTTCTCCAGACCAAGGAAGGGGATCTCAGGTTTGCTGGGCCACCTGCCCTCCTACAGCACAGATGTGGATGGACACCCCTGGTGTCACCACCCTGAGAAGCATAACAAAACCCTATTCTATCTTCTCCAAGTTGAGGCAGACACCTCCTCCCTCCAGGGGTCAAGACAGACACTTAGGCCCTGGCTGGTCTGGCTCAATGATTAGAGTGTTGGCCTACAGACTGAAGGGTCCAGGGTTTGATTCTGGCCAAGGGCATGTACCTTGGTTGCAGGGTCCATCCCCAGCCCCAGTTGGGGTGTGTGCAGGAGGCAACCAGCCTATGTGCCTCTCTCATATCGGTGTTTTTCTCTCTCTCTCCCTTCCACTCTCTGAAAAGCAATAGGAAAAATATCTTTGGGTGAGTATAAAAAACAAACCAGCAAAGAAACAAAAAAACAGACACTGTGTTTCTAGAAATTTCCATGGTGACAATTAATTCTGCAGTTACCACAGATACCATGCCCAGCAATTCCCCGAACTAATGGTTTCTGGATACAAAGCTTCCCCATCACGTATCCAATAACCAAAGTTGTACTTTCGCTCACTTACTCGTGCAGTCACTCACACATTTATCCACCTGCTGGGCCCTGACCCGGGGCCAGGCTTCAGGCCAGTTTCCAGGACTGAGGGGCGTGGGGTCTGCGTTAGCACCAGGGAGCCCCAGGCTGTTTAGCCGTCTGACTAATACGATGTGAAACGTGGTGATATGAAATTAACACAGAAGCGCGGCACCCGTGCCAGGAGGCAAGACAGCACTTGCCGAGATGATAGAGAAGGGATATGGAGGTGAGGATGGGCCAGTCATTAAGAATGTGGGGGCGTTTAATTGGGCAGAGGGAAGGAGCCAGCAAAGGATCTGAGCGGGAAAGAACATGGCGAGTACTGAGTCTGCTGTGAGTTTGATGGAGAGACGGTGACAGGAGGTCGGTGGCACCAGGTGCAGGAAGGCTCAGAGCCCCGACTGGATTCTGCAGGCAGCTCGGGGCCCGGTTGCACTTGGAAATGAAATTCAAAATCAGAGGACCCAAGTCCTGGCCAGCCCTGGCCTGTGAGAGCGGCTATCATCACTGGCCCACATGGCCCTGTCTGCCTTGCGGGTGGGTGCGCAGCCACCAGGAGAGGAAGCCCGGGCAGGGTGTGTGCACTGCACGGATGGAGCTGTGCTTCCCTGTCTGCTCCTGTCAGTGGCCTTGGCGTGGCATGTGTTGGGGCTGCAAACAGAGGTGTGCGCACTGCCTGACTCTTTGCTGATGTTTGCCCGGAGCAGGGCAGATAGAGCAAAGCAAGCCCAGTTTACTCCCAGTTCAAAACAAATGGGGAGACCTGAACCTGTCCCTTTAGACCACCTTGATGCCTCCCAGGCCTGTTGACCAGTAACTTACCTGCTCCGCTCCCTGTAGGTGAGAGGGCTGGTGGTCACAGCAAGGGTGAGGACGTGGTTGGTCACTGTGGGCATTGGGTGACAGCGTATGAAAAGTGAATCCAGAGCAGGCCTGGATGGGAGATGAGCCTTCACAGGTGCAGGTGCTACAAGCGAGCAGGACTTTGAGGGGCACCTCATCCATGCTCATATAGCTCCACCCTCTCTGCAGATTTCTGGGCAGAAAACCAGCACTGTGGGCATCACCACCTGGAGATGGCCCTCAGCATCACCACAGAGTCACCCATGCCCTGACATTCTCCCAGGCCAAGGAAGTCCCCAAATCTCCACAGTCCTTGCCCTCCCCCCACATCCAGCACACTCAGGACATCCACGGGTGGCATTCCTCCAGCCTGGTGGCCTGTCCTTGTCATATCCAGAGGGGCAGTTGCACGGAGTTGGGTCTGATGTCACACAGGACAGCACTTGCTCCCCTTCCTTCCCCATCTGGGCATGTGCAGCCAAGTTTAAGGACCACTGTTCTAAAGCTTTCAACTTTCTCTGACCACCAGTTTTTTTTATTTTACTCCCAGTTCAAAACAGAGCCTAACACATAGTAAATTCACGAGCACTTGTAAATGGAATGGGGCAATAAGTGAAATTACTCATTTTTTTCCTGGAAATCCTTAGGTCACAGGCTCTATGAACCTGCCCAGATGCATGGAATAAGAGGAGTGTATCTCAGCACCGCTGTGGACGCAGCAGGCCCTCGGGGAGCTGGGCCACGCTCTTCTCTTCCCTGCACTGGGCCAGAGTAGCCTGCTTCCCCGGGGGCCCAGAGTGCTGGCTGGCTCACACCCCTTCTTTCACGCCCTGGGCTTGGGCTTGGTGAAGTCAGACTCTCCCCTCAGGGCATGAGCCAGGATGTCAGATTCGGTGATTTGAGAGTGGAATCTACATCCTACAGATGCCAGTAAATGTGTTTGCAGCGCAGCTGCTGTGTTGCTGCCAGCTGTGTGTACTCGGCAGTGGAACAAAAGCCGTGTTGCTGAAAACAAGTCACAAACAACTGGAAAACCATGCACAGCTGCCCCTCCCTCCAGCCTGACTTACTTCAGGCAGATGTTCCTATTGTCCCAAATCATGAAGAGAAATCCTTCCAAGACGCAGCAGGAAAGTCAGGTTATTTTCCACCACAGAAATGAGCTGAAATGTATTTTCTGGATGAACAGAGTTGAGATCATTTGACATGGAGCCCAGAATAGCAGCTTTTTATGACTCAGAAACGTTACTTATCCCAGTAATCTCATTCTACATCTAAGGACACCTAAGCGTGAACACAGAGAAGTTAAATGTTCAAGGTTCAGGGTCAAAAGCCTAGTTCCTGGCAGAAGTGGAATAGAACGTATGATAATTGTAACAGCATTCAACAAGTAGTTTCATGCTCTCAGCATTTTTCAAAAAATAATAATCACCTTTCACTTACCCATGCATTCAAAAGCAGTTCTTGAATAGCTACCATAAAATAAACATATCACAAGGCACCAGAGATTCAAAGATGCAAAGCAGGATCCTATCCTTAAGGAGGTGTAAAGAAAAATAAACAGAATTTAAAACAAACTAGTAATGTGAGGTAGTGGCCGACACCTGGTGCTACTGAGGCCTGGTGAAGAGATGACTATGTTTGGGGTGGTGGCTGAGGGGGGCAGAAAACCTGACTGAAATGATGTACAGAGTGCATAGGAATTGAGGAAATGAAGACAGTTTGAATGGCTAGCTCCTTTAACAAGCAAAACCATGATGCAAGTACTAAAAACAGCATGAGTAAGTCACTTCATAACTTTGAAGTGAAGACAACATTTCTGACAATGTATGGTTCAAATTCCAGAAGCAATAAGAGGGAAGATTGGTTAATTTGGTGGCATAACACCTTACAAAAATAGGAAACAATATCAAAAACAAAGGGAAAAGGCACAAAATAGACTGGGAAACACACAATTTATATCAAAAAGGGTTAATATGGTTGGTATCCTTAATTAAAAATTATCTTCTAAAAACAGAAATGACCTCATGAGATAAAGACCTAAATAGGAAAATTCACACACACACACACACAGAAATGCAAATGGCTTTTCAATTTACTCATAAAAACACAACACTGAGATTAGAAACATTTCCAAAGTTTGAAAACTTACTCTATTGACAAGGTTTTGAAGAGGTGCTCTCATGTGTCCCTACTGATAATGTAAAATGATACAGACACTAACAAAACTAAATATGAATTTACCTTATTTTTAATATATATCTTTTTATTGATTTTAGGGAGAGGAAAGGAGAGGGAGAGAGAGACAGAAACATCAATGATGAGAGAGTCATTGATCGAGCCCACGACCTGGGCATGTGCCCTGACCAGGAATCGAACCCTGATCGCCTGGATCCTAGGTTGACGCTCAACTGCTGAGCCACGCCCGGCCGGGCAATATGAATTTACCTTTTACTCAGCAATTCTACTTCTAGGGACCTAGAATGGCACAAGAGCAGAAATGCAAAAACAATTGTGTTCAAAGATTCTCATTACATTACTGTTTGTAATATGAAAAAAACAAACTTCAAACCCAATGTCTGTCAATATGGAAATAGCTTAATATATTATTTTATATGCGCACGATGGAATACTCCTTAGTTATAAAAACGAGAAATCTCTCTATATACTGCTATGTTAATGATCACTTATATTATTGTTAAGTGAGGAAAAGAAGTAGAGTGTCTATAATATGTTACCATTTAGTTAAGAAAAGACAGTGATGCAAATGTGTGTGTATAAACAAATGTATTTTATAATTAAATAAAATAATAAATCATAATTATTTTTAAATTGGAGGAGGAAATAGAGTGAAGGGAATAAGATTTGGACTTGGATTTCTCTAGTGACCATGTTTTATAGATTTGCAATTCTATAAATATTTCACAGTATTAAAAAACAAAATTAAACTAAAAAATGCTTCCTAAAAATCCAAAGTAAAGTGAAACAGATTACCCTAAATGTATATACATAAACACAACTTTTCTAAAATGGAATCCATGGGTTATACATTCCATGTGGATTTTAACTTAGGGGCAACAACAACAAAAAATTCACAGCTCTTAAACGGTTTTCAGAAACCATTTCGTGTGTGCCGGCGTTTCTATTCTGAGACAGGTGTGTGAGTTTTGTGAGCTCTAGCAAATGATTATAATTAGCATCGTTTCAGATGAAGGTCAACGGGCTTAAGTAAAAACCTGCCGACTTGAATTTGAATTGGATATATCTGGATGAACACACAACTTTTTAAGAAGATATGTATTTCCAAAGCTGTCCACTGAAAAAAACCTAGAAACAGTTACAACCCAGTAGCAGTGGGCTCCTCCAGCACCTGGAAAGTGGCTTCTAAATACCATTTCGCATGAATACACACCAGGGTCCCTGGAGATATTAATAGTTCCAGGCCTGGGTCAGAGCTGTGCTCGGGAGCCTAAAAGGCCTCTATGGGAGGAGGAGGGCTTCACCCTGCATTCTGAGGACGAAAACGGAGCAGCTGTGCAGACAAAGAGAAGGTGCTTTTAGACTCGGTGGGGAACAGTAGTGATTGGAAGCCAAAGCGTTCCGGTGGATTCTTTATTCTCTGGTAAGAAGCACTCAAGGTCATTCACAAAGAAAGAGTGAGGTGGGGATTTGTGAGGATGGAGAAAACGTCTGAAAGAGTCTCAGAAGAATGAGAACCGAGAAGTAGCCAGAGACTCTCAGTCTGATGGGCCACAGGGACCAGGGAGGCTGGTAACGGTGACTCCTCAGGGGCCCAGCAGCCCAGCAGCCCAGCAGCCCAGCTGAGTGGTTCGTCCCTTAGCCAGTGTGAGCTCTCGGGGTGGAGGACTGGGGAGGCTGGGTGGTTCAGTTTGGTAGAAGTTTTTCTTTTCGTTTGTTTTAAATTTTTATTAAAAACGAGGAATACACAGGCATTTAAATGCTAACAGCAGACAACCAATCCAGGCGAGAAGTTGAAGATAAAGGGAAACCAGGAATTAATTAAGGCACCAGGTGGAACTACTTGTCTTAAAGCAGACGTTCTCCGTGTGGTCCCAGGGCCAGCAGCAGAGCATCCCCCAGGGGTGGAGGGAGCTCCCAGGCACTCAATCCAGACCTAACTCTGAGATGGAGGGGGAGGAAAGCCCAGCACCTGCATCTTAATAAGCTGGCTAGGTGATCCTGAAGCCCACCATGTCTGAGGACCAGTGCTTTAAAGGGAAGCCAGTAGATAAAGGAGGGTCCCCTCCTTGCCAAGAGCCAAAAGGCACAGAGAAGGGCTGTTTACAGGGAGGGAAGAGAAATGGAGAAGTCTCTGCCTGCTGGTCTCTGTCTTCTCTTCTCAGAGGAGAGGAAGGTGGAAGGGGGTTTATGGTGTAGAAAGCTTTCGTTCTCTCCTAAGGCAAAGGCCTATTGTATCTACAGTACACATCCTGCTAGGAAAAGCAACCGCGAGAAAGACGAGATCCTGGCCCTGGCACAGCCTAAAGCCTGGAAGCCAGAACCCGACAATAAACAAGTGAGCAGACAAATAACAGGGTAACAGGGGATTGCGTCGGGTGCTGTGAGGGGACTGGGCTGCCTGAGGCACAGCCTGTTTAACAGGGTTTAAGGAGGCCTCCCTACAAGGAGCATGTCACCTGGGGCTGACAGATGGACTGAAGCCACACCAGAGGTGGAGGGGTGTGTTCTTGGCCAAGAGGGTGACCCCCTGGAGGGACCTGCTGGGCACAGGAGGAGGAAGGAACTCATGTAGCTGAGGTGAGGCCAAAGCAGGAAAGGGGGAGAGGGCCCACAGGTCCTCACTCAGACTCTTGTAGCCTGTGGGCCTGGTGAAAGCTTGACTGTACCCTTACAAAACCCAGAGGCCGCTGGAGGTTTTAAGGCACGGGGTTAGCACACACTAAAAGCCACAGTATCTGCCTTCTCTGCATTTCGTAGGCGTCTCACTTGAGCAGCACCAGCCGCACATTCGAGTCACTTACAGAATTTCTCCATAAGAAACTCCCATGCCTGGGCCCTACTCAAGGTCTGGAGGGGAGCCCAGTCTTTGTGTTCGTTGTTGTCACTTGTTGATGCTGGCCAGGTGACTTTAACATGCAGCCAAGAAAGAAAACCTTTGTTCCATCTGGGCGCTGATCTTTCTTCCACAGCTGCGCGGAGCTGAGTCCAGCCGCCTGCCAACTGCTTTTTGTCTTCATTGCTGAGCCTGATTATCTTTTTGAACCCTCCTTATTGCATTCTGGTTCAGAGGGGATGGAGGTGTCAGCACTCCCGCAGGCCTGCCCCGGGGAGCCGTTGGAGCCCACGGCTGCTTTCTTATCCGTCCAGTGTTCTCAGGTGCAGCCCGCTGGGCCCAGGGGCCGAGCGGTGCTGGCAGCTAACAGAGGTAGGGTTAGCATTTCAACAGCAGAAATGCTGAGGTCAGGGAGACTCCCCACGCTCAGAGCTGGGGAAAGAGGTGCCTCCTTTCTGTCTGAAGAATCACAAGTCTCATCTTCATGAAGAGGGTTTGCTTGAGTGATGCTTTTAAGGCTTTCTCTCTGAAGGCAAAGTATCAGCAGGTTTTACCCTGGTGTTTGGGGAAACTAGAATTTTACATAATTTGTCTTTCAATCTTTATGACTGGAAGAGTTCTGGGAGCAGAAATGACAGGGTGAAGGAGCACGGGGACCCTGGCCCTCTCTTCTCCTGAGCACTCTTGTGGGCACACTCCTGTCTCTTTAACCCCAACCTCCAAGTCTCCAGCACACTCCTGCCCTCTCTGAGCCCCAACACATGAACCAGAAGGGCCTCCAGGGTGCACCCAGGATGTGCCTCCTCAGCAGCCCTGTCTTCCCTCTGGAACCCTGGCCCTTCCCCTCAGCCACAGTCTTGTTATTGTGTTTTGTTACAGCCACCAGGTGGTCAGCAGAGAGCTCTGAGTTATTGTTGAGACAGGTGAACACGCCTGCAGTGTATTGGCAGTGGTCAGTGTTCTGCAAGAGTTGGGTTCCCTTTCTTTCCCCTCCTTTACTGCCCACATTCAGTCATGACCGAGTCCCAAGCAGTGTAGCCCTCAGTGACTCGCCAAACCATCCCGCTCTCTCCATCGGCACCCCTACCACCAAGCACGGGTGGTGGAAGTCGACAGCCTGGTACGGGCTCTAAGGGACCATGCCACATTTAAAAACAAGAATAAAAACAGCTTAAACTCAATAGCAATTCTAGATGTCAGCAATAAAATACTTCTCCCCTTGGCCCAAATCTAAGTTCTAAGTAATTGCTGCAGTCACTGTTGATTTTAACAGTATATTTGCTGGTTTCAAAATAGCAATTTTAGCCCTGGCTGGGTGACTCAGTTGGTTGGAGAGTCAATTCTTGGACAGGGCACATACCTTGGTTGTGGGTTCGATCCTGGGTTGGGTGCATATGGGAGGCAAAAGATCAATGTTTCTCTCCCTCCTTCTCTTCCTCTCTCTCTAAAATCCATAAACATATCTTCAGGTGAGGATTAAAAAAATAATAATTTTATTATGCAAAGTGATTTTAATTTTAGTTTTAATTTTTCAATTACACTATTGTTTTGTATTGGTTTCAGGTGTACAACATAGTGGTTAGACAATCATGTACACTACTTTACAGAGTGTTCCCGTGATATTTCCAGTATCAAACATAATTATTGCAATATTACCGACTGCACTGCCTGTGCTGCACTTTACATCCCCGTGACTATTTTGTAGCTACCGGTTTGTACTTCTTAATCCCTTCACCTCTTTCTCCCAGCCGCCCAGTGCCCCTCCACTCTGTCAACCAGCAGTTTCCTCTCTGTGTCCATGAGTCTATTTCAATATTGTTTGTTTATTTTGTTCTTTAGGTTCCACATATAAGTGAAATCATATGGTATATGATATTTGTCTTTCTCTAACTTATTTTACTGAGACTAATACCCTGTAGGCCCACCCATGATTTCCAAATGGTAAGATTTCCTTCTTTCTTATGGCCCAGTAATATTTCATTATAAATATCACCACTCTTCCTTTCTACTTACCCACTGATGGGCACTTGGGCTGCTTCCTTATCTTGGCTGTTGTAAATAACACTGCAATGAACATACGATGCATATATTCTTTCAAATTAGTGTTTTGGATTCTTCGGATATATCCCCAGAAGTGGAATTGCTCAGTCATACGGCAGTTTCATTTTTAATTTTTTGAGGACCCTCCACCCTGTTTTCCACAGTGGCTGCATCAATTTGCTTTTCCACCAAAATGCACGAGGGCTCCCTTTTCTCCATACCCTCGCCAACACTTGTATTTTGTGCATTTCTTGATGACAGCCGTTCTGACAGGAGTGAGGTGATAACTCATAATGGTTTTCTTTGTCATTTCTCTGACAGTTAGTGATGTTGCATTTCTTTTCGTATGTCTATTGTCCATCTGTATGGCCTCTTTGGAGAAGTGTCTATTCAGGTCCTCTGCCCACTTTTTAATTGGATTGTTTGTTTTTTGGGTGTTGAGTAGTATGAATTCTTTATAAATTTTGGATATTAACCCCTTATAAGATGTTTCATTGGGAATATGTTCTCCCATTCAGTAGGTTGTCTTTTCATTTTGTTGATGGTTTCCTTTGCTGTGCAAAACCTTTTTAGTTTGATGTAGTCCCAGTTGTTTATTGTTTTGTTTGTTTCCCTGGCTGGAGAAGATATATCAGAAAAAAATTACTAAGAGAAATATCAGAGATTTTAATGACTATGTTTTCTTCCAAGAGTTTTACAGTTTTGATTCTAACATTTAAGTTTTTAATCCATTTTGAGTGTAAGAGGTGGTCCAGTTTCATATTTTGCATGTAGCTGTCCTATTTTCCCAGCACTATTTATTGAATAGACTGTTTTTACCCCATTGTATGTTCTTGTCTCCTTTGTCAAATATTAATTGACCATATAGGCGTGGGTTTAATTCTGGGCTTTTTATTCTGTTCCATTGATTGATGTGTCTATTTTTATGCCAGTACCAGGCTGTTTTGATTACTATAGCCTTGTAGTATAGTTTGATATCATGTAGCATGACACCTCCAACTTTGTTCTTTTTTCTCAAGATTGCTTTGGCTACTTGGTGTCTTTTGTGGTTCCATGTAAATTTTAGGATTATTTGTTCTAGTTCTGTGCTATAAGCCATTAGTATTTTAATAGGGATTGCAGTGCATCTATAGGTTGCTTTGGTAGTATGGACATTTTAAGGGTGTTGAAATGTCTTTCTATCTATAAACACCAGATATGCTTCCATTTACTTGTACTTTCTTTGATTCCTTTTTCAGGATCTTATCATTTTCTGAGTATTGATCTTTTAACTCCTTGGTTAGATTTATTCCCAGGTATTTTTTAAATGCAATTGTAAATGGGATTGCTCTCTTAGTTTTTCTTTCTGATAGTTCATTAATGGTGAATAAAAATGCAACTGATCGGGATATTTATTTTGTATTCTGCTACTTTACTGAATTCATTCATCAGTTCTAGTAGTTTTTAAGCATGCCCTAGACGGTTTTGCTCAGTGGTTAGAGCATCAGCCTGTGGACTGAAGGGTGCTGGGTTCAATTCCGGCCAAGGGCATGTACCTAGATTGCAGACTCCTCCTCAGCCCCGCTTGGGGCCCATGCAGGAGGCAACCAACTGATGTGTCTCTTTCACATAGATTTTTCTCTTTCTTGTAATCTTTAGAGTCCTTTATATACAGTATCATGTCATCTACAAATAATGACAACTTTACTTCCTCCTTTCCAATTTGGTTGCCTTTTATTTTTTTCCTCTTGTCTGATTGCTGTGGCTAAGACTTCCAGCACTATGTTAAATAGGAGTGGTGAACGGGGGCATCCCTGTCTTTTTCCTAATCTTAAGTAAAATGCTTTTTGTTTTTCTCTGTTGAGTATGATGTTGGTTGTGGATCTGCCATACATGGCCTTCATTATGTTGAGGTATGTTCTCTCTATTTCCACTTTCCTGAAAGTTTTTAACATAAATAGATGCTGGATTTTGTCAAATACTTTATCTGCATCTATTGATATGATCATATGATATTTATGCTTCATGTTTTTTATTTATTAATCCTCACCCGAGGATATTTTTTCCATTGCTTTTCAGAGAGAGTGGAAAGGAGAGAGAGAGAGAAAGAGAAACATCTATGTGAAAGAGACATATCAGTTGGTTGCCTCCTGCATGGGCCCCAAGCGGGGCTGAGGAGGAGTCTGCAATCTAGGTACATGCCCTTGGCCGGAATTGAACCCAGGACCCTTCAGTCCACAGGCTGATGCTCTAACCACTGAGCAAAACTGTCTAGGGCATGCTTAATTTTTATATGATGTATCACATTAATTGATTTGTGGATATTGTATCAACTTTGCATTCAAGGGATAAATCCCACTTGATCATGGTGTATGATCTTTTTAATGTATTGTTGGATTCAATTTGCTAATATTTTTTGAGGATTTTTACATCTCTGTTCATCAGGAATATTGGCCTTTAATTTTCTTTCTTTGCAGTAACTTTATCTGCTTTTGGAATTAAGAAAATGCTTGCCTCATAAAATAAGCTTGAGAGTCTTCCCTCCTCTTGAGTTTTTGGGGTTTTTTTAATAGTTTGAGAAAGATAGGTATTTCTTCTTTGAATGTTTGGTAAAATTCATCTGTGAAGCCATCCAGTCCAGGAATTTTGTTTGCTTGTAGGTTGTTTTTTTGCTTGTTTGTTTTTTATTACTGCTTTAATTTCATTAGTTGTGATTGGTCTATTCAGATTTTCTGTTTCTTCTTGGTTCAATTTTGGAAAATTGTATGTTTCTAGCAATGTATCTATTTCTTTCAGGTTGTCCGATTTGTTGGTATATAGCTGTTCATAATACTTTTTAAAAGTCTTTGCATTTGCATTAGTGTACTGTCAGCTGTTACTTCTCCTCTTTTGTTTTGTTTCTGGTTTTATTTATTTGGGTCCTCTCTCTTTTTTTCTTGATGAGTCTGGTGAAAGGTTTATCAATCTCTTTTATCTTTTGAGTGAATGAGCTTTTGATTTTTAAAATCTTTTTTATTGTTTTTTAGTTTATATTTTATTTATTTCCACTCTGATCTTAATTATTCTCTTCTTTCTACTCACTTTGGGCTTTGTTTGTTGCTTTTTTCTAGTTCCTTTAAGTGTAAGGTTAGATTGTTTATCTGAGATTTTTCTTACTTCTTGAGGTAAACCCATATTGCTATGAATTTCCCTCTAAGGAGTGCTTTTGTTGTGCCCCATAGATATTGGGATGTTATGTGTTCATTTTCATTTGTCTCAAGCTAACTTTTGATTTCTTCCTTAATGTCATTGCTAACCCATTAATTGTTTGTTAACATATTATTTAGCCTCCAAGTGTTTGTGAATTTATTTTTTTTCTTATAATTTATTTCTAGTTTCATACCATTTAGTCAGGGAAGGTATTTGATATGATTTCAGTCTTCTTGAATTCATTGAGACTTGCTTTGTTTCCTAACATGTGCTCTGTCCTAGAAAATGTTCCATGTGCACTTGTAAAGAATGTATATTCTGTAGCATTGGAGTAAAATGCTCTAAAATATCTATTAAATCCATCTGATCTAGTGTGTCATTTATACTGGCTCTTTCTTTGTTGATTTTTTGTCTTCAAGATCTATCCATGGATGTGTTAGATCCACTACTGTGGGTCTAATATGCAATGAGGTGTTAAAATCCACTACTGTGACTATATTACCACTATCTCTCTCATTACGTCGATAGAGATTTGCTTTATATATTTAGGTGATCCTATGTTGGGTGCATAAATATTTACAAGGGTTTATATCCTCTTGTTTAGCATTATGCAGTGTCCTTTTTTGTCTCATTTTTTAAAAGAGTAGTTTTGATTTTTAGAGAAAGAGGAAGGGAGAGGGAGAGAGAGAAATATCAATGTGAGAGCACAACATCGATTGGCTGCCTCCTGCATGCCCCCTACCGGGGATGGAGCCCAAAACCCAGGCATGTGCCCTTGACGGGATCAAACTGGCAACCTCCTGGTGCATGAGACAACACCCAATCAACTGAGCCATACTGGCCAGGGCTCTTTGTCTGTTATTATAGTCTTTGTTTTAAACTTTATTTTGGATGGCATAAGTATTGCTGTCCCAGCTTTTTTTGTGTCCATTTGCATAAAGAAATTTTTTCTATATCTTTACTTTTAGTCAGTGTGTATCTTTCATTCTGAGGTAGGTCTCTTGTAGACAGCATGTATATGGGTCTTCTTTTCTTATCCATTCAGCTCCCCTGTGTATTTTGATTGAAATATTTAATCCATTTACATTTAAAGTTATTACTCATAGATACTTATTTATTGCCATTTTATACTTTAAAACTATGTTCCTTTCCCCCCTTTTCTTCTTCTTAAAAGAGACCTTTTAACATTTCCTGCAATGCTTCTTTGCTGGTAATGAACTCCCTTAGCTTTTTCTTATCTGGAAAGCTCTTTATTTCTTCTTTCATTTTAAATGAAAGCCTTGATGAGTATAATAGTCTTGGTTGGAAGTCCTTGCTTTTTATCACTTTGAGTATTTCTTTCTATTCCCTTCTGATCTGAAATGTTTCTGTTGAGAAATCACCTGAAAGTCTTATAAGAGGACACTTGTATGTCTTTGTCTTGCTACTTTTAATGTTTTCTTTGTCTTTAACCTTTGGCATTTTAATTATGTGTGTTGGTGTGGGCCTCTTTGTGTTCATCTTGTTTGGCATTCTGCACTTCCTGGATTAGAGTGTCTTTTTCTTTCACCAGTTCAGGAAAGTTTTCAGCCATTATTTTTTTTAAATAGGTCCTTGATTTCTTGCTTTCTCTTTTCTCCCTCTGGGGCCCTTATGATCAGATGTTGTTACACTTGATGTTGTCCCAGATACCCCTTAGACTATCTTCATTTTTAAAAATTATGTTTGTGTTTTTTCCCCTGCTCTAGTTGGGTGTTTTCTGCTATCTTATCTTTCAAGTGGATGATTTGATCTTCTGCTTAAACTAGCCTGCTGTTGATTCCTTCTAGTGTATTCTTCATTTCAGATATTGTATTCTTCATATCTTATAGGTCCTTTTTTATGCTTTCTATGTCATTTTATATGTTGGCTAGCTCATTGTTAAAACTCTCACTAAGTTTCTTGAGCACCCTTATAACCATTGTTTTAGGCTCTATATCTAGTAGCTCGTTTGCCTCCATTTCATTTAGTTCTGTTTCTGGGGATTTCTCCTTTTCTTTCATTTGAGGCATCTTTCTATCTCTCCATTTTGTCTGCCTTTCTGCATTTGTGTCTGTGTATTAGGAAGGTCTGCTATGCCTCCCGGTTTTGTATTGCGGCCTTATGTAGTACATTTCTCAGTGGCTCAGTCTCTCTGATCACCTGAATGTCCCTTGTGTGGGTTATGTGAGCCTTCCTGTAGTAGTTTAGTCTTGTTTGCTATTGGCCCATCTGTCGCTGAGGTTATCCCTCTGACTGGCTATGAGGATCTATCCCAATTGCAGTGTATGATCTTGTGTGAGAGCTGACTCCACAATCCAAAATCACCCCAGCAGTGTCTGGTGCCTGCCAAGATCTCCCTTTGTATGTGCCACATATGGAGCTAATTGGATCATTCTCTGATATGGTCTGAACCACTGGGTTTGTTGGTTCTGTGGCCACTTAGGAGGTACTCCAGTACTCATCTACTTCATGCACCACATTTGACCAACTCTGGGCTACCTGTTTGAAGCTACAAAGCAATACACACTTTGTGGCTGCCTCTGCTGGGCCTGGGTGTGTGTTGGAGGGGCCAAGCTGCCCCCTAAGTCTGGTTTCCACCAGTACTAAGCCCAGGGGGTTGTCAGCCACAGACCCAATTCTCCCCTAAAACCACCTTAATCTTCCTTCTGCCTGTTGGGCTCAGTCACTGAAAGAGCCTCTACTAGTACATGAGTTGTATGAGGGAGGCTTTCAGTGAGTCACCAAGTAGGGTCCAGTGGTGTTCACAAGTTGACTCAGGTTCAATCTTGGTTCCAGTGCTGGGTTTGAGGCCAATCAGCAACAGCCTCAGGTACTCCAACGTTAGCTGCCACCTACTGGGTGCCTGCGGACCTTTGTGGTGGGACAGGTTCTTAGCAATTCATCAGAGTGAGGTCAGCTGTGTTCATCAGGCCAAAAAAGACCAAGAGTTGGTGCACCACTGTGGCTTGTGAGGGAAAATTGCCCCACATCCAAGAGCTGCACAACTGTTTTTCTCAGCATCTGTAAAGACTTCGTAGACAGTCTTCTGCACCATGGGACCAGGCTGGGCACAGACAACTGACAACAATGCAGAGAGCAAGCTTGTCAGGGCAGGGCCACTGGGAGTCTCTAGGGTAGAGCTAGTGACTCTTTCCTGGTGGGGATAATGAATTTTTCCCCAGGGACTGGGGTACCCCTGCTCTGGCCTATAGTAGTTGGGGTGTTACTACTCTAGTGTGTTGTGCAGGGGAGGAAAAATGGCCTCTGCCCCAGAGCTATTTAACTTTGTTTCTGACTCTCTCTCAGTGCTCCCTCAATATCCCTTCAAGAAATTCTATACCACAGGCTTAGGCAGCAGACTCTTCTGCACAGAATAAGCTTGGCAGGGTGGGTGAAAAGGAGTCAGGAGAGTGGGGCTAGTGCATTCACCCAGGCCAATGCAGTTTGGAGGGGAGTGCTGGACTCAGGAATGATGGCATCTGTGGGTGGTATGGGAGAGAGACTCATACAGGGACCCTGGTGGCTTTCTCTTCAACTCTCTCCCCAGGGCCTTACAACCCAGTCTGTCCTCACACAACTCCAGTCCACTCCAACCTGTCCTCCCTCTGCTGGAGCCCAGGGTGAGTGGTTGCAAGTGAGATCTTGTGTGCTGCCCCTTTAAGAAGGCACCTGGGTTTATAGCAGACTCCTGTCTCTCCCTGGCGGACAGAATCCCTGCCCATTTTCACAGCCTGATGTTATGTAGGCTCTTCTTCCTGGCTCTGGTGCTCCAGCCTGGGGAGCCCTGGTGGGGCTGAGACCCCATGTTCCTCAGGGAGAGCCTTTGCAGCTGAGATATCCCTCTGGATTCTCAGCCACGGCATGTGGGTGCAGGGCCAGCCCTATTTGTGTCTTCACTCTTCCTGCCAGTCTCAATGTGGCTTCTTCTGTAAATCCTTAATTATAAGACGCCTATTCACTTAGTCTTCAGTCAGTTATTCAGGTTGATTGTTCTATATTTTAGTTGAAATTCAAGTTGAGGCCTGAGTGCAACTTCCACCTACTCTGTAGCCATCTTCTTTCCTCCTATGAAGTACATTCTCATTTATACAAGATTTATGTAAGTTTTCTTTTGTTGTTTACTTATTTATTTTTTCTTAAATCTTTAAAAAATGCTTAAGTTACAGTTTACATTCAATATTATTTTGTATTAGTTTCATATGTAGAGCATAGTGGTTAGACAATTATATACTTTACAAAGTGTTCTCCCTAGAAGTTAATTTGGAAACTTTCAGTTATACAGTTTGGTTTCTGTCCCAGTTAGACTTGGCCACATGGACTCATTTCAAGAGTACATTTTAACAACTTGAAGTCATTAGAACTTGCTTCAGATGCTATTTGTGCCTCCAGCCTCATTTCACTACATAGTCCTGAATTTAAATGATAGGTTTAAAACACATTTTGGTTGCCCAGTGAGGAAGGGGAAGTTTTGTCTTAAAACTTGAGCTCCTTCATTTCTGTCATTTGTGTCCTTCCTGTGGTCACCTGGAATTCTTACTTGTACTTAACATTTAAAACAGGAACCAAAAGTATTCAGGGTGAGGTTTAATATTTTTGTTTGATAATTGAAAATTTCATTTCACTCAAAATATTTTATTGAGTTTGAAAAAGATATTTTATATTAAAGTGTATTATTTTATAACTTCTTTGTCTGAAAACTAAAGAATAAATGAATAAGTGATTAGCACCTATTATCCCATGACTATTGCTTTTTTTTCCATACAGAAGAAAGAGCTGTTAAAATCTGATCCACTCTGGGTATCAAACATTAATGCACACCCTTGAACCAATCCCTATCGTGTTTCCTCTCAGCCAACAGCAGTGGCCTCCTAACTTACCCTCCTACTTCCTCTCACTCTCCTTAGATGCTTCCTTCATATCACCCCTCATATAATATGTCTAAAAATCTAGTTTTATTACCTACATGCAAACTCCCTCTTTTTTAGTTTGAGGTCACCTGGAGATGTGAGCCAAGTACCCAGCATGAACATCCATTTTGGATTTCATGTGAATGAGAAATGAACTTTATGCTCAGGTACTGAAATTTATGGTTTTATGCACTAATCACTTACTGTTAGAGTTTCACACGTTATGGGCTTCTGTGGTGTCTGAATCTCCTGACCCTAATCACTGTGCTGGCTCCCTGCCCTCAGATCTGAGCCTCTGAGCCAGGGTCGGTCTCCCTCGGCCACTGCCCTACCTCAGCTCTGGCAGAATTGGTCCCCAGCACAGTACTGAGGTACCACCAGGTAAGCAGCACAGCAGGGTGTGGCTAACTGGGCTCAGGGTGAGCCCTCCTGATATCAAACTGCCAACACCTATGGCAATAAGCATGTCTGCTTGGGACATTTAAAAAAATGAAAAACCTAAAGTCCTGTGAGGAAAATCTGGGGGGCATAATTACTTGGTTATTCCAATGCCAATTTTTTAGAGCCAATAAGTGACTGGATGCTGGATCCCTAATATATGGTAATTAAAGATTTGAATATGGTATCTCTGGTTTCTTTTTGATGAAGCAGTTGAGTTCTAATAGGAATAAATGCTCATAGCGAAATAATGAATCATGTCCCTTCTGAATCAGTACATGCTTGTTCTGGATGTGAGCTTTAAAGAGGAAGCTTTGCTGAGCTGGGAGTAGGATTCTGAGCTATGATTCAGAGGTTCATGGCCAGGTCCCAAGTGAATTAGCCTGTTGAGGAGTATGCCAGACCCAGTCTCACATATACCCAGAGGTGGTCCAGGAAAGTCACAATTCTGGGTGTTATCAACTCTCTAAGGATCTTGGCCAGACTGTTGGCTCTGGGCATCCTATAATGAGTCTTTCATAAACATGGCACACTCATTAATGCCCACACAGGTCTGGAAAAGCATACCATGGCCAGTCCAAATGCTCTGTGCAGAGGGAGCCCAGGCCCACATGGAGCTCTGGGGACAGACATATAGAGCTATCTTGGGCAATAGGGTTTGCCCTAGATTATACTGGTGTAATTAGTGCAGGATTGGTGGGGCAAGAAAGACTCTGTCAGGAAGAGAGGCCTTCTAAAAAGGCATGTATGGCTGTTCTGAGTTTGGTAAGCAAAGCATGGGACAATCAAGAGTGACCTTCAGAGTGACAGCTAGCAGGGCCTCCATCCAGGTGCAATTCATCAGCCCAGAGTGCTGAGCCCACACCATGCACTACTCACTGGGATGGAGGGACACATTTAAACAGGACAGACCTGACCTTGGGGAACTTCCTGGATAAGACATGGTCTGCTGAACAGTCCAGACAGAACCCTGTTTACAAAACTTAACACGGGGCAAGTTGCCTAATGACTAGGACTCCAGATCTGATCCTGAGACCATGAACCCAACTGCCTCATTTCACAACTGAGTGTGTAAAGAAAGCTAGAACCCAGGTCAGACAGTCCGTGCCGTTCCACACCAGCACGCGCGCCCGCGCACACACACACACACACACTCACACCAGCAGTGCCCCTGGGGCAGTCCACGCTGACAGCTAGTTGAGTTCCCCACAATGGATAAATATCAAAAGAGCTCCTACAGGACACTGCCAAGCTACATAGGCATCTGGAAAGAATTGTGGTCTGGGCTGGAAATCGTGTTTAGAAGGACATTTTCCCGTAATTTCCCCTTTCCAAAAAGGCACATCATGGCTGTTCTGAGTCTGGTTTCAAGGTCTAAAATTTGTTTAAATTCGCACTGACTTGAGAAGAAGGGGGGAAGTGTGGGAGGGAACAAGCCATTCAGGGAGGTACAGCCTGTCCCCAACAACAGCAGGCACAGCTGTGCCTTGTCCAGCCTTCCCAAAGAGACCGCAGGCTACAGCAGGGCTCCTAGGGAGGGCGCCTGCTACGCCAGGCCCTGCCAAACTGCACAGTATTTACAGTAAACAAGGGCTGGGTCTTTTCCCTTCTCCTTCACTGAAGGGAGATTGCGGATGTTTCTTTTTCCTGTCCCAGCCAGAAGCAGAGGGGACAGCAGTTTTATAATCACAGAAGCTTGTGTCTCTAAGGGATGGACACTACCCAAAAGAAAAGCCTAAGGAAAGGCCATAAATTCACTTGGGGTCAGAGGACAATGCTAAATGAGTTCTTAATTTTCCCAATAAAATGCCTCTCATTTCATAGAGCCCATCAGGCAGCAGAGAATCATTTCTGTTTCCCTCTTTGTTTGCTTCCCGTGGTCCCTCTCTCAGTAAGAGAGACACCCCTCAGAGCTCCCCTTCTTTGTTCAGGTCAGAGCTGTCCAGCGCTCCTGATGGAGTGGTAGGCGAGGAAACCTTCAGATTGAACCATCTACAGGAAAGACAACAAGCTGTTCTCTGTTCTCTCTCTCTTTCACTTTGTGGACATGGTGTAAAGCTCACAGTCTCTGTCTTAATCTCAGTTTTGCCAAAGACCAGCCACAAGGAGGGGACACTCAGGCTCTGTCAGTCTCCTCCAGGGAAGCACTGTGCCCTCTCCCCACCACCTTAGGGGGCAAAGAGGAGCTGGAGGGCAAGGGGGGGATGGTTGCCCTAAGCCTCAAAGTATATGCCTCCCTCCTGTGCGTTGCCAGCTCTGACCCGGAGCCGGCTTTCCAGAGTGCACTGCCTCACTTCTCCAGACAGTGAGATTTTCCCCCGCCACCCCCACCTCACCTGCATGTGGGCACGCGCACACACACAGGCGGTAGGCGGCCACTGCTCCTTTCTCAATTCTATAGTCCTATGTTTATTTTGGATATAGGCCTGGGTCCTAGGCTTTGACCACTACGATCTTCGGAAGAAGATGTATCCGTCTTGTGCCAGCATAGTGGGGCTGCCGAAGAACACGCTGCCCTTTCACGTGGGCTGTGTCTGCTCGGCCCTCCTAGATCTCCTACCTATTCCCATGCCAGGCCCCAGCTGTTGCCATTGACTCCAATGGTAAGGTAGGGGCTTGAGCTGGCAAAGTAACTGCAGCCACTGAACAGCCTATATTGTTTTTTCTTTCTGATTCTCAACACTTGGCTTTCTCTTCTTCCACCAAATTAACTGAAATAAAACGTGAGACCCAGGTGTCCTTAGGACCCTCCAGCAAACTGACATTTGCTAGGGGAGATTGGCTGCAAGCGTTTCCCACCAGCAATGTTGGATTCTTGTCTCTCTCTTACCCATTACCCTACTCTCCTCCCGGCTTAGGTAAAGAGGCCCTTAATTTCTTCACAAAGGTGGAAATATGTTCCTTCTCATTCTTTCTCCTTCTCACTGTCAAAAACTTAGCACACAGGCTTCGTAGCGAAGTCTACCCTGCCAAAGTCTTAGAGGAAAGCCAGCGGTCGGTCCTGCCCTCCAGGCTCCCTGGACACACAGCACCCCATGTCGGGCTCCTACACTGCTTCAACCCGGCATGTAGTTGTGTCCAAGTCCCTCAATTCTTGCACATTTGCCTAACATGTCCCATCCGCAGTTAAATCCTTTCTCCCCGCACCTGCTCTCAGCCTTCCCTCCCCCGGCACCAGTGCCTGCTTCAGAGCTTTTTATGGACTGTCAGTTTTTGGTCTGTGTGTGGGGGGAGCGAGGGGGCACAAGATCCCACATCAGCTGGGGCCCTCCTTCCTTCTAGAGCAGCCACCCCTTTTCGACTTTTCGAACTCTGTTAGGGCACACAGTTGTTTGAGAAGTTTGTCATGTAAGCTCACAGGGTAAAGAGTGACTCTGCCTTTATGATCACCCAGGCATCCTCAGCACAACTCCCTCCCCAGGAGGAGATGCCACAGCCTTCCCCACCACAGTTGCCTCCCACTATCAGTGATTGTTTCTGCTGGTGACATTCAGCAAAGGTGGAAACTTCCTCAGCTCCGCTGGGCTCTAGCAAATACTGAGATGCCGTTCAACATCTCAGAAGCAATCCCCCAAATGTCTCTCTCTACTGCCTGGACTCATTGGTGGCACAGAGGAAATATTACTAATGGATCGTCCTAAGTTCACAGGACCCCTAGATGGTGTTAAACTGTCCCTTTTCTACCAGACACAGAGAGCCCTTCGTGGTGGTCAGGAGATGTTTTCTCTGTGCTCCCCATCACAAACCCCAAATATTTGTACTTATCTGCCCCCTGTAGGGCTGGACGATCTACTTCCACTTTGCTCCTTGGTGAAACTGGAGGAAAAGCTTGGTCTTCCAGATCTTTTGGAGTAAATAAGAAGAAATCTTTGTCTTGACATCATGGTGAGCTTTTCCTAACCTACCTTGGGGCATTATTTGCTCTTTCTGTGTCTTTCCCCCACTGCTTTCTCCCTGTGAAGGGCTCGATGGGAGAAGAAAATTTCACCTGCTCATGAATATAGATTTGAATTTGAGCTCCACCACCTCCTAGTTCTGTGATTTGGGGAAAACTGATCAACTTCTCTGCTTGTCAGCTTATCTATCTATGAAGTTGAGATGCTAACACCCACCTCATGGGGATTTATGATTATTAGATTTTAAAGAAAGGTGATGAGAACATTGCAGGTTTATGCATATATGCATGACCCATGGACACAGACAATAGTGAGGTGACAGCCTGAGGGTGGCAGGTGCAGGGTGGAGGGGGTCAATGGGGGGAAAAAGGGACATCTGTAATACTTTTAACAATAAAGATAAATTTTAAAAAAAGAACATTGCAGGTTTTACCATCACAGAGTGAAAAATAAGTAATATTTATATTGATGCCACAAATTTGAGAGCTCTGAAGCATCACCTCCTCCTGTAAGAGCTCAGTCCCCTGAGGATCTGTCCTCAGGTGTACTTGGAGTGGGCCCAGGGCTGCTTAACTCTACTCATCAAACCTTAGCTGCAGCCTCTGTGAACTTGTGTGCTTCCTCCTCTACTTCTCCATTCTTGATGTTCTCTACAGCAATTGCTTTGGAGTTTTTGACAAAATTGTGCTTAAGATTTGTGAGTAGAAAGGATCTAACTTGCAAGGAGTAACTTTGGCTCTGTATGTGCCCTTCCCAGGACCCACTGCTCCAGGCTCACCCTCGGTAACTCCTGTTAGCATTCAATGTCCACTCACATCTGACCTGCCTTCCTATAGAGACCATGCGTGTCCCAAAGTCTTCAATTATTCCAAATGCTGCCTGCAAAGCCACCTTCGAAATTCACCATTGACCTCGTAGGCCCATTCCTTGTACATGACATGAACTTCAGGCCAATATGCCCTTCCTGCAGTTTCCTGAGTCTCAGTCCTTGAGCCAAGAGTGCCCACATCTAGTTCTCTGGCTGAAACTAAAAAATACTTCCAGGTTTAAAATGACATCTTTCCTCAAATCCTATCTATCCTATACTCATTAAAAGAAAAAAAAAATAAACAACAAAAATAAAATGACAAAACAAAAACCATAAACAGCTCAGTCAGGACAATGTTGGACAAATGCAATCAATTCTTAACTGACTTAATTGGAAAAGACATAATACCCTGTGTTTAAAAATCATACTAGACCATACATACATTTATAGAAAAATACAAATTTCCATTCACCAGAGGAAACTCATGGAACTAGACAAAAGGCACCACCTCGTGCTCCATTGGAATGTTGTTAGACAAGGCAGAAACAGGGAAAGAAAAATGTTAGCCAACTAGCAATAAAACATGGTGCTTTATCTTCATGAGTTAGAGCTGCAGGCCCATGGAGCCAGCCTAGGCTGAGTTCGTCACCCCTCTAATGGGCAGGATCCACAATACAGAAAAGGGAACAAGGAGGCTGTAGTTAGAAAAAAATCATTAATTTACTTATTTTGCATTCTCTTCAACAACAAAAAATTAAGTCTTTTGGAAGAAAATAAGTAAATGAGGACAAGGGTGTGTGTGTGTGTAAAATAGGAGTATGATCAGCCATACCTGTGCCGTTACTCACTAGATCCTATGCAGGACTATGACAGAGTGAGAAGGACAGGCTACAGGTGACAAACTTATGCTGCGTAGGTTTCATTTTAACATTTGAAAAGTAAAGGGCTTAGCTGAACAACAGAAAAAAATAACAGATTGCTTTAAGTATAACCTATTGCCCATTTTTCGTCCACAACTTGTAATGATGTGTGTGCTTAAATTGTCGGGCTTGTTATTTCCTTACACTTGAAAAAGGCATCTGGAGGACAGTCATTATGTTTTAAATAGTTAATGTAGAATTAACATAAAATTAATTTTGAGTCGTGCTTTGACCAGCTTTACTTTATCTCTAATAATAATAATTTTTCCTCTCCGTGGTCTGGTTAATTGAGACTGGGCAGAAATAAGCACTTGATGCACCCTTGCTAAGGAGTGAAGGTCAGAAAATCCTTCAGGAGCTCAGGAAGCCCTCCCACTCCTAATTCACATCAGTCTGGTAGACGTCACTGTCACCTCACCCATACACTCTCCCTTTCCCTTGAGCATCATTTAACTTCACCATCATTGCTTTGTCTCCTTGGAAATGTGTGAGTTGTCATGGGAAGGGTCTCCAGCACAGGTATATCAGGCTGATGTGAGAAGACCTCTGGTGAGATAGTGCTTCACAGGAAACTTCCATCAGGACACAGGGGCTACGAAGTGAACAGGCACAATGTCCTTAAGAAAAGGTGAATGTTGACAGAAGAAAGTGATTTGTGAAATAAATGCAAAATAGGTGATTTTAACACCTGCGCACAAGATTGTTCTAAGGGGAGATTACAAAATGCCATGATGTGAATAGATATTGGTGTCCACAAAATCTCCCCAAGATAATTAAAGTAATTATAATAATGAATGTGAGCTTTACAAGTCATGGTTAAAAATGTTTTCATAGATATCATCTCTTTTGATCCTTGCCACACCCTGAGGGGTAGACAGTACTACTTACTTTTTTACACAGAAGGCACAGATTAAGAGGAAAATCCTGAGTTTCTCCCTCAGGTAAACCTGATATTGCACCCAGATTTTGTCCTTAACTTGTTTAACCTTTCTAAATCCTTCCAAGTCACTCACTATAAAATGAGAGTTTTGATAATGACTTCACTGGACTTTTGTGAAAAAACTAAAGCAATTAAAACAATGTTCAGAACTTAGTACACACACACACACATAATTATTATAATCATATATTTCATAAATCTAAAGTATAGAGGGGTCACTTAACCTGGTCTAGAGTACACCAAAAATAAGCTAGTCAATAAAGTCCAAGACCTTCTCAGTATGTCAATTACAACTATCAAAAGAGATACTATTAAAGGGTAGCAAACTTATATATGCTTTGGTAATCTATCCCAAAGACAGTAAAAATATGAAAATAGGTAAGTGTATTCACTGTGGAACTATTTGTCATAAGTAAAGACTGTAATGGACACACATGGCTGCCAATAAGGAGCTAGTAGAATAAACTATGGTTTATCCACACAATGGAGTGATCGGAAGCAATAGAAAGAAACAAGGACAAGCTCTATCTATTGTTCTTGAGTGCTCTTTAAGATATAGTTTAAAATGAGCAATGCAAGATGGCCAAAAACGTGCGTATGTTATGCTACCACTTATTGATGACCAAAGGGGATATACATGTGTGTAAATACTTATGTTTTTTAAGTGTAAGAGGCTTTTGGAAAGATGGAGTAGAAGTATTTTTCCATAGTCTTCCCCATTAATTACAATTAAAATGCTGGGCTGTCCATATAAAACAAACATTCGATGGACTATAAAACAGAGAGTAGAAAGACTATCTAGAGACCTTGGGAACCAAGGGCCATGATGTTGTTAGTTCTTTGGATTTTCTTTTTGTCTTATATTTTCCAAACATGGAACTGAAAAAGCCAGCTACCCAGGAGTACCAATGGTCACAGACAAAAAACACACCTCAATAAAAGCCTATGCTCCTATGCCAGAGAAAGAAGTAGCCTAGCAAGATCAACTAATGGTTCTACTCCAACTAAACATCCCAGAGAAAACAGGGGCCCCACTTGCATCAGCAAAGGCTGAGTGAGGAGCCTAGATTGCACCACTCTGTAAAGAGGCACCCTAATTCTCCTATTGATATGGTGTCAGTGAAGGCTCAGTGGGGAGCCAAGACTTTCAGCTGTACCAGATGATAAAGTGTCCCCTTTTCTTTGTGCAGTGTCATGGAGACCATATGGGGAGTATGAACTTCCATTCTTACCATGAAGTTATGAGGCCCCCTCGCCCTCCCCACTGGGGTAGTGACAAAAGAAGTGAGAGAGAAAAGTGTGGACTCTCACCACTATTCAGTGGTGATGAGAACACATCATTGGTGGTATCAGTGAACCCATGTGGGAAGCAGTAACAAGGTATAGCTACCACTTCCCACTGGGGAAGGGAGGTATCAGTAGAGGCCTAGTGGGGAAACAGTACTCCTGTCTCTGCCCAACATGAATGAGAAGCTCCCCTCATCTTGGGTGCCAGTGGAGGCCAATGGAGAAACAGGATATCTACCTTCACCTGGTCACAATAACTCAGCAAATCTCCCTTTCCTTGGTAGAGCAGTGTCAGAATAAGCCAACTAAAACATATGGTTTAAATAAGATGCAGAGTCTCAAAACATAATATGTAAACTGACAAGATTTCAATAAAAAAAAACCACTCATCATACTGAACACCAGGGAACTCTTAAACTAAATGTGAAAAGATAATCAGTAGATGCCAAAACAGAGATGACAGGAATGTTAAACTTACCTGAAAAAGATTTCTACATCAGTCATCACAGAACATACTTGAAACAAATGGAAGAAAAAGGAGAACATCTCAGTGGAAAAACAAAAGATATAAGGAAAAACCAAATGGAGTGAAAACTTTCAAACTGAAAAATCAATAACCAAAATTGAAAACAAACAACTCAATATATTGGGCTTAACAGCAGAATGGAGAGACGGAGGAAAGAATCAATGAACAGACAGAACAATAGAAATTATATAATCTTAACAACAGAAATAACATAGGCTTAAAAACATTAATAGAGCCCCAGGAACTATAACAAAGATTATAGTCCTGGAGTCCTAGAAGGAGAGAAGAAAAAGTACTTAAAAATAAAGAGCTAAAAAAGAAAGCTAAAAGAAGTACTCGAAAACTAATGGTTGAAAACATTCCAAGTTTGGGGAAAAACACACATAAATCTATAGATTCAAAAATCAGAGCAAATCCCAGACAAGATAAACTCAAAAAATATACACCAAGGCACATCATAGTTAAAGTTTCATGCGCTAAAGACAAAAACAATATCATGAAAGCAACAAGAGGGAAATTATACATTGCCTATAGGAAAAAGCAATTCAGATGTCAGCAGATTTCTCAACAAAAACCTTAGAGGTCAGAAGTAAGGGACACGCATTGTTTAAATACTAAAAGAATTGTCAACTCAAAATCCTATACCCAGTGAAAATATCTTTCAGGAGTGAGGAAAATGTAAGATTTTCTTAAACAAAGAAAAACTAAGAACTTATCACCAGCAAATCTAACCTTAATGAATGCCTGCAAGTTCTCAAAACAGAAAGAAAACAAAGAATCTCAGAACATCAGGAAGAAAGAATAAAAAATAAGAGAAACTATAAGTAAATGTAATAGTGTTTTCTTCTACACTTGAGTTTTCTAAATTAAGGTTGATGGTTGAAAAAAATTATCACACTATCAGACATATATCAGAGGGATGGGGTGGAGGAGCATGAAGAGATTAACCAAAGAACTTATATGCATATATGCATAACCCATGCATATATGCAGACAATGGTGTGGTGAAGGCCTGGGCAGGGGGTGGGAGCAGGGTAGAAGGGGTCAATGGAGGAAAAAGGGGACATCTGTAATACTTTCAACAATAAAGATAAATTTAAAAAATAAAATAAAACAATAAAATGAAATAAAAGCATTTTGCAAGGTGGAAAGGGGGAGGCAGAATAGCTAGGAACCTCAGGACATAAAGAATGACATGATTGTGTGTCCCTGAGTTTTCTTCTGATTTACCATGTGATGTGTCCAAAACTGACCTCTGCTGAGGCCTACAACCTGGAACTGCCAACCGGTGTAGACATAAAAAGCCCCAAGAAAAGCCTGATTTCTCAGGCCAAAAGCCCATAGAAAGGGACAGTCCAGGAGAGTCATGGTAGAGATTCCTACTCCTGCTCCGTACTCAGTGGCAGCAGGGGAGCTTGTGTCACCTGCACAGTGATGCCAGAAAAGATCAGCTGAGGAGCCCCAACCAGCAGCAGCAGGTGGATGGACACCACCACCATGCTGCTCTCAGCCACAGCACATGCACAGACTAGATGGGGAAACCCATCTTTGTCCACCACCCAGTTGGAAATGGTGGTAGGTGAAGACTGGGTGGGGAGTACCATCTCCAGACTCTGCACCAGTGGCAGAAGCAAAGACAAGGCAGGAAGCTCTATCTTCTGTCCCCCATGCAGGGACAGAAGCAGTGTCTGCTCCACTCAGCAAACCTAGCATCTCCTATCCAGCAGTAGAAGGTGACCCAGACTCACCCACAGCAGAGAGTGACCCAGTCCTAGTGTCTTGTGGTCCTTTGCCCATTGGCAGAGGGTGACCTAGGCTCAGTGTCTTCTAACCCTCAACCCAATGGTAGAAAGCAATACAAATAGACACCTTCCTTGTTGGGTGGCCCCAGCAGAGGAAGCCATCAGCATTAGGAGAACCAGGGAGCAGGCTCAAGGAAGCTATATTTACCCTGCAGGCCTGGCATACCCAATTCTTGCCTAGAAGCACTGGGAGGCCCAGAGAATACTTTCCATTCCTGCAGGCAACCCCATTGGATTGAGTGGAATTCCCACCAGCACTGAGCAGCCAGACACACAAAAAAGCATATATTGTATGATTCCATTTTATATGACATAATTAGAGTAGGTAAATCCATAGAGACAGAACACAGGTAGGTGGTTACCAGGGACTGGGAGTGGGAAGAAAATGGGGAGGAACTGTTTAATGGGTAACAGGTTTCCCTTGGGTTGATGAACATACTTTAGAACTAGATAGAGATGGTGGTTGTACAACACTGTGAATGCAACAAATGGCACTAAGTTGTTCACTTAAAATGGCTAGTTTTATGTTATATAAATTTCACCTCAATAAAGAAAAGAAAATATTAAATATTAAAAAATAAACCAAACAATTCAATTAAAAGGGGAAAAATGAACAAACATTTTAACAAAGATATAAAGATGGCAAGTAAACACATGAACAGATGCTCAACATTATTAGCTATTAGGGGAATGCAAACTAAAACCAAAATGATATCGCTACAGACCTATCAGAATGGCTACAACAAAGCTAGTGATAAGAAAAAATGCTGATGAGGATGAGCACATACATTACTGTGGGGATAGAAAATTGTGCAGTGACTCTGGAAAAGAGTTAATCAGGTTCTTACAAAACTACATACACTTACCATAGAATCCAGCAATTGCATTCCTGAGCATTTGTATCAGAAAAATGAAAACTTGCCCACACAAAACCCATACACAATTGTTTACAGCAGCTGTACTCATAATGGCCAAATACTGGAAATAACCCAATGCCTTCAATAAGTGAGTGGTGGAACAAACTGTGGCATATGCATACCATGGAATCCTAGTGTGCTAAGCAATAGTAAGGAAACAGCTATTGATACACACAACAACTTGGATGAATCTTCAGGGAATTATTCTAAATGAAAAAGACAATCTCGATGATTATATCCTGTATGCTTTTATTTATATAACATTCTTTTAAAATTATAGAAATAAAAATAGCCTCATGGTTGGCTGGGGATAGGGATTCGAGAGGGAGATGGGTGTGGTTGTAAAGTGGTATCACAGGGGAGGCCTATGGTGACAGAACAACTGTGGATCTTGATTGTGGTGATGGCTACACAGATCTACACATGTGATAAAGCTGCAAATACCCCCGACATACACACATACACACAAACACAAGAGCGCGTGCTGGTAAAACTGGTCCAATCTAAATAAGTTTTGTAGATTGTATCAATATCAGTTGTTATGAAAAATAACAATTCTATGTAAAAATTTTATGTAAAACATTGCTACATAAAATATTATGTAAAAATTGTTATGTAAAATATTGTTATATAAAATATTGTTATGTAACATATTACCATTGGGAGAGGCTAGGGGAAGGTTGCAGGGGATTTCACTGTAATTTTTTGGTTTGCAACTACTGTACCTATTAGTCTATAATTCTTTAATTATTTTTAAAACATATAGTTCTATATTTTAATTGAAGTACCAATGTGAATTTTTATTACATATTTTATGCCTATATACATGATTACATATATATATGTATATGTCTGTGTGTGTGTGTGTATATATATATAGTGTTACAAAAAATGTATACACACACTTTGAATAAGGCAAAGTTTATTAAAATATATTTCATTTTCAATATTGAGCTATCAGCTGTTAAAGTATGTATACACTTTTGGGGTACACCTGTATATACATACATACATACATACACACATATGTTATGTCCACTGTAACGGCCTCATAACAATGATCACATGAGAAGCAATTATCACCCCAGCACCCGATTGCAGCCTCTGCCATTTGGTACCAATAGGAACTAGGAATTGGGACCATATGGATAAGAGAGTGTTGGCCTGGGGCAGAAAGAGCCAAAAACAAGGCCTTGTGAAGGCGGCTACAGTAGTGTCAGAAGAAATCAGAAACTAACCTGAAGAAGCTCCAAATGGCCAAAGAAGGAAGAATTTGAGTTTAAATAAGAACCATTTCAACCTGCAATGGGTTGAAACATATCAAATAGGTTTCATGAGCTCTTCCAGCATTCATATCCTGATTCTTAAATACCACTCTCCAGCGAAAGGTGTCAGGGTTTCTTTCTAAAAGTGGTGAATCCTAGGGCTGGGCAGGTTAGATGCAAGGTGAGACTAGAGTATCCTGTGGTGCCACGTTTGTGAGGACAATCACACTAATGGGCCCCTAAAATGATGCTTTCATGAGGGGTGCATGTGAGGATGCTCAGGCTAACAGGCACTGGGAGAGGGGGCGTTGCCCATAAGGAGGAATATCAAATGGGTAAGCCATGGTGTAAATTTGCGCATGTCCATCAGCCACATTTGGGACTTTGGCTGATGTACCAAAATTATGGTCCAGAGGGCTGCAATTGGCTAAGCCTCTGGATCAAAAAAAAAAAAAAAAAAAAATCACACGAGATGTTCTCAAGTTTTGTTGGCCAAAATGGGGTTCCACTTAAAACAAAGAAGGTACTGTACCGCACAGAAACAATAAGAAACATTTTTTAATAGTCACTTGAGAGCTCTAAATAAAATCAAGAGGCTACTACCGACTCCCTTAGGGAAAAGTCATTCTAAATAGGGTAAATGCCTTGATAAATTAAAAGGGAAATGAGCACTCATAAAACTAGAACAAAATGGGAATCATTAGAAGTCTCCTCTGACCCTTGTGCTTGTGACTCTAAAGCCAGGTTTACTAAAAGGTCCTGGAAGAGACCACACTTCCCATCGCCTGCCTGCCCTCGGCACCATTCCTTTCTTCTAGGCTTCTTTGCCGCCAGATGAGCAGCAGCCACCTGGAGAGTGATTTTAAAAATATATATATATATTTATTGATTTCAGAGAGAGGAAGGGAGAGGGAGAGAGAGAATTGAAACATCAATGATGAGAGTCACTGATCAGCTGCCTCCTGCACGCCCCTCACTGGGCATGTGCTCTGACTGGGAATAAAACCTCGATCTCCTGGATCCTAGGTCGACGCTCAACCGCTGAACCACACTTGGCTGGGCCAGAACAACTTTTTATCTTCACCCTCCACCCCAGGAAAATCTGCCCCTTTTAAAGTTCGGGCCTTTTAGGGAACCTCTCTTTATTTTCTGAGCTTTCCAACTTTATTGTGCACTCTTGCTTTCCATTTTCGTTCGTCTGTATTTGCTGATAAAGTCCATTTTAAGGAGAAACTGTAAAGAAGAGGATCTCAAACCTCTCACAGACAATAGAATGTATTCTTTGATTCTAAAAACAACTGTAAAGGAATTCTTGCAACATGTAAGACTTTGGCGATTGGAACAAAACCTCAGCTTAGTCCATCTGCTAAAAAACATATTTGGATTTATAATTTTTCTTTGAAGCTTTGTGTTATTGTGCTATTTCTGTGTTTATGTATGTCTATGTATGTTAGAGGTAAGGTATGTTTCTACCACTAGATGACATTGCCAAAAATTGATTTTTAAATTCAAATTTAGATTGTATAAGGGCCCTACTTAATTGCTTTAAAACAGATGAGCACTGTCACAAGTTGGAGAAATAACAGAAACTAGCACAATTGCTTTTCCAGTGCACGTGATCTAGGATTAATCTCCAGTAAATAAAAACTAGCTTAAGGAAATTGGTTCCATTAAGGACATGCAGTTGTCCACTGCTCTCCAGGTTTGGGGCAGGCAGACTGGATGTGAAAACCAAGCAATATGTTTGGACACCTCAGTATGTCCTTTTGCAAGGCTAGAAGGGCACAAGGTGCCTCAGATATGATGCGGACACTCATGGCAAAGCCTGGCAAGAATGTTTGGGTGATGGAAAATGATTGCATGCTGAGAGTAAGATGTACGTTTCATAAAGGAGGTATAAGGAATGAAATACATTTTTCCTGAAGGAAAAGAAAGTAGTTTTGTCCCAGAGTAAAATGATTGTTTTAGAATAAACAAAAAACAAGGTAAGACCAAAGCTGAAAGGGTTACATAAGTTGCAGAAGGTTTGTGTACGTTGGAGACATTTTGCAGAGAAGGAATCTTGAAAAGGAAATTTTAAGTGTGGTCAAGCGAACCAAGATTGGAATGGACTTTTAACAGTATGTGAACACAGAATTGGAATCTGGGTTTCTTTCTTGGCTAAAAGGACAAAGGTTTTTCTGTACTATTGTTACGTTCTTATTAGAAAACATAAAGGGAAAGTAAAGATTTTGTGTTTTATCAAAATTGCTTCCTGTGCGCTGCATCATCAGGTCTTTGCTTAGATAAACCAAACCTTCTTAATATTTAAAGCTACATTTTCACTTCTGGTAACCACTTAGCTTTCTATAATTGCTTAAGTATTTAAACAGGTAATTAAATGGATAACAAAAATTTAAAAAAGTATTCTCCTTACAAAAGGGGGAAATGAAACTAATCAGGCTTATTTGATGTTTGGAAAGTGAATTTCAATCCAATTGCTCCAGCCCAAGGATAGAAATGTATTAATGATGATTCACGTGTATTTGCATTGCATACAGGCAGTCCCATGTTCAAGCGCAATAGCTGCAGCATTTACCAAATGCTTCTAGAAAGGATTCTTTTTATGCTTGGAAAAATGCCTGTAGAGCCTCCTAGCAATTGAGAAAACCATTTTACTGGACAAATTCTACACCAGATATGCAAAACTTGGCTGACATTACAGCATTTCCATCACACTTATCATCTCCAGTCCTCTGGTTTCATAGAGCAAACTGGCCAGTTAAAATTCTATTGGTGAAGCTCGCTGAACCTTCAATCTGCTTTGGCCTAAAGCCCTTCCCTTAGTGCTGCTTAACCTGAGACCTATTCTTTTTAGTAAACATTGATTGTCCCCTTTTAAAATTGTTACCAGGAGAAACCTATCTTATTAAGGAGGCCACTCTAACTTATTGCAAATAACCTATAAAGCTCTTTAAATTAATGCAGTTCCATAGAGCAATCTTTCCACAGTGCACTCCTGAGAGACAGACACCCACCACTATGGCCTACAGCCTGGAGATGTGGTCCATTAGAAAGACTATCTCCACAGGGTTCCCTCCAGCCTTGCTGGAAGGGATCATACTGGCTGTTGTTAACTTGTCCCTGAGTTACAAAGTTAAAAAGTATTAATTTATGAATTTATGTTTTTCATTTAAAAAGGCTCCCACACTTGCACCCCTGCTTGAACACCCAGCCTATAGGAGACTTCAAATTAAAGTGATGCAGAGCAGATAACTGCTCAGACAAAGAGCAGACAGCACTCAGCGCAGATGGCTCTTCCAGGATCCAGGACTGGGCCAGTAAAGTCAACCCCTGCTATGTATAATTCTTATGTTTATTTCATAGTTGCTATATCATTTTTCCTCAGGTATTTTTAACAATTGTAACCTTCTCATGTCAAGCTGGTCACCTTCCCTATATTTTAGGTCGTGGTTCTAGTTATTTCATATCGTTAACCCACAACTATACAGTAAGTCCTGACTTTTGCTGTTTTAATCCTTGTAAATAGAGAACTTTGGTGTAGCAGTATTATTACCAAGGCTTTCAAACCTTCACCTCCTCAGGGAACCTGTCTAAATGCTGTATTGACATCCAATGCCTGTCTCTCCCTCTGGTAAAACTAGTAATTCTGTAATTATTTCTGTTAGTGATTTCTCAACCATCCATAACTTTACTATTGATTTCACCAAACCTCTGCCTCTGAAATTTATCAGGTTAAATTGCAAAAGGGAGTTCTACCTTTCCCCTGTGTCTACTTAAACCTACCCTGTACCTCAGTCAAACTCTCCCCAGGTGGGACCCAACCATCTTCCACAGTTGAATTAGTCCCTAGACACCCCCTATCACACCATTACCTATATTTGAAATGCCTTAAATCTGGTTGCATCGATTTCAACCCTGAACACTGTGGAACTCCCCTTTGTAAGGCCCCTGTGTATAGAAAGAGCCCAGAATGTCATGAACCTAAATGTCTACCCCACAATATTTAAACATATGGGGAAGGACTGCTAGAGGGATGTTAAAACCAGACTGAGCACTGGTTGGAAAATCTTTCCACCTCCTTTGCTGTTAATGAATCCATAAATGAGCAAACTTTTACAGGCACCTTTCATGCCCCCACAGGTTATATTTTTGTCTGTGCATAAAAAAAATCAGCCGTGGACATTTGATTATCTAGATAGCTAGAGGCTAACTGGGCAATGCTTTTTGGGTCACTTGACATCCTCTTATACTTTCCTCAAAATGATCATAGCCACCCTTCCAAGTTCTCATCAGAGGAAAGAGAGGGCCTTATCAACAGTAGATTACTACTCTGGTGAGGATCCCTCTGTTATGAAGATAACTCTCATGACTTTCTGTGGGATGGGACTTGCTTTTGCTATTGAAGGAAATGAGGGTAATTACTTTCTCAGAATTGTATTTTCATGGGGTGGTCCTGGTACTGCTCATTTAGATCTAATGATGTGAAACCTAACTAGAACCATCAATTGAGTCACCCACTCAACTGCCAGACCCTTTCCCACCCAGCAACTATCTTTAGACTCCTGAGCATGAGTAGTCCTCAACAACAGAGAGCTCTGCCTATGTGCTCATAGTCCAAGCAGGAATCTGTGCCATAGCCAATATCGCCTACTGCACCTGGATAAATACTTCTTCACAAGTAGAATTAGAAACAACCAAACTCCTCAATCTTGCCAAACCCTCTAAGGGTTATTCCAGTTTTGCTTCTCACATCAATGGCTGGTTAGGATTTAAATTTTCTGACATTTTCAGTTTCTCTCAGCTGGGCTTGAAGCTATTTTAAGTTCTAAGTTGCAAATTGTTTTGCTTATTTTTATTCTGATTTGTTCAATATATTTCATTGTCAAGCTATTGATATTCTATATGACATTATGGTTTAAACCTCCTACAAAAACTTGAGTAATGGTTACACGAAGGATAGAAATGATCCATCAAGCCACTGTAAACCCTCCATGTTTGTAATTAGCAATGGTTAAAACCTTCACTCCTGATGCCTAATACCCTTTGTCAATTACCTCTAATTTCTCTGATGCACTAAGTGCCTTTGCTGTTCTTTGACCTTTCCCAAGGTGTTTTGGCTGCTTTTATAAGAAACTAAATGTTTTGTGTTTGGCAGGTGCCTGAGAGACCTCTTGTAAGCAAATTGCTTTAGTAACTCTATTGGCCACTGCCTGCCACAGGAGCCCCACCCAGGAGCTGGATGGAACCAGAGCTCGTAGTCAAACCACTCTGGCACTGACACGAGACAAACTGACCCTATTAATTACCTACGCTGTCAACAGGTTCTGAACAAAATGAGGAAATGTGGACACTGAGAAAGAAGATACCTACTAAGAAGGGTTTCTGTGGTGAGTTCAAATATTTAAAAAGCAGTCATTTCTAAACAGGGGTCTCTCTTACAAGATACACTTCAGGGAAAAACCTGCCCCGAACTGCGCTGTGTTCCTGACTTCTGAGCCAGCCTCTATAAAGCAGCTCCTGGAAGTGTATGTCCACCAACAGGGCTGAGACTTTCCCTGTTCAAACAAGCTGTGCAGTTATGTCCCCATCAGCCTCTTCACTGACCAATCAGAGCATCTTCACTCCAACCAATTAGGACAGTGCCTTTTGGGCCAATCAAACTGCAAGGCCTTGGCATCCTCATTTGCAGGGAGGACAGACCAATTGGGGTCTAGGTTGGGGACATCTGCCTATATGTCACCTCCCCTGTGACTCAGGAAGCACACCTTTTCTTTTTGCCAAAGATTGAAGACGGTGTTTCCCCCGCTGGAGGCGATCCACCTACCATTTCTCGCCAGAGCAGAGCCTAGCAGCTGGAGCGGAGCAGGGCACAATGGACCAGCTGGGCCTGAGCAGAGCACCGCAGTCTAGCCGTCCAGGGCCTCACTGAGGGCCGCCTTGCCCCAGGCCCCTAACAGCCCTGCTGTCCCGCAGCCATGCTGCTCCGAACTGAGCCCTAAGGCGATGCAGCGGCCCCGCTGCTGGGCTGCTCCCACAGCTGTGCTGTAGCACGGCTGGGCTGCTGGCACTGAATAAACTTTCCTTCTTCACCACTCCCAAGTTGGGGATTCCTGTTGGCGTTGAATTGGCACCGATGACCTTCGGATGGATAGGACCCTGGCTAGTAATCTCGTTTAAATTAGTTACATTTTAAAGACCCTATTTCCAAATACAGTCACATTCTGGGGTACGAGGGACTTCAACCTATAAACTTTAAGGGACATGATTCAGTCCATAACAACTACTAAAAGTAATAGAACGTGGCGGATTGGAGTGTGGAACAGAAAAAGGATATTAGTTGGGAAAATAGTGACATCTTCACAAAGTCTAGAATTAAGCAATAGTCATATACTAAAATTGACTTCTTAGTTTTGGCAAAAAAAAAGCACCAGGGTCATATGAGACAGTAACAACAGGAGAAACTGGGTGTGCACTCTGAGACTCTACTAAGCTCACAATCTTTATGCAAACCAACAATTTTTTCCAAAATGAGAAGTTTACTCTAAAAATTATTTTAAATTCATATTTTTTCCACACAAATCTCTGCTGCTCCCAAACTGGACACAGATATCTGGGGACTTTGAAATATTTTGCTGTCTCAGCACAACTTTATAAAAATATAAGAGGGAGGCTGGGGGAAAATAACAAGTTACCCCTGAGGCCTCCCTGCGCGAACCGTGGATTCACACTGCTACAGAAAAAGGGAGTGACCTGACATCCCACAGCCTTTTACTTTTGCCAATCAGTCCTCAAAATGGGGTCTGAGCGCTGGGCTGAATAAAGATGATCGAGGTGGAAATCTCTGTACTTCCTACTATCTCCTTCTCGAACCCCATTTTGTTCTTTAAAAAGGAAAGTTAGCACAGTGCTCACACACAGAGTGTAGGATCAGACTGTTAGTATTCAAATCTCAGCCTTGAAAGCTTAGGCAACTTATTTACTCTTCCACCGTCTCAGTTTCTCATCTGTAAAATAGGTATAGGTATATGAATGCTCCTCAACTTACAGTGGGGTTACATCCCAATGAACCCTTGGTAAGTTGAAAATATCCTAAGTTGAAAATACATTCAATACCTAGTGAACATCCTAGCTTAGCTGAGCCTACCTTAAATGCGCTCAGAACCCTTACATTAGCCTGTAGTTAGATGTAACACCAAGCCTATTACATAATAAAGTGCTGACTACCTCATGTGATTTATCATGAATATCACTTTCGTATCATCATAAAGTCAAAAAATCAAAAGTTGGGGACAGTCTGTACCAATTTTGAGGATTTGTCAATGGCATTATCTAAGAAAATTTATGTAAAATGCTTAGCCCTGTGCTTAATTTAAAATAATGACATATTAAATTATTTTAAAGCTTCAGTCATTTCCTTTGATTTTGGCATTTGTAATTTATCATCATGTATATTTACTAGTGCCAACATGCCAACTATCTATCATAGATAGTACTATCAAACTTTATTTTTACCAGGTTTCTTTTCTTATATATTTAATTCCACAACAATTAACAACAAAAGGTAGATGTTACCAGCTCCAATTTACAAACGAGGAAACTGAGACTCAGAGATTAAGCAACTTGAAGGGAGCAGTTAGTGTGCCTAGAACAGGCTGTGTGTTCACCCGTCACACTGGCTCTTCCTGGGCACACATTGTCCAGCCTCCACTAAAGATGGTTTGGGGCCAAGTGACTGGGTTCTGGACACTGAAATACAGGGAGAAGTGAGGTACACTGCTCCCAGCCTGCCTGTAAAGTCCACTGCGCAATCTTACAGCCTATCTGTTCCCTTTCTTTTTCTAACTAAGTTTTTATTGATTTTAGATTTTAGAGAGAGAGGGAGGGAGAGATAGATTGAGGGAGAAGCATCTATGTGAGAGAGAAACCTTGATTGGCTGCCTCCTGCACACCCCCTACTGGTGATTGAGCCCCGAAACCCCAATGTGTGCCCTGACTGGGAATCAAACTGTGACCTTTTGGTGCGCAGGATGACACTCAACCAACTGAGAACACCAGCCAGAGCTATCTGTTCCCTTTCTGTGGCAACTCTGGAGTCTATGAGTTGAAGATGACAACATCTTATGAGGGACTGTTCCTAGATTCTAAGCCATCATTTGGAGAGAAATTGCCTCAGAGAGCAGCCTGACCCAAAACAGTCTGTGACATAAGCAAAACATAATGATTGATATTTATTTATTTGCATTCAAAGCTGGGCCTCAGTACTCTATCATGTCTCTCATTGCTTCCCTCTGTGGATGGACACATGAGTTTTTCTCTGTAAAACAACCCCACTGCCCCTCTTTGTTCATGTCTTTCATGTCTTTCCCTTTGCCTGGCCTGCTCTTTCTTGACAAAGAGAGAAAATTCAAACTGTCCCATGCCTGACTGTCAAAACTCTGCTTGTCTTGGAATAGAATATTCTTCATGCTTATCTGTATTTTCATTCTTGTATTTATACATGTTATTATTTATTTTTAACACCTACATGCCAAACATTTATCATAGGAATTCCATGGTGGGAGGAAAAATAAAAACAAAAAAATGAAAAATACTGTCATTCAAATACCAGTCTACATTCTTTCTCCTTGTGCTGGACTATTACTTTAGTGACTCTAATGAATCACATCTCATGATACTCATGCCCTTGTGAAATGCCCTTCCATGTTGTCTCATGACTGGGCCTGTGACTGCTTTGACCACTACAATTTAACAGAAGTGATGCTGTGCCAGTTCTGAGGAAGGTGTTTATTTGGCCTGAAAGCTTTTGCTTCCACCTCTCACAAAACTTCTCCTTGGAACCCAGCCACCATGCCATGAGGGAGCCCAAGCAGCCACATGGAGAACTTAGAGCCTAAGCTGACAACCTCAGATAAACCTGGTCGTGTCCTGGCACCTCACCCAACACCTCCTGGAAGAGAAAAGCCACCAGGTCAACCCACAGAATAGTAAGAGATAATCACATGGTATATTAAGCCACTAAGTACATTTGTTACCCAGAAATAGATAACTGAAACGCTCTTCTATAAGACCTTCTCTGATTTTTATAACCGGTAATATCTCTCTGCACCATAGCACATTGTTGTGACAATTGGTTCATTTATCATTTACTGCTGTATTGTAGGTATTTGTTCTTATACCCTTACTTTGGTCACCAAAAAATGAGCTACCTGGAGCTGGATCTGTGCCAAATTAGATACTAGAGATACTATAAGATATTGGGTAAAAGTACAGGCTTTGAAGTCAGATGATCTGGGTCAAAATTAGGTTCTACTATTTACCAGTAATGTAACTTGAGCCAGTCTTTAACTTCTCTGCACCATAGTTTCCTCATCTGTAGAATAAGTTACTGCCAGAATGAATTGAGTCAATATATGTAAAGCACTTAGAGCAGTGACTGGCACACAAAAGCACTCAAAAAATATTAGTGTTATTTTATTTTCCCTACCATTCAGTTCAATGTCAGATATACAGTAAAGGCTCACTAAGCACTGGGTGACTAAATAAGTAATGGGTAAAAGCTGGGTGCAGCAGTTAGGATGCCTGCAAATTCTCTAACATCATTGCTTTTGAGAAAGGGCTCTTTGTGTCCTCCCCTGGTCTGGGCTAGCCTGTGACTGCTTTGACAATGGAGCATCATGTAAGTGACACAAACCAGCTCTGGGAACCCTAACCCAGCAAGTGAGAAATTTATCTACACCGCTGGAGAATGAGAGGGGCCCAGCAAGGCTCATTCTCCCATCTGTCCTCTGCCTGGGCTGCGAGGACCATCCAGCTGAGGACCACCAAATGAACCCAGTCAACATCATGTAAAATGGAACTGCCAGCTAAACGCTGAACAAACAACATCGTGATATAGAATAAAATGGTTGCTATTATAAGCCCAAGTTTTAAGGAGTTCCTTGTGGAGCAGAGGGTCTTCCAGGCTTGCAGCTTCCTTCCTTAGTGTCTCCGAGCCCGCGGTGAGGAATCAGGGGCAGGGCGAGGGGCAGGGTAATGTGGGTGCGCTCCTTCTTCCAGGGACACTGCCAACGTTCATGATGAACCTCTCATCTCAGCAGCTCCAGGGCTACTGGTGAAAAGCTGCTCCTCTAATGACAGCAGAGCCTGAGAGCAGTCCACCCAGGAGCAGAACAGAACCCCTGCCCCTGGCGCCCAGACCGCTTGCTCTCCAGGCCAGCCTGCAGGGCACCCACCCACAGCCGTCATCACCCACAGGGCATGCAGCCGGCAGTCCTCGGCGCCCGGCCGTGTTTGCAGCCCCTGCTGACCTTCTCTCTCTAGCTTCGCTGGAACTGATCACTCCACAGACAGGCTGCTTGTGCCTTGGACTTTGAAGGCCCCTCTGCCCCGAGGTCAGCTGTGTTCTCGCTCAGCCGCTCTGCTGCCTGAAAGACTGGACTTGGGGAGGTGGGGCAGAGGGAATGAGGACTCCGGCTCACAGCTTGCCCAGGGCACATAAAAAATGATGTGGGGAGACAAGATCAATCAAGGAACCAGTTCCCGAAGAGCTGCCTGTGATAGCCAGTCCCCGTGCTTCACTCACACAGGCTTTAGGATCGTACTTTATAGGAGTCTGTGGTCTGAAATAGTCCATAAATCTCTGCGTACCTTTCAGACCTCTGCTTTGTGTTTCATTCACAGGTCCTGACAGTTCCCGTTCCAGGGAGGAGCTCTGTGCCGAGGCCGGCTGTAGCTTGGCCAGGACCCCTGAGCTCCGAGGGATAAATCTGTCAATAGCCTGGCAGGATGGTAACCCCTCCTGAGCTCTGTGATGTGTGCACAGGGCTAGGGCCTGGGGGATGAAAAGTCTGGGAATGTTTAACAACAGCGCTTTTCAAAAGCATGAGAAGAGGAGCATGTTCCAGGTTCTCCCCTTACATCAGTTGCAACAGCGATGCTAAAGCCAATCTGCTTGTCTTGGCCATGCAAATTCTGGTACAATTTCCAGCAGGCCTAAGACAAATGGCCTAACTCGAGACATCCTTAGATTGGTCTTTGGAGCTAGCTTCAGGCTGATGCCCAGCACACAGGCATGGGAAAAAGGGCCAGGGGAGAAAGCCTGCCACTGATGGAGCTTCTACTCTGTGCCGCACTCTCAGGGGACACACCTACCTATCTGTCCATCTTCTCTTGCCAGGTGCATCCTTCATACATCCCTGGGGCAGAGCGCATGTCTGCTTTTTCTTGGCCAATAGAAGAGTGGGTGCCACCCACCCTGCACCTATATGTGTTGGATTTATGGGGATGGGCCTAATGGAAGAGCTACATGCAGGCAGCCCGCAGGTGTCGGAGAACACTGCTCCCCAGGGTGTATTCTAGGACCTTCTGGCATCTGGAAGTTCTCCTGGATTGACAGGACATGTGTCTCCTGGCTGCCTCTCCTTATCACCAGGCCGGGCCACCAGAATCCCTGGTGAGCTTTAACTGAGGATGCTCGGACTCTTCCTTCCTGTTCGCTCCTAGCCTCTGCCCTCAGCTAGAAATCACAAACTCGGTGATGCAAAGGCTAATCCAATGCAGCATAGAAATGACTGATACTCCCTCATAGGTGATCTTAAATAATATAAAACCACACTCAGAGATTCAGTCTGTTTTTATCAAATTTATTCCTAAAGGCAGGATGTCAGACATGGCAGCAGGCCATGCAAAGATAAGTCAAAACCCCACATCACTTGAGCAGACAGCTCCATTCTAAGTGTAGACTGGCCCTGCCCTCCTCCTTCACGCACACTCATACATGCTCTCTGAGTCCTTATTTTCTTGAAAGCCAAACTCCAGTTAAGCTCTAATCATGAATCCTCGCCATGAAGATACCTACTTCACAGCGGCTCCTGACTTTCCCTTTTCAGTGCCCGGTGTCTTCTCTCAGCTACAGCACGATGCCCAGAGGAGTCAGTCCAGGTTCCAGTTCCTAGCTGTGTGACTTGGGATGCCTGGTATAACCTCTCTGTTCTTCAGTTTCCCCATTTGTAAAATGAATCTGAAAAATGTCACCGGCCTCCCGGTTTTGTTGTGAGCGTGAGATGAGGTAACACTGGGGAAGCATGTCAGGTAATGTCTGCAATGTGGGGAAATATGCACCTGACAGCAGCTAATCCTGCAGAAGTGAGCTTCCTCCACACATCAGTGCTGACCACAACCCTTACTGGAGCTTCGCACCTAACTTTAGACACTGTGATGTGCTGAGCTATTTTGTGACTTGCATTTCACTCAGGATGCATTCAGTCTAGGAAAGTTTAAAGAATGAGTCCAACCAGAGATTACAAAACATCCTCTCTTACTTGTCCAAACAGAGCAGATAGAAGCAAGGTCACAAGGGAGGAGCATTTGGGGACAGCTCCTAGCAATGTTTTGCACAGATCCTGCTGTGGGGATGCTCAGGTGTAACTTACAGAAGTGTACCAAGAGGCTGAGCCAGCCAGGGCAGAGCGGGGCTTATGGCTCAGTGCTCTCCTCTCCAGTCTTGTCTATATGCTTTGAATCTCCCACTCTGCCCCAAGCTCTATAACATTATCTTCCCATTCTCAGCACCTGGCATTGAGCCCAGTGGTCACATGTCCATGAGCATGAGGGAATCTGTGTGTGTTCTCTTCTGTGGGTTGCTCTGTGTTCTTTCTGCCTTGGAGACAGTCCAAACATTGCTCCCAAATCCAGCCTCATTAGGCTCATCCATTCCATAGCTTCGATGTAATCATCTCCAAGGGACCTCCGCAGAGACAGCTTGCTATGCATTCACTCCTAGTTACCCTCAGCACCCCGGGACATGTCATCCAGGGTAACACGAAATCCTGCACTGGAAACACTCATCGCTTGGACAAAATTTAACCAAAATATTGCTCCAACTATGGTGTTACTTGGAAGTAAAAGATGACTTGTTAGAATTCAGTGAAAGGAAAGCTATATATAACTTGTTTGCATGGAGTTAACCTCTACATGGACTTCCTTGGGGATCTGCTGCATTTATCACACAGCAAACCATTAATGCCATGGCAGATCGCTATAATATAACACACACGTGCTGTCATCATCTTGTAATAATGCAAAACCAAGATGTTAACTTGGGCTGTGTGAACCCTTAATTTTGACAGCTCCAGCCCGCTCAGTGCCCACTGAACTTACAGTGCAAATCCACATATTATTTCTCAACTTTGATTCACTTTTGTGCTACATGAGGCCAAATATCCATGAGAAAACTGAAAAACCTCATTAAACATCCTGTTTTTAAAAATCCAGATGTTTCAGTTTGTCTAGCAAAAGCATCTAGAATTTTTACTGCTTTTTTTATTCTCAGTATTTGGAAGCCCATAGACCCATGTAAGACCTCTGGCCATTCAAAGCACAGACCTGAAGCTTAAACTTGAAACTGACCAATAAACAACTCCAAGGGCCTCTTAGACAATCTTCATGGACCCAGAGACACAGGATATAGCGATCTGGAGAATTGGAGCTAAACAGCCTTGGGGACATGGGATCAAGGTCAGTTCTCAGCAACACGTGTTTGGCAATTATTGAATGTTGTGTGACAAAGCCTTTTTCTTGAATGATTTTTGAAGTTAATCCTGTGTCTTACAAAGAGAAAGACATGCAGGAAGCCTCCAGGAAGCATAGCTGACCAATCAGTCACAGTAACACCAATGTTATAAAGAGAAATAATCGCCTTCCAATTCTGTTTCTATGATGTGACCTTCCTACCTAGGAGTCCCCAGGGAATCCCTTCCTAAAAGATGATTCCATCTTACCCATTTATATTCTAGACCTACCATTTCTCAGTGATGAGTGTTCACTCCATGCCCATTCATCTCCTTACCACCATCCTTACTACCTGTTCATCTACTGGATGCCTATGCCACCTGGCCTGGAATTTTTTCTTCACTCTGAACCTTAGTTTCCACATCTGTACATTGGGGAGACATTTTTTCAGGACTTTGTAAAGATTCAATGTGACCAGTTATATTACGGGCTTAGCTTGTACATGGTAAGCCCTTGATAAATAATATGCCATTAACATCATTCATGGTCCAGAAGAGAAAAAGCCCTGAAAGTCAAACTGAGTCTCTAGCTAGGTAACCTTAAGCAAGTTAGCAGACTACCACATAGGATAGTTAAATTAAAGAGTTAGTCATGTAAATCACCTTGAACAATGCCTGCCACCAGAAGTTCTAGAGAGCGCAATAAATCAAGGGAAAATAAAGAAAAACATTCAGATTAAAAGGAAGTAAACTTGTACCTACTGGCGGATGACATGATCTCATTTATAGAAAAATTCTAAAGAATACACACACACACACACACACAAGTAGGGCTAATAAATGAGTTTAACAAGGTTTTAGTTTATAAGGTTAATACAAAACATCAATTGTATTTATTTATACTAACAAAAAATCTGAAAATTAAATTAAAAACTTCAATTTATAACATCAAAAAGAATAAATACATAGGAATAATTTATTCAAGGAAGTGGAATACTTGTATAGAACAAACTACAAAACATTGCTGAGAGAAATTAAAACCCTAAATGAATGGAAAGACACCCCTGCTCATGGACTAACACATTTAATATTATTAAATAGCACTATTTTCCAATGATGTACAGATTCAATGTAATCCTTTCAAAAATCAAAGCTAGGTTGTTTGTTTATTTGTTTTGAAAAAAATGAACTCACTGATCCTAAAATTCATATGAAAATACAAGGGACCCATAATAAAACAATCCTGAGAAAGAACAAAGTTGGCAGACTCACTTCCCAATTTAAAACTTACTACAAAGCTACAATAATCAAAACATTGTGATACTGGCATAAGGATGGACATATAGTCAATGGAATAGAATTGAGAGCCCAGAAACAAACCCTCACATTTACTGTCAACCGATTTTCAACAAGGATGCCAAGACCATTGAATGAGGAAATCGTTTTTTTCAATAAATGGTGCTGGGACAAATGAACGTTCACATGCAAAAGAAAAAAGTTGGACTGATACTTCAAACAACATATAAAAACTAACTCAAAGTGGTTCAAAGGCCTAAATGTAAGAGCTAAAACGATACAACTACTAGAAATAAACATAAGTATAAATCATCACGGCTTTGAATTAGCTAATGGCTTTTTGTATATAAAACCAAAAGCACAAGCAACCAAAGTAAAAATGAATAAACTGAATTTAATCAAAAATTTAAAATTTTGTGCTTCAAAGGACACTCAATAAAGTGAAAGAAAAACCCACAGAATGAAAGAAAATATTTGCAAATCAACTACCTGACAAGGGGCTTGAAGCCAAAATATGTAAAAAACCACTACTATTCAAAGATAAAAAGACAACTCAATTAAAAATAGACAAAGGATTTGGATAGAAATTTCTCCAAGGAGTTATATGATAGGCAATAAACATAATAAAGATGCTCAGCATCATTAATCATTAAGGAAGTGCAAACCAAAACCACAGGATGTCACTTCACAACCACTGGGGCAGCTATAATTTCTTTAAAAGATGGACATTAAAAAGTACCCAAGAGGAGGTGTAGAAATTGGAATCTTCATCCATTACTCATAGTACTGTAAATGGAATGGCCCCCCGGGAAAAACAGTTTGGTTGTTTCTCAAAATGCTAAACATAGTTATCAGCTAAATCAGAAATTACACTCCTAAGTGTGTACCCAAGAAAAATACATGTTTACACAAAAACTTGTAAAAGATTGTCAACACAAGTATTATTCGTAATCGTCAAAAAATGAAAACAATATCTATCAAGGATAAACAAAATATGGCATTTTCATATAATAGACTATTAGACATCACAGTCAATGAAGTACCAACATGCTATACCATGAATTAATCTTGAAATGTTACAAAAAGTGAAAGGGTGCAGATGGAAAGGGCCACATATTATATGATTCCATTTACATGAAATACCCAGAACAGGCAAGTCCACAGAGCCCAGTGAAATCGTAGATGAGCGATTGCAGGGGAATAAGGGGAAGAGGGAGTGGGGAGTAAGTGCTGATGGGTACAAGGTGGTTTTTTATTCTCACTGGAGGAGGTGTTTATTGATTTGAGGGGGAAGTGGAGAGAAACATTGATGTGAGAAACATTGATCGGTTGCCTCCCTTATAGGCCCCAACCCAGAATTGAACCCACAACCTAAGCCTGTGCCTTGACCAAGAATCAAACCTGCAACCTTTCCATGTACAGGACGACACTGCAACTAGCTGAGCCACCCAGCCAGGGCACAAGGGTTTTTTAGTAGTTTTGAAAATGTTCTAGAATTAAATAGCGATGATGGTTGCACAGCCTAGTGAATATATTAAAATTCACTGACTTTTACACTTTAAAAAGGTGAATTTTGTTTGTTACCCTTGTTGTTCATTAGATTCCACATATAAGTGAAATCATATCTGACCTATATTGTGTCAGGTGAGAAAGTCACAGTACTTACAAGTGGCATTCTTCTTTAGGTTATGTGTCATTTCTCTCTGACTGCTTTTAAGATTTTGTTTTATTTATTTATTTTTTACTTTTCTGAGGTTTAATTATAATGTGTATTGGCATGGATCTCTTTACCTTTTTCTCATTTGCTCAGCTTCTTCAGTTTGTGGAGTTTTGTCTTATACTAAATTTGGGATGTTTTATTTATTATTTCTTTGAATACTCTCTCAGCCTCACTCCCATTGTCGTCTACTCTGGGATTCTGATAATACAAATGTTGAACTCTTTATTATTATCCTGCACGTCCCTGAACCTCTGGTTATTGTTTTATTTTTAAATCTATGTTCTTCTTGTTGTTTAGACCAGGTGAATTCTACTGACCTGTCCTCTAGTTCACTGAGTCTCCCCTGTCATCTCCATTTTACCACTGAGCCCATTCACTGAGGCTTTTTTAAAAATTTCAGTTATTGTATTTTATTATTTCTATAATTTATTTTGTGTTCTTTATACAGTTTTTATTTCTATGCTGATATTCTCTTTTTTTTTCATTTGTTTCAGAAGAACTTGTCATTGATTACTGCTGCATTTTTGTATTGATTTCTGTAAAATCTTTATCGGATAATTCCCACATCTGGTTTATCTTGGTGTTGGTATTACTTGAATATTTTTTCCCATCATGATGGTTAATTTTAAGTGTCAATGTAAATAGACCCCAGTGCCCAGATGTGTGGTCAAACATTATTCTGATATTTCTTCGAAGTGATTTTGGATGATATTTACATTTAAATTGGTGGACTTTGAGTAAGGCAGATTGCTCTTTATAAATGTGGGTAATTCTCATCTAATCAGTTCAAGGGCCAAACAGAACAAAAGACTGACCTCTCCTGAGCAAGAGGAAATTCTCAGCAGAAGGCCTTCAGGCTAGAACTGCAATGTCGGCTCTTGTGTGTCTCCAGCCTGTCAGCCTACTCTGCAGATTTTGAACTTGAGTAGATATACTATTTTTGTTTATCACCCATCATTTGATAGACATGTAAGCTGTTCAAACTTGGTTTTTTTTTCCTAATTTCTCATGTGATCTTTCCTTGACCCATGGATTCTTTAGAAATATGCTGGTTATTTAGGCAAACTTAGGAATTTTCCAAATTTTTTTCTGTTGTTCATTTCTAATTTCATTACACTGAGGTTAGAGAAAATACTTTGTATGACTTCAATCCTTTTAAACTTAAGACTTATTTTGTGGGCTGGCATATGGAGAACAATTCATATGCATTTATATGATTTATAGTGTTTTTCAAGATGCATTTATGTGGTTTATAGTGTCATTCAAGTCTTCTATTTCCTTGTTGAACTTATGTTCAGTCTTATTTTATTATTGGTATTTGGGTATTGAAGTCTTCAATTATTATTGCTGAGTTGTCTATTTCTCCTTTTAATTCTGTCAATTTTGTTCCTGTACTTTGAGTCTCTATTGTTAGGTGCATATATGTTTATAATTATTATATTATCCTCATGTATTAACTCTGATATTATTATAATAAAGTCTTCCTTTGTATCTAGTAACAACATTTGCCTTAAACTCTCTTTTGTTTACTTTTTGCGCTGTATATCTTTTCCATTCTTCTTTAGGCAGCATAAAGTTGGATCATTTTTTGATACATTCTTCCAGTTCCTTTCTTTTGATTAGAATATTAAATACTTTTATATATAATTCAGTTACTGATAAGGTGGAATTTATTTTTGTAATTTTGCTCTCTTTTTTGTACGTTTTACATCACTTTGTTGTTGTTGCTCAATTCCTTGATTTCTTGCCTTCTGTGTTAAATAGACACTTTGTAGTGTATCTTTTTAATTTCTTTGTTGTTTTTTACTGGACTTTTTAAAGTTATTTTCCTAGTCATTGCCCTGGGATTACTATCAGCATTTTAACAGTGTAAAAAACTTCACTCCTCTAATGCTTTATTCCCTCCCTGCTCCTGGGTATTATTACTTTCATTAAAAATTATATTTTTATATAAGTTCATTGGCAGTTTTATAGTTATTTTAATGCAATATTTTAAAACAGATAAGTTAGAAAATATTTAGAAACAAATAGATGTCTATATTGTCATTCACAATACCTAACTAGCTACTTTTCCTGGTGCTCTTTTTCCCTTTGTGTGGATTTGAATTACGGTATAGTGTTCTTTAATTTTTGCCTGGGGAACTCTAGTTAGTATTTTTGGGGAACAGGTCTGTTCCTCTCAGTTATTATTTATCTAGGAATGTCTTAATTTCTCTTTCATTCTTGAAGGAGGTTTTATCTAGATAAAGAATTTTTGGTTGATAGTCTTTTTTTCAATACTCTGAAGATATCATCCAACTGTTTTCTGACCTCTGGTTTCTGATGAGAATTCATATGTTGATATTATTGAGTATATTTTGTACTTGATAAGTTTCTTCTCTTTTACTGTTTTCAAGATTTCTTCTTCAGTGATGTCAGCAGCATAGCAGTGTGAGAAAACCTCCAGGTCATTCTCCTTTAAGGTAAACAAGTTGAACAGTTATACCTCAACAAAGAATTGTTTGCTCAACACAAAATCATGTCTGAGTTATCACACATTGAGACGTCTGAAGGTGGGCATATCTGAGCCAACAGAAGAGAAGGGATGGAGGCGGGGGGGACATAGAGAGAAACTTGCACAGTCCTGCACCGCCTTTGGCCCCAGCAATGAAACATTAGTGCAATCCCCACTGAGCAGGCTGCCGGGGCAGAGACAGCAATTGTGCCTGGGTCCAGGGTCAGGAGCAGAGAAAAGTGCAAATAAATAGCAACACTCTAAAGCTTACCACCATAAGACAAGGGATTCCAGAACCCTCTCACCTCATCCCCCTGTGTCCAAGCCAGAAATAAAATCCTCTCTTGGCAAAAACATAAGAGAAAAGAAACAATGGAGAAATACAGCTATCAGAAAACAATAGGTAAAATGGTTACAAGAAAGCCTGATAAAATCACCCCATATCTAAATGGACTGAACTCACCAAATAAAAGGCAAAGAGTAGCAAGACAGATCAAAAAAACAAAACCCAAGTCTATCCTACCTTCTGAAGACAAATTTCAGCTGCAAGGCCAAATACTGTCTCAGAGTGAAGAGGTAAAAAGTGATACCCCAAACTAATAGCATTGAGAGAAAAATGTGTGTAGCTGTATTTATATTTGACAAAATAAATTTCAAGATAAAAAGGTAGTAAGTGACAAAGATGGGCATTTTATAATGATAATGGGGACAATGCACCAAGAAGACATAACACTTATTAATATATATGCACCTAACCTGGGAGCAAAATACATAAAGCAACTACTTTCAGAAATAAAGAATGAAACTGAAAAAAACAAAGTTATAGTAGGAAACCTAAATAACTTATTGAAAGCAATGGATAGATAATCCAAACGAAAAATCAGTATGAAAATATTGGCCTTAAATAACACATTAGACCCAATGGATATAATTGATATTTATGGAGATTTTCATCCCAGAACATCATATTATACAGTCTTATCTAGGACACATGAAACATTCTCAGGATAGAACATATGTTGGGGCATAAATCTAGACTTAACAAATTTAATAAGATTGATATCATACCAAGCATATTCTCTGACCAGAATGCTTTGAAATTGGAAATCAACTGCAAAAAGAGAGTGGAAAAGATCACAAATATGTGGAGATTAAACAACATGCTATTAAACAACAAGTAGGTTAGAGAAGAAATAAAAGAGACAAATGAGAATGATAATAAAACATATCAAAATTTTGGATATACAGCAAAAGCAGTAATAACAGGAAAGTTTATATCATCACAGGCCTAGAGCAAGAAACAAGAAAAATCTCAAATAAACAACTTAGCATTGCACCTTAAAGAACTATTAAATGAAGAGCTAGCAAAGCATAATTTCAGTAAAAGGAAGAAAGTAATAAAAATTAGAGCAGAATTAAACAAAATAGAGGACAGAAAGACAATAGAAAAAAATAATGCATCAGAGAGCTGGTTCTTTGAAAATATTCATAAAATTAAGAAAAGTCACAAATAAACAAAATTACAAATAAAAGAGAAGTTACAGTAGTCACCAAAGAACTACAAAGGACTATACACAAATACTATGAAAAGCTACATGCCACTAATTTGATAACCTAGGAGAAATGGACAAGTTCTTAGAAATATATAACCTTTCTGGACTGAATCATGAAGAACTGTAAAATTTAAATAGACTGGTAAACAATAAGGAAATTGAAAAAGTCATCAAAAACCTCCCAAAAAGTAAACGTTCAGGACCAGATCACTTCACTAGTAAACTCTACCAAACATTTAAAGATTTATATCTATCTTTCTCAAACGCTTTCAAAAAATTAAAAAAGAGGCAACTGATTTTATAATGCCAATATTACCTTGATACCAAAAGACATAACAACACAAAAAAGAAAATTGCAGACCAATATCTCTGATGAATATAGATGCAAAAATCCTAAACAAAATACTAGCAAATCAAATACAACAATGAATTATAAAAATAATACATCACAATCAAGTGGGGTTTATTCTGGGGGCACAGGATGGTTAAACATACACAATTCAACCAATGTGATGCACCACATTAACAACATACAGGGTAAAATCATGTGATCATATCAAGAAATGCAGAAAAAGTATTTGACAATATATACCACCAATTTATAATTCAAACACTCAATAAAATGGGTGTAGAAAAAAAGTACCTCAACATAATAAAGGCCACATATGACAGACCTCAGTCAATATCACACTCAATGATAAAAAACTGAAAGCTTTTCCTCTAAGATCAGAAACAAGACAAAGATGCCCACGCCTACCATTGTTATTCAGCATAGTGCTGGAAGTCCTGGCCAGACCAGTCAGGCAAGAGAAAGAAATTAAAGGTTTCCGAATTGGGAATGATGAAGTAAAACTGTCACTTTTTCCAGATAAGTGATTCTTTATAGAGAAAACCCTAAAGACTCCACCAAAAAAAGTATTAGAAACAATAAACAAATACAGTAAAGTTGCAGGATACAAAGTCAATGTACAAAAATCCATTGTGTTTACTGTTACTATATACTAACAATAAAATTTTTAAAAATAAAATGAAAAAAATTACACTTGCAGTTGCAACAAAAAGAATAAAGTACCTAGGAATAAACTTAACAAAGAATGGGAAGGACCTATACACTGAAAACTATAAGATATTATCGAAAGAAACTGAAAAAGACACAAAGAAATGGAAAGATATTTCATGTTCATTGGTTGTAAGAATCAGCATAGTTAAAATGGCCATTTTACCCAAAGCAATATACAGATCTAATGCAATTCCTATTAAAATTCTAATGGCATTTTTTGAAGAAATAGAACTAAAAATCATCAAATCTATATGGAATTATAAAATATCCCAAATAGTCAAAGCAATCTTAAGAAAAAAGAACAAAGCTGTAGGTGTCACACTCCCTGACTTCAAGTTATACTACAAAGCCAAAGGAGTATGGTATTGGCAGAAAAACAGACACACAGAGGAAAGGAACAAAGTTGAGAACCCAGAAATAAACCCACATGTGTATGGGCAACAAAATTTTGACAGAAGAGCCAAAAATATACCCAGAGAGAAAAAAAGCCTCCTCAATAAATGGTGCTGGGAAAATTCTAATGCTACATGCAAAAGAGTGAAACTAGACTGCTTTTTGACACCATATATGCAAATTAACTATTTAACACCATACACAAAAATGGACTAAATACCTAAATATAAGACCTGAAACAATAAAATACATAGAAGAAAACATAAGTTCTAAACTTGTTTACCTTGGTGTCACAGAGACTTATGAATTTGACCCCAAAGGCAAGGGAGTAAAAATAAATAAATAAATAAATAAATAAATAAATAAATAAATAAATAAATAAATAATAAATAAAACTATATGAAATTTAAAATCTTCTGCAAAACAAAAGAAACCACCAACAAAACAAAAAGCCAACCAACCAAATAGAAGAATGTATTTGCAAACAATACTTCCAGTAGGGGACTAATATCCAAAATATATAAGGAACAAAAACAACTCAACAACAAAAACCAAACAATCCAATAAAAAAATTGGCAGAGGACCTAAACAGACACCTCTCCCAAGAAGACATACAAATGGCTAAAAGATATATGAAAAAATGCTCAACTTCACTAGCTATAAGGGCAATACAAATCAAAACCTAACTGAGATACTACCTCACACATGCATAATGACTATCATCAATAACACAGGAAATCAAGTGTTGGAGAGGCTGTGGAGAAAAAGGAACTCTTGTATACTGCTAGTGGGAATATAAATTGGTATAGTCACTATGGAAAACAGTATATATATTTCTCAAAAGTTAAAAATAGAGTTACCATAAGACCCAGAAAAAATTTTAAAACATTTATTTGTAAAGAATATGTACCCTTATGTTCATTGCAGCATTATTCATGGTGGCCAAGACATAGAAACAACCTAAGTGCTTTCTGATGGATGACTGAATAAAGAAGCTGTGGTACATATATACAACGGAATACTACTCAGCCACAAGAAAAGGTGAAATATTGCCATCTGTGAAAACATGGATGGACCTTGAGAATATCATAGTAAGCAAAATAATTCAAATGGAAAGAACAAGAACCATATGATTTCACTCACATATGGGACATAAACAGAAAGCAAACAAATGAACAAACACAAGATTTCATAGACACAGGCATCAGAATGGTGGTCACCAGAAGGGAAGGGGGTGGGGGAAGTTCAAGAGGATAGAAGGGATCAAATATTTGGTGATGGAAAGAGAAAAGACTTTGGGTGGTGAGTAAACAATGCAATATACAGATGATGTATTATAGATTTGTACACTTGAAACATAATCTTATTAGCAAATGTCACCTCAATAATTTTTTTAAAATCCTCTTTGTCTTTGAATTTCATCAATTTTTCTATGATATATCTATGTGTGGATTTCTGGAGTTTATTTTACTTGGATGTCTATAATAATGTTTTTTATCAAATTTGTGAAGTTTTCATTCTTTTATTAGGTCTTTTTGGTCTCTTTTCTCATAGTCCTCTGAGACTCCCATTATACATACGTTGATATGTTTGCCGGTGTCCCACAAACCTCTGAAGTGCTATCACTTTTCTTTATTATTTATTCCATCTGCTCTTCAGACTGAGTAATCTTTATTAACCTATCTTTAAGTTCATTGTCGTTGTTTTCCAGCTCAAATCTGTCCTTGGGTTCTTCTAGTGACATTTTGCTTCAAGTCTAAAAAATTTATTTAGATTTTTTATACAATTTCTCTCTTCATTGACATTCTTTATTTGCTGAGACATCATTGTTATACTTTATTTTAATCCCTTAAATATGTTTTCTTTTAGTTATTTGAACATATTTCTAAGAACTTATTTAAAGTGTTTGCTTAGTAAGTACAAATTGTGCCCCCTCAGGCATATCTTCTGTTGCCAGAATTTTTTTCCCTGTGTATGTGGCATGCTTTCTTACTTCATTGAATATCTCATATTTTTTTGTAAACTGGAATGATGACTTCTCCTTTTCAGGTCTTTCCTGTGTATGTGCACAGCCTTAGCATATGCATAGCCTTTTAGATCCACTGAAATATGTCGTTGCTTTTCAAAGTCAGGTTCCTGTGATAGTTGACTTCTCCAGGATCTCCTTTTAAATTCCCAGTCAAGTTCTAGTTTTCTCTAAATAAAATTACAGCCTTAGATAGCTGAGATGTTGCCATTTGTTTGGCATTGTTTCAATAATGTCCTTGGAATAGGTTTCCTTCTCCCCTTCCCCAGTTTTCACTCCCATCTGAGCTTAAGCTTTGAGTCAAATCAAATAGCCACCACATTCTATGAAAAGAGACTTACCAGGGATCTGCAAGTTCTGACAAAATACTGTCTTGTCCTCTGGGGACTAATCTTTCTCTGTCCCCTTGAGAACATTTTCTCACCAACCCACCTGTAAGCAGTAGGCGTGCCTTTGGTCCTGCCTTAGGATGAACTTTTTGTCTCATTGGACTTAGTCACTTTGAATGCACTCATCCATTGGTGGATCATGTACATATACTCTGATGACTTTGAAATATGAATCTCTCTCCCAGCACTCTGAGGATTTATGCTCTTAAATGGAAAGTTCTTGAACTTTTTTCCAGCAACAATAAAGTAGTTCTAGACCTGAACTCATTCTCTTCCCTGTCCTGCTTCTGTGTCTCAAACTCCTGATTCTCATATCAGTGACGAAGACCTCATCTACAAGATAGTCTAAACAATGTTTCCCTGTGCTTTTTGCTCCCTCATCACTGTAACTCCACATCCATGTAGTTGAGGGTTCAAGCAGTTATGCCCCCTAAAATCTTTCCCACGGTTCCTTTTTTCTCTCTCCACATCCTCATTGCCCCAGCCTAAGCTACTTCCCTCAGTTTCCCAGGCTAGAATAATGACACCCTTGGCATGCACTCCTGTGGTGCCCTGTAATCAACCCATTTAGAGTTCTTACCACTGTGAATTCTAGTTACCCTTTGCAGATCTATCTTCCACTTCATATAGTCTCCAGGAAAGGATCAGGTCTAATTTTCTCTCATCCCCTTGGATTTGGCACTTGGTAAGCACTCAAAAAATAAATGCTGAATGAGTGACCATTTGTAGCAGCAACTGGAATTCTAATAATGCTCAGGTCAAATTGTAAGTGTGGTTACCCAGGAAAAGAATTGATGATAGTTAATAAAAACAATGAGTGGTACTGAAAATGCTCCCAACATTAATCAGATGTGTATGCTTGAGGAGTGTCATCAAGCATGTGTGAAGGAAGGAGATGAGAACAACACGAAAAGCTTTCCAATCATTGTTTACCCTGCCGAGTAGCTTTGTGGTTCAGCTGTAACTTAAGAAAAGTTGTAGCTAAGCAGCTTGGGACAACCATCTTCTCTTTTTGGACTCCAAATTCTTGTTACTTGGCTAGAAAAACCACAGAGATGTGACTTCAGTTTTCTTGAGAGTAGAAATATGTTTCTTTCAGATACTGGCAGATTAAAGTTGTTGTTATTTTTGAAAGACTTGAGTAAACTTTGCTTTAACAGTATCCAGAAAAACAGATAACCTGACCACAGGGAACTTTAAATTTGAATTTAAAATGAAGTAATTGGAAAATAAACAATTCAAAACAAAAATGCCTTTATAAGGCATGTATCTCCAGGATCTGGGATTTGTAGACGAACTCTCCCACAGCTGTGTCCAAGGCTTGCTTTCTAGTGAGACTTGGGAGTATGTAATATATTCATTTATCTCACTGTACTAATTTGCATGTTATCTTACTAAAATTCACATCTAGCTTAAAAACTTGAACATTGCCCTACCTCTGAAGATCCCAAGTGTCTCTCCTCTATAATCAGATCATTTATAAAGCAGGACATCTTTTTTTTTTTTTTTTAATATATCTTTATTGATTTCAGAGAGAGGAAAGGAGAGGGAGAGAGAGAGAGAAACATCAATGATGAGAGAGTCATTGATCGAACCTGCAACCCGGGAGTGTGCCCTGACCGGGAATCGAACCCTGATTGCCTGGATCCTAGGTCGACGCTCAACCGCTGAGACAAGCTCGGCCAGGCTAAAGCAGGAAATCTTGATAAAAAGGCTGGCTGTGAGCGGAGTCTCTCCTGACTGTTGCCCCTAACAAATCCAAAAGACTAGGCAACCTGGATTTGGCCAATCTGTTTCTCCCATTTAGTACCTTGAATCAAGACAGTGACACAAACATTCAGAGACACTTGAGAAAGTATTCAGGACAACCAAAGGCCCAGGGGTGTCATCCAAAAAACTGCTCCCTTGGCTATGTATTCTATTATTTGTCCTTCCTTGGTTCTAGTCAGTTCTCCAAGTTTTGTTTGCCAGCTTTCCTATGAATTCTGGGAGTGTCTCAATATACATCCAATAAATTCTTCTGCTGCTTAAGCTAGCCAAAATCTGTATCTGTTACTTGCTACTAAACTTCCTCCCTTGTACTCTCTCTCAGAGTGGAAAATCCATTGCAACATGGCAGCTCCTTTCTGAGGCACCTTTGGCTTGCAGCCCCCAACCCCATACCTGAAACAAGCTCAAAATCAGCACCAGTAAATACCTGTTAACTAAGTGAAGCCTTCGGGTAAAAAGAAAAAATAACTTGCAACTTAGACCTAGGAAATTTAGTAGAGAACTTCCCGGCTCCAGGAACTGTGTCTGTCACGAGAGATGCCATTGTGTCTTTTGATTTGGATTCTCTGGCTTGAAACAAGGAACACGAGTCACTCGTCTCTCTCCTTCATAATACTGAACAGCTGCTCTGAAGTGAACACCAGATGAAGTGCCTGCAACCCTTTCTCTAAATAAATGCAGTAAAGATGACTTTCCCTTTCATAAAGCATGGTTGGGAAACATGCCAAAGGATTCTCATTTCTCCCTGCTCTGGCAGCTCTCTGGCATCCTAGACACAGCAAAGCAAGGGCACATGCCCCTGGCAGCACCAGCCTTGCTCCAGGCAGCTGCCATAGCATTGCTTCGAGACCTCTAGACCTGGGAGGTGAGGTGCTGCTGGATGTGAAGCCCTCTGCCCTTCTGCAGAGGTGGACTAGTCGCATCCTGCCAGTGAAGCCTTCCAAGAAGCATTCACTGAGGGAAGAGTCTGGGCTGGGAATTTGCTATCTAATGAGTGCAATGGACACAAAGACACATTTGCCCAACAGATGGCCCAGGCTTCTGCCTGATGCTTGCACCAACTGCAAGGGAAAAGGGGAGGGGGGGTATAGTGGAGGTGCCAGATTAACTCAGAGAAGATCCACTGAGATGTCCCTGGAACTGGGTCTTGATATCAGATGGGGATCTGGCAATGAAAAATGAAGGGTAGATGTTTCAGACTAAAAACAATATGAACAAGTGCAGAATGTCCTGAAGGTGCAGGAAGGAGTTGGGAAGGGAGAGCAGAATTGCAGCTGTCATTCAATTAATTGCAGCAAACCTTGTCTGGGGGTGCAAGAAGTAGGCCTTCCTTCCTGATGGGATTGGGGGGACCAAGGCCAAGTTTCCACTCAGAAACACTGGAAGGACCTCCTGCTCAAAAGAGAACCTTCAGTATGGAAGCCATGATCCTAGTGGGTCCCTGACGATTTCCTACAAGCATGGACACAAGCCCTTTTTTCCTTTATAGGGCCAAACTGGGACAAGGGTGATGCCCAACAAAGAGAGTCACCAGGCACTGTAGACCTCAGTCTGAACACAGCTGTATCCACTCATTCATCCAACATGTATTGAGCACCTATGGTGTCCTATGCCAAGAGTAAGTGGCACAAAAGTAACTGATATACATTCTTTACAGGACTGCGATTTTAAGGGTTATGCTGTCACTAAAAGTGATGTAGAAAGAACATTTAATGCTTTATCAAAGGGATATATTTTATACAAAAAAGGCAAGTTACAAATATGTTATACACAAAATTATGTTAATTCCTATAAGAGGAAATATCTCTGCATATAAAGACATGGAGATCAAAGGATATGTGGATAATATAAATACATACACATACATATGAAATACATATATTCTCTCTGAGTGGTGGGGTTGCAGGTGATTTATAATTTCTTCTTTGTTTTCTAGATTTTCTAGGATGTGCATGTATTATTTTTCAATCTGGAAAAAAAAAATTTAATACAAAAAAAGTTCAGCCTTTGTGCTCCCTTGTTGCTCACACATGGTGCAGGGCTCAGTCATGCCTCATAGAAGTGGGCTAATAGTGCATATTAGGGGACTCTGGGTCCTGTTTACACCTTTTATCTTAGCAGACAGTCATCCTGTTTTGTTCTAGGCCAGGGCTACTGGCCTGTTTTGTGGCCCATGGTTGCCATCACCTTCTGGTCTGCTGGTTTACCTGGTGCTTTGGGGGCTCGCACCGGGTCCTGCTGGTGCTACCTGAGAATGTAGAAGGTGTGTCTCCAGGTGGGGCTCTGTGCATCCCCTGGCACTAGGGAAATTTAGTCCTGAGGGAATGAACAACACTTCTCTGCCAGAGGCCTGTTTTGACAAGATGCCCTTTATAGTCACACCTAGCTGCTCTAGTGTCTCAGGTGGGAAAACAGGGTCTCAGCCCCACAGGGACAAAGAGGCTAGCTGTGGGGGCGGGAGGTGCCTCATGCCCAAGCTCCCGAGTCCACAAAGCCTCTCGGTGGAGGAGACAGTCTCGGGCCTGGGATAGAGAGCTCTGCCCCTGGCTATTTATTTATAGTAAGGTTCCCAGTGACCACCCTGGCATGTGGCGTTACTATAGGAACCCTTTTTTGATGTAGGGAGCAAAGAGCCTACCTAGTTGTCTTCTGTTGCTAAGTGGGGGTTGGGAAACACCGGGCCTGGGTGTCCTTCTGTTGAGTGGGGAGAACCAAGACACTGTGTTCTTCCTCCAGTCCTGGGGTCTCAGACCAGTTCTCCTTCTTACCACCTTTCAGAATGCCATTGTGGCCACCTGTTGTGTTATTTTGCAGAGTGTAGAGTTGTACTTAGCAAAGAGGAGCAAGGGGATATTGATCCATATCAGCTTATTTGAAAGGCAGAGCCCTTCATCACCTTCTTTATTTTCTCTCTTCCTCTATCTGAGATACACACTTCAGTGATTGTTAATGTAGTCGCCAGGTTGTGCAGCCAATATCACCATTTAATTCTAGAACATTTCATCACCCCAGAAGGAAACCCCATACTCATGAGCAGCCTCTGGCCTTCGTTCCCCTCTCCCCCCAGCCCCTGGCAGTCACTAATCTACCTTCTGCCTATAGAGATTTTCCTGTTCTGGTCATTCCACATAAGTGGAATCACACAGTAAGTGGTGTGTTGTGACTGGCTTCTTTCACTTAGAATACCATCGGCCACGCTGTAGCATGTATCAGAACTCATATTTTTACTTGAAATAATATTTCATTAAATAGATAACCACATGTTGTTCAGCCATTTATCATTGGCTGTTTAAGTTGTTTCCACCTTTTGGCTGGTATGAACAATGCTGTTACGGACATTCGTGTACAAGCTTTTGTGCAGACGTATATTTTCATTTCTCCTGAGCATGTGCCTGGGACTGGAACTGCTGGCTCACACGGAATGTAGTGCTGACTATGCTGCACCTGGGTGAACCTCGAGAAGGTTGTGCTTGGTGGAGGAAGCCAACCACAGAGGATCACATACTGTATGACTTTATTTGTATGAAATGTCCTCAGTAAGAAAATCCATAGAGACAATGGCAGATCAGTGGTTGCCTAAAGATGGGCTCAGAACTGGGGAAGGGGGGTGACTTCTAATGTGTATAGAATTTTTGGGGGGGTGATGAAAATATCTTAAAGATGACTATAGTGATGATGGTTGCACATACCTGTGACCATACTAAAAACCATTGAATTATGCACTTTAGACAGGTGAATAGTGTGGTACGTGAATTACATCTCAATAAGGCTGTTATTTAAAGAGAAAGAAGAGACAGAGGGAAGGAAGGAGGAAAGAAGAAAGTCAGTGTGGGAAGACAGGACTGGGCCCAGTGTCCCCCAGGGCGAGTTGTCAGAGCTCCTGAAAGCCACATAACTCTGGCCTCATGCCTCATCTGAAGGAAAGGCTGCTCTAAATTACAGGCCAGCCGACGACTGGCTCTGTAAAGATGCACCTGCAGCCTCAGTCTGCTGTGCCCTTCCACAGAGGTTAGTGTGATTACTGCTTTATTGATCCTTGGATACCTCCTGGTTATTGAGTCGCTGGGGACTTTTCTACTTGCCTTGTAAGTCTCTGCGCAAATCAGCTGGCCCCATTTTCCAGCACAGGATTCCAAAGATCCTGATCTTCCTGCTATAAAAGTCAGAGATGATAAACTGGGGCCAAATCCCCTGCAGGAAATGGTGGGACCCTGTCTCTGAAATGGAGGGAGGCAAACGGAACAGCACTCTGGGCAACTCACCAGAGCTCTCTCCCCGCAGGTGCCCCAGGCTGGGGAGAAGGGCGGGACTGAGAATAGAGATTAAACTTGGGAGCTTGCTTTTCCAAAACCCTTCTGTCCATGTGGCTTGCATCCAACACAATAAAAACAGCAAAGGAAAGTGAACATTTTATTAGAAGTTAAAGGTTTAGGAAATACACAGAGTATGTAAGATATACACTGCCTGCACACAAAGAATGCTGTGGCGTTAGGCTAATGTAAGAGCCCACACAGGACATGGGGGCAGAGCGGGGTCTCGGGCCCCACGAGCAGCAGGCAGTCACAAAGTGCTGCAGCTAGCACACTAGACTCCACAGTGTCTGCAGGTCTGGAGCTCACAGCAACCTCTCTAGGTCGAGCATATTAGCAATGTGTTCTCTTTTTATGCATTAGTTTAAACAAAGCAATTCAAGGTTAAAACTGGGGTGATGTTCTCAATTCAAATAGAAATGATTTGGAACCACCTGGTCCTTTGAATTCAGGAAACTGGCCCTATTCGTCAATCTCATGAGAGTGGACTAAGAGGCAAAGGAAGAAATGTCCTGAAAAAGATTTTGGAAATGGCAAAGCACTAAATAAACACCAATACCTGACCTTGTCTCTTGGGGATTATTCAAGGCCCCACCTGAAGACGCAGCGGGAGAGACCTGAGAGCGTTTACAATCCCTCTGTCCTTAGAAGCAGACCAGCCATGCAGGCTGCCACCTCCCGCAGCCCTGACTTCACACCAGCCCCTGCATTTAAACCTGTTTCCCAGGAATTGCTCTTGTTAGCTCGATAGAATTGAGCAGTTTTCCGAATCCTCATGTGCTTACTCACGTGGTGACTCAGTGGGACAGTGAGGTTGAACGAGCAGAGATGAGGACCTCCAAGTACAAGCGGGAGAAACTGAGGCTGGAAGGGTTCCACCCTCTTCATCCTATGTGGCCGGGTGTCGTGGGGAGGGTCACAGCTAGTGGCTGGTCAGAGGGGTCCGTTCTCTTCCAGCCGCAATACTGAAGCTGTTCCCCAAATAGGCCTTCGGGCTGCAGCCCCCTTTGCTCTCAAAAGCTGCACAAGGTCTGTCTTCCCGAGCCCAGGACCCGGTGGTCTGTAGGGTCCGCATGCCAGGACCTCAGTTGTCCACTGAGGGAGCTTTGGCGCCTCATTAGCAGGCGGGCGTTGGAGCTGTTGAACCTCAAAGCGAACACGCCAGGCGAGGCGGGCCCCGCAGTGCGGAGAACAGGCATCAGCTGCGCAGAGGGAAAACCGAAGAGGCCAGAACATCTTTGGGAGACTTGCGCCTCTTTTCATTTTTCACTTTTGATAGAAACATGAATACAGAGAAATATTTCTCTGTTATCAGGGGGAAACAATGCAAGAATGATGATAAATGAACCCTGGCCCTCCGCCCCTTAGCTGGGGGCGCGGCGGGGAGCCCCGGGCTGCTTCTGGCCTCTGTGTCACTGTCCGCCACTGGAGGCCTGCCCATTTTCACAAGGTGCTCTGATTTTTCAGGGGAACCTGGAAATGTGTGCTTTCATATGCCACATCCTGATTTTCATATGTAGTGCAGATCTTGTTTGCCCCTGAAGCTCAGTGCAGGTGAACTGGCCAGTGCACCGGGGGCCAGGTTTGACCTTGGGCTTCCTATTACATTGGCTGTAAATGTCTCTCCCTCAGAAGCTCACACTGTTCTCAGACAGTAAGGGGGCTCACCCTCTGCAAGCACAGCCCAAAGACTGGCGGGGGGCTCGGGCAGGTTCCCAAATCTCCTTCCCCGAGGACACACAGGGATCTCCCCCCTCTCTCTCTACCTCTGAGGACCAGACACATAAATACTTTCTGACTGGTTTTATTCTTGTGAAATAAAGATAGATTAATTGATTACACTGTTCTACATTTTGTTTTCACGATAAGAAGGAAGTCTAAACTCTTCATTCAAAAAACTCAAGAATGATTTACTAGCTTTTGTTCAAAAGCCTGGCTCTGTCGAGCTGAGGAAGTAGCTTTCTCAGCTAGTTAACAGAAAGTTTAGACTTGGCCCCTGAGAATCCCAAGTTCGGGGGCTTATAATAATACAAACAGGCTCTGAAATTTTGACTAAAACAGGTAAAGTGATGACAAATAAACCATAATGAAATAAAAACGAAGCAGAGTATAATGACTGTCTGATTTTCTCCAGAAGCCTGCTAACCCTGGGGGCACGGCTCGCCCTCCAGCCTCACGGCCCGTCCACAGGCAGGCAGGGCCACCTGCGAGGGACACCGGGTCGGCGCCGGGGCTTCTGGCCCCGCCGGGGTGAAGGCGTGGCCGGCTCCCGGTGCCTCTGCCCGCACCCTCCTCTCCTTACAGCCCCTCTCTCCTGACCTTGCTTTTCTCTCCTGTCCTACAGGTACGCTCCTGCACGACTCTGTGCTTCCTCCTGGTTCGTAGAATATTTTTTTAATCCTCACCTGAGGATATTTATTCCATTGCTTTTTCAGAGAGCATGGAAGGAAGAGAGAGAGAGAGAGAGAGAGAGAGAGGGAGAAACATCGATGTGAGGGAGACACATCGATTGGTTGCCTCCTGCACACACCCCGACCAGCGCAGGAGGTCGAGCCTGCAACCCAGGTATGTGCCCTTGGCTGGAATTGAACCTGGGACCCTTCAGTACGAGGGCCGATGCTCTAACCACTGAACAAAACTGGCTAGTGTAATTTTTTTTAAAGTAGTTGAGGAATTTAGAACAACTGGAAAGAATGAAGTTGAGTAAATTCATTGCCCCCTTCCTTCAGTATATTCCCCACATAGCAGCCAGTGATCCAGTTAGAATTCAAAGATTCTACAACACCTCTGCTCAGAGCCTGCAGTGGCTCCCTACTTCTCTGACAAAAGCCCAGGCACTTAAAATGACCTTCAGGGGTTTCTATAATCTGTCCCAAAACTTTGCACAAGGTCTGGGTGTCATCCCTCCCCACATTCATGTATGTGGCCTCATGTCCTTCTGCTCTCTCTGTCCCTCATGCATTCAGTCAGCCACATGAGGCCTCAAGCACACCAGGCCCACTCACCTCAGGGCCTTTGCACTTGCTGATCCTGCCACCTGGAATTGCTTCCCAGCTCCTTTGGCCTCCTCTCTTGCTCTCCCCAGCCCTGTCATTCTCTGACACGCTGTCTGGCTTACATATTACCCTGTTTTAACTGTTTCCCAACCCAGCTGTAACCTCCCGAGAGCAGGATTTTATCTTCTGCTTGACACACAGTCAGCTATCTATGAATATTGAAATTTTTATTCCTTTGTTCAAAGCAAACACTCAGTAAACAAAGACCATGTGCCTGGTGACACTGATGGAGCTGAACCGTGGGGAGAGCACTGCTCCCCTGTCCTTCATTCCATGGGGCCTGGGAAGCTCTCTTGTCAGCTCTGAGCTTCAGCCCCCCTATAAAATCAGCACAATCACGCTCTCCGTCTCATCTCACAGGATGCTTGTGAGACACCATCGAAAGAACAAGTCTGAAAGGCCCCATGGGGCTGATATGCTTAATGCAATGCTTCTCAACCTTGGCCCCGCTGGTGCTTGGGGCCTGCTCAGTCCTGGTGTGGGGCCGTCCTGTGCATCGTGGGATGCTGAGAAGCATCCCTGGCTCTAGTGCACTGGACGCCAGTAGCAACTCTGCCAAACTCCTCTCCCCTGAGTCCTTACAACACAGAGTGCTGCCAACACTGCCAAATGTCCCTGGGGCGAGCGTGAAATGGCCCCACTGAGGACCACTGTTCCATGAAGATCGATCAGTTGTATCAGAAACAATATTTACCATTTAAATGCTTTAACTAGTCTGGTTTTTACTACAATTAAACATTCACATTCACTGCCTCTTTGATTGCTTAGATTTTACTCCTGTGAGAATGAACTAGAAAGTATCCTGCGGCAGGCAGCCCCAGAGAGCTCCAGCTCTGACTCTCACGGTAGACGTCCCTCTTCCCTCTCGAGTCAGTCAACTGTTTTCTGAGTTTACATCCCAGTTTCAGAGCCTTGAGTGGGAGCCCCAAAGCCCTGGGGCTCCTATGCAAAGTTCCAAGGAAGAATCTGGTAGTCAGTTGTCAGCAGGGCAGGGAATGCTTCCATTTTTTACCAACCACCAAAGCCAGGCACCTGGGAGAGGCAGTCACAGAGTTAGGCGAGTGGCTGGTTGAGCTGTATCTAAGTGGCAGCTTTGAGTCACCTCGCTTCGGGTGCATCCCTGAAGGGAGGCTCCTCAAGGGTCATAACTGGAGCCCAAGTTTAACACTCCGCACACAGATGTACAAAGAAAATGTTGCTTATTTGTTTAAATGTGCTTCTAACAGTTTTAATATTTCACGTGAACCCCACCCACAGGTAAGTGGAGAGAGGGAGCAAGGTAACTGGCTTTCTGGTAAACAGCATCTCAATTTGCTTAAGGTTTAAATAGTCTCCTTTAATAAGTAGTCAGTTCCAAGTTCAGGCCTTCACTCAGGTCACCGCTCCCTCCCTCTTCTCCAGATGGTGATCCAGGTGTGAGCAAAAGCCCTGGGACAAGAGAAGAGGCAGTTCCTCCGTGGCCATTGAGCAGCCCACTCTGCTGGTCACTGCCCAGGGATTCTGCTCACGAGGCCCTCGGTGCCTCTCTTCTAGACACTAGGCTGTTGTTAGTCCACGTTGAACTTCACATCCTCTTACTTGGCAAGTGTGAGCTCCCAGACCACATGCACACCTGGCTGAGGTTACGAGGAGTCAGGAGGACTCTTCAGACCTGACCATCGCTCCCAGCCTGCGTTGAATCTGACACTTGAGCCAATGCGGGGCTCTGCCAAGAAGTTGGAGCCTCATTCACTCATTTATTAATTTAACAAATATCTAGCAAGTGGTCACTCCATGCCACAGACTCGTGCAGGCCTGATGATTGAGCAGCAAACAAAACAAAGCCCCCAGTCCAGTGGAAGAAATAGAAAATAAGCCAAAAAATGAAATACGTGCTGTGTGAGAGGATGACAGATACTATTGAAAAAATATACAGGAAGGTGGTGGGGACCATTGGGAGAGGAGGGTGCTATTTTAAGTAGGGTGATCAGGGAAGCTTTCCCTAAGAAAGTGATATTTGAAAAGATCTGAACGGAGGCCTGGAACTGGTGAGGGGTGAGTCATGAGAATACCTGGTGGGAGAATCGCCCAGGCAAAGGGACAGGAAGTGCAAAGACGAAAGCATGCTGCTGTGTGTGCAGAGCAGCCTGCAGGCCGGTGGCCAGGCCGAGGAGGCTTTAGGGACACGCAGGGAGACATGGGGCCCCTGAGAAGGTTAATGGATGGCTCCCCTTATTGCCATAGCCTCCTGAATGTTCCCTCTGTCGGCTCCCGAATGCTCTCTAACTTGAGGGCCAGCCGTATCGTAACAGTGGGTTGCGGAGCCTGAGGTCCGGTTTCCTTGCTCTCCCTGTATGTCCAGTCCCTTCCTCACCAACTTCCAGCCCAGGAGAGGTGAGGGCCGTGGTCCACTTTCAGTCTGGTTGGGAGACCCTCCCTGTGAGATCTGAGTTCTCTCTCTGCGGTAGCACAAAGCCATGGAAGGTGTCACTCTTTACATCTAAAATGGGCAGCTCGGGACCTTAGAAATCCCTGTGTCCTTCCTCCCAAAGTCCTGGCTTTGCTCTGCTGGTCCACAGGGTGCCTCTGTGAAAATTAGGAGACAGAGGTCACTCTCAGAGGGTGGAGCAGTACACGCTGACACTCAGCTCGCCATGCCAGCCAGGCTGGTTTCTGCGCCTCCCCACACCCCTAGGTGAGGAATCCTATAGCCTATACCTGGGTAAATGACTACTGATCCCTAAAGGCTGGAGAAAGTCAGCTTTGATCAATGGCCTATGTGTCCTAAAACGCTAATACTAAAGTTTCCTGGGATAGTGCTCTTTGTGGTGAGATCTTGGAGGCCGAAGAGAGCAGAGAATGACATTTAAAGGGGGAAATGGAAATACAAATCCCATTACCAATATTCCCCAAGGAGTCTGCAGGGCCCATTGGGGTCCTCAGAATAACATCTCCTTTCTCTCTCCCCGCGTGACCAGGCCCAATGGGCACATCTGCAGGCTGTTCCCAGGAGTTAGCATTTAATAGAATAATGGATGAGGGCAGAGGACGGGGTGTGTGTAGGGCCTAATTGAAGCCAGGCTGGGGCAAAGGGAGCCGGAGGAGATGATTAAGACCTAACGAGCTTGTCTCTGGTACTGCCTCAAAGATAAACAAAAATGGGCCCAAAAACAAAACACAGGCAAGCCTGGGGAGTTTGGCAACTCACACACTCCTCCTCACAGGCGGTTTCCTATGGAAGCCGGGGCCCCTGGCTGGCTGGGCCGGCGAGCAGCTCCATCCGTCACTGACAGGCAGCTCTGGCCGCGGCCGGCCCGTCCAGCCGCTGGAGCCACAGCTGCAGACAGGGACCGGCAATCAGGCGTTTAGGCTCAAATCAACATGTACAGCAGCCCTGGGAAAGTTCTGATGCTGCGGGAGACCAAGCCGCTATTATCGATAAAATCATAGGAATTAAAATTGCAGAGAGGGGTTTTATAAAATCTGCAGATAAAATTGTTTTGACAAGGACTTTAGTTTGCTTTTCTTCCTGCTTCATCTGTCTGTATAAGTATTAATTACTCACTTCACTTAGCTTAGTTAAATGTCTAATTGTTTAGAAGGGAAAAAAACTGTTGACCATTTGCTATGAGTTGCTCTCGAGCAAGTGCTGAGGGTGCACCGGTAGGCAGGTGGCTGTCCCCTTCCCCGGGAAGCTCACAGTCGCGTAACAGTGCAGCCGTGGGAGGGCAGCCAGGCAGAAAGCTGCCAGAGGTGGGGCGGGGTCAGGCCCAAGTGCAGACAGACGGGCGGGGGGGGGCACTGACCTTACCCCATTAGCGCGGGAACCCTGCCCTTCATCCTCGGGCCTCATCCCCACTGCCCCCTCCTCCTGGGTTCTGATTGTGCCATGCCCAGCGAATGCCACTTGGGCTGCAGAAAAACGCTAGTCAAAACCATGAAGCCCTGCGTTGCTTGTCACATTCAGAACACTCACAAAGCTTGGGCAAGGTATTTAGACAAACCCCCACGGGTACGACAGGTGAAGAAATTAGGAGAATGACTGACTGAAGGAATCACGTAAAAATGCGAATTCTGGTAATACACAAAAAGGCAAGATAAACCGTCCCCCATTAGGGAAGGCTTTTATGGAGGCGGCGGGGGCGTGGGGGTGCGGGAACGGGACGCTCGTGCACGCTGGTGGCAGCTAACATGCCGCAGCTGCTGTAGGAGACAGTCTGGCAGTTGCCCCAAAACATAAACGTAGAATCACCAGATGACCCAGCAATCCCGCTCCTGGGTAATATATCCAAAGGTGGTGAAAGCGAGGGCTTTAATGCATATCTGTACACCAATGTTCATGTGGCGCTATTCACAACAGCCAAAAGGTACAAGCAACTCAAAAGTCCATCAACAAATGAATGGATAAACAAACGTGTGTGTGTGTGTGTGTGTGTGATGGAATATTATTCAATCTCCAAAAGGAAGGAAATTCTGACATACGCTGCAACATGGGTGAACCTTGAGGACATGATGCTAAGTGAAATAACCCAGACACAAAAGGACAAATATTGTATGATTCCACTTATATGAGGTACCTAAAATCATCAAACTCATTCAGACAGAAAATAGAAGGGTGGTTGTTTGGCTGGGGGAAGGGAGAAATGGGGAGTAAGTTCAATGGGCACAAAGTTCCAGTTTGAAAAGTTCTTGAAATGGATGGTGGTGGCGGTTGTGCAACAATGTGAATGTACTTAATGCCGGTGAAATGTATACTTAGAAATGGTTAATGGTAAAGTGCACGTTATGTATATTTTACCACAATAAAAAAGGAAAGGTAGAATATTCAGTGAGTCATCAGTTGAAACACTGATGGCATTTTTCAATTTTTATCCAGATGTTTTGGCGTCATGTCGACATAGCCAAAATGAAATGATGAAGGATTTGGGAATTGAAGCCAGGACTCTGGAGTCTCAAGTGACTGCGATAATTACTGCATTTCATTTCCTGTATATAAGGCAAATTGAGTTCAAGACCAAAAGCAATATTCCAAAGAGCTGTGATTAATTGCCACGCCTGTGTTTAAACGGACCTCCTTGTGGCTTGTGCTATTGTTCTGCTCGAGTAATTAGGGCAGCTCCGCTGCCGAGGTCATTCTTGTCCTCGTGGAAAAAAACAAAGGGCAATTTCTGTCCTGCACTTAATGAAATTTTAGACTTGGAATATTTCAATCTAGTTGTATCATGAGCACATAGTTTAACTGGGAGAGAGAAGAAGCAGTTGTGAGGCTCCAGCCATCGGCACCAGTCTTTTATTCACACACACCACGCGGCCTCATTTTATCAGGAATTCCATGACATGGTATACCATTTTTTCTTTTCTAATAAATAAATCTCAGCGAGGTTAAGTAATCTCCCCTGAGTCACACAGATAATAAATGGAAGAAAGTTTGCTTTGCTCTGATACCCAATCCTTTCACGCTTTTCTGAACGCTGCGCATGACAGGCAGGAGAAACCCTGACCTTCTCTACATGGTTATTATGTTATTTATTCACTCAGCCAACAAATAATCATTCTGCACTTCTGTTCCAGTTATGGGCCCTGGGGATAGAGACATAGAAGAGCCTTGCCTCTAAGAAGCTCAGCTCTAGTTCCTGGGAGAATGGGGCTGAAGCTGGGATTTTTGTGCAGACGCAGAGGTATGCCCAGGTAGGAGGGAGCTCAGAGGAGGCAGCGTAGCCCAGGGCACTGTGCAGGCGAGGTAAGGGTGAGGAGTCCACAGGCAGAAAAAGGAAAAGCAGGGATTTCAATCACAGAAAGAACCCAAAACTCCCTGTAGTGCACTTGGAGCAATGAGGGTGGGGCAACCAGTGGGTAGGGGGTTTGGATTGGATCCTGAGGTGCACAGTGAATGGGGAGCCACTGACATTCTTAAATGAGAAAATGACAAATGAGCACCAGACTGATCGGGTGATCACTTTGTAAGGTATGTGCATGTGTACTCACTATAATGTACACCTGAAACTAATATGATAGTGAATGTCAACTGCAATTGAAGAATTTATTTTAATGACAGGAGCAATTTTGCAATTTAGAAAAATTACTCTGATAATTGCATGGAGGGTGGAGAGAGGAGTGGCAGGCAAGCAGAGCTGAGGGTTCTATTAGTTTCCTAGGGCTGCAGAACAAATTATGACAAATGAGGAGGCACAAAGCAACAGAAATTCCTTCTCAGTTTTGGAGGCTAGAGGTTCAAAACCAAGGTGTCAACAAGGCCAAACTCCTCCAGATGGTTCAAGGGGACAATCTGTTTTTCACGCCTTTCTCGTAGATTCTGTGTTGCTAGCAGTCTCGGTGCTCCCTGACCTGCAGGCACCTCACTGGTGGCATTGTCCTTCGTGTCTGTGTACCTTCTCTTCTTGGAAGGACACGAGTCCGTTTGGATTAGGGCCCACTCTGCTTCAATATGATCTTGTCTTAACTTGATAACATCTACAAAGACTATTTTCAGATAAGGTCACATTCACAGGTATCAGAGGTTAGGATGTGAACATATTTTTTGAGGGGAGGCACAATTCAACCCACAACAGAGACCAATTAGAGGACACTTGCAATTGCCCATCTGAGAAATGACAAGGCACCCAGACAGACATGGACAACAGTTGTCAGTCAGGAAATAAAGCTGGCTGAGTCCGATGATGGGACTTGGGAGCTGGGAGCAGCGTGCCTGGTGACCAGCTGAGGGCGGGTGGGGGAGTAGAGGGAGGGGATCTGTGTTGGAAGAAAGGGTGAGGGGTGGTAGGACCCCATAACTTTTCCCAGCCTGTCTTTCAGGCTTAAAGCAAAAGCACTGGCAGTGATGGTGCTGCTTCTCCTCTTTTTAAAATGACAGAACAAACTCTTTATATTCTACCAGATAAAGTGCCGACGTATGACTTGGGCATGCAAAATCGTCCAAGCCTGGCTCCCACTTCTCTCCCCAACCTTCTCTCTCACACCCTGCCTCCCCCGCTCCCCGCCACACACACACCGGGCAGTTATCCTGTTCATTCGTTCCCTTCTTCCTGAAGCACCTTCCAGGGCTGCACATCTTGAGGACGGTCAGTGTCTTGTGTGTGTCTGTGTCCATCTGGAGCAGAGAGGACAGCAGGGACGTGGAGTGAGAAAGAGCAGGGAGTGGCCCCTACCCAAGGTGTGCCCTAACCTGTGGATCGCGCCTCTGCCTACAGGTCACCCTTGGAACAGCATGTTGAATAATCGGCGCCTGTGGGCATCATGCCCATTCCTTCTAGCTGTGTGTGTCAGCAGATGGCTAGGTTCATGTTTTACTCGTCTGTATATCTCCAAGGATTCATAGGGCCCATCCAGAGAAGGTGTTTGAGAAATATTTGCTTAATAAAACACACACAGTAAATCCTATTGGTTTCTCAAGGAAAGTTGCTGGAGCCTGCTGCAGGGACCAAGGGCTTGGGCATTTGATTGCTGGCTCTGATACTCAGCAACTCTGTCTGTTCACTTGCAAGAATTTTTAAACTCCTTAGGCCTAATTTTCTTGCTTCAAAATGGGGATCATGACAATATGACTGCCGTGACAATTCAGTGAGATCACACGTGGACAGCATCTAGTAGGCTGCCTGAAACCCCTGCTCGGAATAAGGTTGGTTGTCATGGGTAGTCTGCTGAGGTGACCCAGCTGGTCGGATAGCCAGTTCCCTTCCTGAGAACAGACTGAGCAGATGTGTGAGTCATGGAGCTCTAGCCCCCTCCACCATTCTCTTGCCCCAAGGTGACCACAAAATTACAGTGCAATTGAGAGGAGCATACATGGTTTCCCCCTTTTTTTACCGGTTTGGGTGTAAAGCAACCAGGAGACATTAGGATGTCATAAGAATAGCTATTCCTGGAGGAAACCTCCAAGAAGAGTGCAACACCGAGAACGTGGCAAGAGAACTCCTGCAGGAGTTGAATGACATGCTTTACAATTTTCAGACTGGGCGTGAACTTGACTCAGTGCCAAAAATCCTGAGCTGCCGTCTCCCAGGCAAGTCCTGGCTCCATCACTTATGGGCTGTGAGACCTGGAACACGTTGCTTACCCTCTCTGACCCTTATTGCCTCAGCCATTCATGGGGCTGTTGTAAGAGCTGGAAATTAAATGTAGAAACTGACCAACTCAACCAATGACTGATGGATAGTAAATATTCGATAGAGAGTGCCTCTGTTTTTCTGTCATTATGAAGATGATGATGGGGGTGGGAGAGGCCTCAGAGGCCCTCAGTAGTAAGCACTCAGCGGTAAATCAGCCCCGAGAGCCTCAGCCTCCCTTTCCCTAAAGCCAGGGGCGAGCTTTACTGCCTAAGAGAATGTGGGTGGACCTACCCTCTTAGGAAAGCAGTGTCCCCTTAGAGACCAGAGGTGATTGTCCTGGATTTCAACAGAACACCACTCCTTGGCTCTGCCTGACTGGTCAGGCAGGAGCCTTGGCTCAGTATGGGTAACAAGCTGGGACTGCAAACTCCAAAGAGAGTCATCTTGGAAGGGGTGGGGGAGAGTAAGCAAGGCTGGAACCAAACTCATAAAGAACCCAGGGGGGCAACCAGTGGGTTCAATTTGGGGGCAAAGAAGAGGCTGGGGAAGGAGAGAGCAAGTCAACCCAAGCGACTTTGTGCACACTGTGAAGCTTTTATTTGAGCCTGTTTGCAGGAAATGTTTGCTGAAGGCCTACAAAATACAGCAAGCTGCCCAATGTCTTAGAGAATTGGGAACTCCTTGTTTTATTCATTTTTTTAATATATCTTTATTGATTTCAGAGAAAGGAAAGGAGAGGGAGAGAGAGATAGAAGCATCAATGATGAGAGAGTCATTGATCAGCTGCCTTCTGCATGCCCCTGACTGGGGATCGAGCCCACAACCTGGGCATGTGCCCTGACCTGGAATGAAACCCCAATCGCCTGGATCTTAGGTGGACTCTCAACCGGTGAGCGACACCCGGCCAGGCGAGAACTCCTTGTTTTAATTCAAAGGAGAATTATTGTCTGCTTGGGGAGGTCTTTGAGGTGTGATGTCTGAGCTGGAGGCTGGGGGGCTTGCTGCTGGTGGTTCTCTGCAGTTCTGTAGTTGAATGAGCTCCCTCAGGCCCTCACCTCAATGGACCATCTCCCTTCTCTGTGTGGAGTGGGTTGGAGAACTTGATCTCTTAGGTTCCTTCTAACTGACATTTTGTAACATTAGTTTCAGATTCAAATAGTTTCTTCCCCAATCTATTTTTTAAGCTGCAAGGAAAGCCAAGGTCTGTGCTAGCAGAGTGAAGCCAACCAAGAGTTGAGAGAAATACGAAGATGACTGCCGGTCTTCACCAGCTGGGCCTGAGGGTGCCTGTGAGCCACGGAGGCTGTGCTGTGTGCCTGCACCAGGGAGTTCTGGGGGGCGGGGAGCGGGTTGTCAAAATGACCTCAGGACTTGGACTGGCTTCCCTCTCATTGCTCACCTGAGGTGCTCATCTACGATGTAGGTCACTTGGCCTTTGGTTTAGGCTACAGGGCATGTGTTTTATTCACTGTAAAGAAGCAGAAAAGAATGTGTGCACAGTCATCTCCATCCTGTAGCCCTTTATAGGAAGGCAGCTGGTGGATCGGGGTACCCTCTGGAGCCATGGCCGGAGCAACACCAGCAGCCACCATGGATCAGACCCTATACTATGGCCACCCAAGAACAGAACTTTCCAGTGGCTGGTTACCAGAAGGCCCGGCTGGGCAGAGGGGAGAAGCTCAGCTTAGTGGACCCCTTTGAGAAAGTTGGTGGCGCTGTGGGTCCCCTTCCATCTGCCGGGGCTGCCGCTGGGGTCCTGGTGCTTGTTCTGACTGTGCCGGGGAGAGCAGCACAGAGCAGGTGGCCTCCCAGCAGGTTTGGTTGGTCTCCTCTGCCTCTCGTGCCTCTACTCACCAGTCCCACCTTCCACCCGGACACGGCCCTTCCCCCAGATCTCCTCTGTGTGTTTACGCTAGCTTCTGTTGTCCTCAGCAGCAGGACGACACACAGATGTCGCCAGTCCTAACCATGCACTTGCTCGTGCTCGCTTAGTTGGGAAATTTTCCTCCGGAAGAAAAGGCAGTTGATATGGTTAACATTTCAAAGAGCAGGAACACTAAGCAGCTTAGAGATCATCTCCTATCCAGTTCCTAACCCCATGTTTTTGAAGAACTTCTATGGGCCATTTGTTCTTTCTCTCCTCCCCATCTCTTCTATCTAGGCCTTTGCACACACAGTCCCTCTGCCTAGAACATGCCCATCCCTATTTCATTCCCACTCACTCCTTTGCTGTTCCATTATATTTACTTCTTAAAAGAGAAACCTCTGCCTGCCCGGCGTGGCTCAGTGGTTGAGCATCAACCTGTAGGATCCAGGAGATCGAGGTTGGATTCCCGGTCAGGGCACATGCCCGGGTTGTGGGCTCGATCCCCAGCAGGGAGCGTGCAGGAGGCAGCCGGTCAATGACTCTCATGACGTTTCTATCTCTCTCTCCCTCTCCTTTCCTCCCTCCAAAATCAATAAAGACATATTTAAACAAATAAAAAATAAAAATAAAATAAAAGAGAAACATTTACTTTTAGAAGAGTTTTGGATTTGTAGTCTCCCCTGGTGTTAACATATGTTAGTATGCTTCCTATGGCACACAAATAAATCAATATTCATACATTATTATTAGCTAAAGTCCCTACTTTACTCAGATTTCGGTAATTTTCACCTAGCATCCTTTTTCTGTTTCAGGATCCCACCCAGGATTTCACGTCATATTTAGTCATCATGTCCCTTCAGGCTCCTCTTGGCTGTAAGTTTCTCAGGCTTTCCTTTTTTGATGACCTTGAAAATGTGAGCTTTCAAGAGGACTATCAGCATTTTGTATAATTACCATCCAGTGGGCTTTGCCCGTTATTTTTCTTGTGATTAGACTGAGAGTGCAGATTTTGAGAAGAAGAAAGCCAAGAGGTGAAGTGCCGACCCCCTCCCCTCTTACTAGAGGAGCTTGCTGTCAACACACAGCCTTGTCTCCTGGCCGTGGGGAGGTGGTTTGTGGGGTGCCTCTCCTGTAGTTACGCATTTCCCTTTTCTTCATGCTGTGCTCCTTGGAGGGGTCACTCATGGTGCACGTCCTACACTTAAGGTAATGGGTGGGAGTTACGCTCCACCCTTGAGGGGGGTGTCTACATAAATTATTTGGATACCTGCATGGGACATTTCCCTATTTCCAATATTTTTACTTATTTATTTAATCATGTATTGATATCAGTATGACAAAATGGATATTTATTTTATGCTTTGGGTTATAAGCCAATATACTTTATTTATTCTGTTGCTCAGATTGTGAGACCATTCTGAGCTCTTTCAGTGGCTCTTGTGCCCCTTGACAGGCTTCCATCACTGAGTGTGTGCATGTGTGTGTGACTGCAAACACACTTCTATCTTGGCACTATGAGATACTCCAGACTCTAATCATACATACCATGTTGTAGGCCTAGAATCAACCATATCCCCTAGGAGCCCTAGTACCAATTGTTAGAGAAAAATACTAGAAACAAGATCTGGGTGTTGTATGTGCTTGTTGCTACTAGGATGCTATTGCTTCTAGGCCCTCTCAGCTGACAGAGCAAAGAAATATGTGTGAGCATACTAACCCATGTATATACACAGATCTACAACTATTTCTGTGCATCTTTCTGTATCTATATTAAGTTATACATCAGTTAATACTAACATCTCCCACTCTAAGCCAATGTCACATGGATCAGCCCTTCCCCTGACCCTTGCTTGTCTTTGATCACCACTCCAACAGTGAGAAACCTGGCTCCCACTAGCTGCCACCCATTCATTGTTTGATTCCAATGTACATGTGTAGTGGCTTCAAAATTGTTTCCCAGTGTGGGAAAAACTTTACCAGCTAGAGCACAGTGCTTATACACAGATCCTTTTACCTTTAGAGTTATAATCCACATTTAGTTCCAGAGCTACTTAGGTCAGTACCTTTTTCCCCTGGCCTATTCACTGAAGTTATTTTATACATGTGTAATACATTTACAGTAGTTAGATTTTTGTCATAGTGTGCAGTCCATCCTGGCATCCACTGAGTTCCTACTTAAATTTTTTTAAATTTGCATACATGGAAGTATATTTTTTATTCTGTAATGTTTGATAAGTTTTGACAAATGTCTAGTGCTGTATACCCATCATTAAAGTATCATAAACCACCCTTGAAATTCCCATATGCTTTGCCTATTCAAACCTCCTGCCTCCCCAAACTTCTGGCAACTACTGATCTGTTTACTAACTCATTTTGCCTTTTTCAGAATGTCTTAAAAAGAAATAAAAGATTTCAGACAAAAATAGAGAGAATTGTGCCCAGAGTCTGACCCATACCTGACTTGGATGATTTAGGTGAGAAGATTTGGGAGTTTAGATTTGCTGACACAGATAAAATTTTGATCTTGGGTTGAGGCTATAATAGATTGGGACTAGAGGGACCTAGGGATGGAGCAAATGTATTTGGCATGTGAGATGAAGATGCTTTGGGGACAGAAGTTGGACTATGATGGGCAAAATATATCTTCCAAGGACCATTGAATCTTTAAATATGTTACTTTACATGAAATAAGGGACTTTGTAGGTAAGATTAGGTTAAGGATATTGAGATAGAGAGATTTTTCACAGATTATCAGGATATCAGGATGGGCCTGATATAAACACAGTGGTTCTTATAAGTGAAAGGAGTTGGGAGGGTCAGATTAGAGTGATGTGATATTAAAAAGTCTCAACCATTGCTGGCCTTAAAAATAGAAGAGGATCATGAGCCAAGGAATCTGGGCAGCCTATAAAGCCAAAAAAGGCAAAAAATAAATGAAAGGATTCTCCATGGAATCCCCATAAAACAAAATGAAGCTCTGACAACACCTTCATTTTATCCCAGTGAGACTTATTTTGGACTTTTTTACATGCAGAATTGTAAGATAATAAATTTGTGTGTCTTAAGCCACTAAATTTGTGGTAATTGGCAACAGCAGCAATAGAAAACTAATACAAGATCAATGATCCGTTTGAGTTAATTCTTGTATAAGGCTTAAGATGTGTGTCTAGGTTCATTATTTACATACAGACATTTGTTTGTGCCAGCACCATGTGTTGAAAAAACTAGCACTTTCTCTTTGAATTACTTTTGTCAAAGATCAGTTGACTATATTTGTTGAGTCTATTCCTGGGATCTCTAGTATGTTCCATTGATCAATGGGTCTATTATTTTGCACCTACTCAATTTTCTTGATTGCTGTAGCTTTATATAAGGCTTGAAATCAGGTAGCATGAGTCCTCCAACTTTAATATTGTGTAGGCTATTCTAAATATTTTGTCTTTCTATATAGATTTTAGAATTAGCTTGTTGATATCTGCATAATGGATTGCCAAAACATTGATTGTCATTACATTAAATCTAAAGATAATATTAGGAAAAATTAACTTCTTAACAATATTGGGTCTTCCAATGTGTGAATATGGACTATTCCCCACTTATTTAGATCTTTTATTTCTTTTATAAAAGTTTTACAGTTTTTCACATACAGATTGTTTACCTATTTTCTAGATTTATAACTAAGTAGTTAACTTTTTTGATGAAATTGTGAAGAGTATTTTCATTTTATTTTAAATTCCAACCGTCCATTGCCAGTATATAGGAAAGAAAGACATTGACCTTAGTGTGTTGACCTGTATCCTGCTACCTTCTTATACTTGCTTATTCATTCTAGAGTCTATTTTTGTGGTAGATTCTTTGGTTCTTTCTAACTAGACAATCATGCTATATATGAATAAAGACAGTTGTATAACTACATTTCAAATCTGTGTTACATTTATTATTTTTCTTGTCTTAATACACTAGCTGGAATTTCTAGTATAATGCTGACTAGGAATACTGAGAGAAGGACATCTTTGCCTTGTTTTCAATCTTGGGAGCTGGGGGAAAGTTTCTCAACATTCAATGTGGTATTAGGTGTATGTTTTTAATATTACTCTCTATTAGGCTAAAGAAGCCTTCTTCTATTCCTAGTTTGCTGGGAGTTTTTATCATGAGTAGGTATTAAATTTTGTCACATGCTTTGCTGCATTGGTAGATATAATTGCATGTTTTTCTTATTTAGTCTGTAAATTTGATGAATCCCATTGATTGGTTTATGAATATTCAACTAGCCTTGCATTGCTGGATTCAATGCTACTTGGTTGTTACATGTTATCCTCCTTAAATATTGTTTAACCTATTTTCTAATATTTTGTTGAAGATTTTTGTGACTATGTTCTTTAGAAATATTAGTCTTTTTTCTTGCAATATTTTTCTCTGGTTTTGATATTAGAATAATGTTGGCCTCAAAAAAAAAATGGGTTAAGTAGAATTCTCTCTGCTTCTAACTTATAAAAATCTATCCTGGGGAAGTGATATTATTCCTTAAATGTTTGATAGAATTTACCAGTAAAAGCATCAGGCCTATTACCTTTTGTGTGTTTTTTTTTTTTATGATTAATTCAATTTTTTAAAATAAGTAATATCTCTTCTTCTTTCAATTTTGGTGTTTTGTGTCTTTCAGGTAATTATTCATTTTATCAACGTTATCAAATTTGCAAATAGACTGTTGTTTACTGATTATTGTTCACTTAATGTCCATGAAACGACTAGAAATACCTTCCCTTTAATTGCTGATATTAATAATTTGTATATTCCCTCTATTTCTTGCTTAGGTTCACTAGAGGTTTATCAATTTTTTTAACTTTAAAAAGCAGATTTAATTTTGTTGATTTTGTTTATTGTTTTCCTCTTTCCAATTTTATAGATATTTACTCTAATTTTTAATATTTTCCTTATTCTGCTTGCTTTAGGTATAATTGGCTCTTATTGTCTAGTTATCCACAGTAGAAGCTTATTGATTTTAGATCCTTCTTTTAAAATATATGCTTTTAATGCTATAAATTTTTCTGTAATGACCATTTTACTTACAACCTCAAAATACTGATAAGTTGTATGTTAATTTCAATTTAGTTCAAAATATATTTTTTAATATTTGAGACTTCTTATTTCATTCATTGGTTATTTAGAAGTATGCTGTTTATTTCCAACTGGTTGGGAAATTTTCAGCTATCTCTTTTACTGATTTCTAGTTTAATGCCATTGTAGTATGAGAGTACACTTTGTATGATTTTTATTCTATTAAAAAATGTAAAGTGTGTTTCATGACTAGAATTTGTTTGCATCAATGAATATTACACGTGAGCTTAAGAAGAATACATATTCTGCTGTTGTATGACATTTCCTAAAAATGCTAATTAGATCAAGTCAAGTGCTTGCTCAGGTCATCTCCTTTATTTTGTCCTTACTGATTTTCTGCCTGTTTGATCTATCAATTAATGGCAGAAGGGTGTTGAAATCTCAAACTATAATGATCGGTTTGTCTATTTCTCTTTTTAATTCTACCCATTTTTGCTTCATGTATTTTGATGTTATGCTGTTAGATTCATGCATGTTTGGTATGATTATGTCTTTTTGGAGAACGACTCCTTACCGTTACGTAATTTCCTCTTTTTACTAAGCATCTTCCTTGTCCTGAAGTTCTTGTCTGAAATTACTGCACAACACATGAAGAAATACGAAGTATCACTTCATCTTTTGATTGGCATTATTATAGCTTTTCTCCATCACTTTACTTTTAGCTGGTATGAGTCTTTTATAATTACAGAGGGTTTTCTGTAGAAAACATGTACTTAATTTTGTTTTGTTTTTTAACCCAGTCTTATAATCTGTATTTTAATTGGTGTGTTTAGATCATTCATATTTAAAGTGATTTTTATATAGTTGGTTTCATATCTACCTTATTTGTAACTATTTTTTATTCTTTGAATTTGTGTTTAGTTTTTTCCACCTTTATTTATGCTTTCTGATTTTAATTATGCATTTTACACGATTTCATTTTAAATATTTTCTTAGCATATCATTAATACTTCCTTTTAAAAATTGTATTTGTGATTCTCTCAGAGGTTACAATACAAGTTTATATAATCTAAGCCCAAATTCATGTAACACTATATTACTTCATGTGTAGTGCACGTACCTTATAACAGGATATTCCCAACTGTTTCCTTCCGTCTCCCTTGAGAGCTAGCCCTGTGCCACGTACTTTACAAAGCACGCTATATGTACAATATTATTTCAATCCTCTAAGTAACTTTGACATGGACAATCATTACACTTTTTTGCAGAAGATGAAACTGAGGCTTAGAGGAAGTTTAATTCCCTCCTTGGGTCATGTAACTAACAAGGCCCAAGTTTGCCAGAGCTCCAGGGCTCTGAAGGACTAGAAAGAGCTCATACAGGGCTAACTACATCACCAGCATAGAGCAAGGCTCAATAAATAGACAAGCCACACCTCCCAGATGGCAAATGCCTCTGTGAAGGACCTGGGACACACTGGGTTGTCAAGTGAAGAATGTGTGCTGGCTGGGGTTTCGTAAGCAGAACAGGGACTGAACTATTATTATTGTTATTATTATTATTGTTATTTTAGTTTGTCAAACTAAAATTAATAAATGTGTCTGATCTCTGTGCCTTTGATATCTACAGTAACCATAATTTTAGCTCTGACTTACTGATGATCATTTTTGTGCAACATTGTGCTAGGTGAGTGCCAGGTTTTCCTTAGACTTATGTTCTATCCCCAGGTGACAGAGCAGGAGACTGAGGTTCAGAGAGATAGAAGGTTAGCCAAGGTCACAAACTTTTGAAGAGCTGAGACCTCAGCTCCACCTGCTTACCTCCAAAATCTTTCCCCTATGCAGCAGACCTGAAATAATTGCCACCATATCACTTCATATGAGGGGATGAGCAAAGAGCGCCCCAGCTTCAGCTTCCTGCCAAGCCCAGAGTTTTCCAAGCCCCTGAGTCTAGGCCACCTGGACAGAGGTCCCAAAGCCTCAGAAACAAGCTCACAGATCCAAGTAGTAACCTATATTTTGGCCCAGTAGTTCCCATTCTGAGAGCTAGTAATATCCAGAGGCCTCAAGAATTCCTCTGCCAGAAACACCAGATGGAAGTGGGTGCAGTTAGCTCAGACACCAGCCAGGGGACAATTTATTAGACCACCCATGAGGCAAGTCCTGCATGAAAGGTCCTTCCAAAGACTACACCCGGCACCGTGGACCAGCCTGGGCTCCCCAGTGATGCCTGAGAGACTTCAGCAGTCTGCACTTCTTGGGTGCTGGATGTGTGTGTTGGGGCCGAGGGTCATGGGGAGGCTCAAGAATCCAAAGACCAGACCACAGACCAGTCACTGATGCCAGGCAAGCAGGTGGCCACCCAGTTGTTCACTAGCCCCAGCGCTCCACCACATGCCCTGCCTGCCATCACAGTGAAAGCCTGCAGCCCTGTCCACAGTTGTCCCTGCCCCCCCCCACCACCACCACCACCTTGCGGTCCTCTCTCTTGTCCCAGCTCAGCACTAAGCCACCTCTGTGAACTTTATGATCATACATTTGCACCCTAACAGCTCATAGGAGGGCTGGTCTGTTCAGAGGCCTGGACTGACTGTCTCCACAGGCCACTACTGCCCAACCACCTCAGGGTGCTTCCCTGGGGGGTGGGGGGAGGTGTGAGGGGCAGGACCCCAGGCATCTGGCAACCAGCAGTTTCCCTGTGTCCCCACTCCTTCTGAGCATTCTGGACACTGGGCCACACCTGCTGGAGTTACCTCTGCAAACGCAACGCCTTGTTCAAGCCCTGGAGGTTTTAGAAGAAGGAGCCCAGGGTGTTCAAATCTATGCCAGTTCACTGTGGGAAATCAGCCTCCACCAGATGCAGCGGGGGTGCCCCACCTAACAAGCACCCACTTCCCCTCCAACAAGACCAACTCTCCCAGAGTGAGAGGAAACACATCTCACACTCACTGCACACCTGTTCTGTGCCAAGAGCTATGCCAGTGACTCACACCCATCTCATTTAACTGACCCCAGACTCTGTGGGACAGGCACTATAGCTTCCCTCCATGGTATGGATGGAAAAGCTGAGTCAGTAAGTCACTAGGCAGCAGACCTGAGGCTAAGGTCTCTTTAACCCTGGGCCCTGATCTGCCCCCAGCACACGCCAGCTCTGACAGCTCACCGCCCGCAGAGCTCGCTGGGCTTTGGCCACCTTGCCTCTGCCTGATTGTAAACATCACATGCCTTGAGGGCTGGGGGAGCTAACTAAGGAAGGAAAAGAGCCTATTAGAAATAAAATAGAAATTTCCCAGTTGAAGAAATGCTGTCCCTGAAGGTCATGTCCCTGCAATGTTTATTCTTCTGTTGCATTTACAGAAATGAAACTGCAAGTAATAGAGTAGAAAAAGCAGAAAAAGAAAGTCTTTTCCTGTGGTTGGCAGAAATTGACAAGCCAAGCAGCTGGACATCTCTGGGTGACACAGCGACATGGCCTGCAGGACTACTGATGCCAAGCCACCCACTAGAGTGAAAGATTCAGGTCCAGGAAGGGGCAGGCAGGGTCCCCAGGGACCTCGGGGCCAGGAAAGTGAACATGAAAATGGAAGTTCATATCAGCCAACTTGAAAGTGTGAGTGGTATTTCCTAAATGTTGTAAGAAAGGTCTTTTTTTAATATAAAAATAACAAGTGAAAATCCTTATCAAAAAAGAAATGACACGGGGGTGGTTCAAGACACGCTGGCGCCCTCCAGTCCTTTAAAAAAAAAAAATACTTGACAGAGCAGCGAGTACTCTCAATCTCAGTATCTCGTCAACTCATCAAATGAAAAGTAGAGAAACTTGCAAAAAATAAAAATAACAAAAGGTATCAGAATATCATAAATCTTCCAAAAGCACACAGCCTAAAGGAAAAGCTCTCTGGTATCAGCACTCTCTTCAGCCCAACAGGGGAAAGTTATTCAGCTCCTAGGACATATTTTAGGGGCATCCACCCCTTATTTTGTGATTACATGAAAATATTTCCTTTTCCTCCCCAAAAGATCCACAAATGCCTTCAGTGCTGAAGCCCTTCCAGTGGATGCCACAGTGTGGGTCATTCAGTAGATGTGCCTGTGCTTGATATTTAGTTAAACTGATGAGGAATCCACAATGAATTAGAGACTTTGTGGGGCAGGGTCCTGGCCTAGGGAGCTCACAGGACTTCAGGGGTGATCAGAGGGGTGCTGCCCTCCCTACGGGATGCCCCTGACATGCTTCCCCAGCTCACAGCCCTGATCAAGCCCTTGCTGAAAGATCTTTCGTCTAAATGCTGTTTAGATCTAAAACCAGTATACAAAATATTGGTTAAAAATTATATATAAGGAAAATGTAAGGATGTAGGAAAAAGAGAATTTTATGGGCTCTTGCTCTCTCTCTCTCTGCAGAATATTGTTTTTATCTACAACTATAACCTGAAAACACAACCTGGTTACAATGTCCCCAAGCTCTCCTAGCAGGAAGGTGAGGTGGGCCACGCCCTGAAGTGGGGGCCCCAGGTGTTCATCCGGTCCCTCATTCACAGCTGGAGGCCCGTGAGCGCTTGTCGCCTGCCAGGCACGAGGCGAGGTGACGCCCAAGGCAGGTGAGGCCTCTGCTGGGCAGTTTACATTTCCAGAGGGAGAGACAGACAACAAACAAGTGGGCAAACAAGTCATTTCAGACCCTGACTAGTGACAGGAATAAAGTGGAGCTGGCTGTGGCCAGGGGTCTGGGTTTGGAGGCGAGGGAGGCTTTTCTGAGGGAGCACGTTGAGTGGTGTGAGGGACGCACCCTGGGAAGACACAGGGAGGGCCACCCAGGAAGGAGCGCGGGGCTCTGGGGTGGGAAAGGAGCTTTGTGTTGCAGGAATCTCGAGGGTAAGTGAGGAGTGGAGGCAATGAGAGCAGATCAGGAGGTGGCGAGGGCCATATGGGTCTTGGTTTGGGGTCTGGATTTGATTCTAGAAGGAATGAGAAGCCATGGGTGGTTCTGGGCATGATCACAACACGGAAACCATCACACAGGCACTGCATGGAACTAGACAGACAGCCGTGGGAGCTCCTGAGTGTGGGGCTCAAATGACAGGATGAGTGACGGGGCCTCAGTGAGAAGGCAACCTGCCTGCAGAGGAACAGAAACTGCTCGGGCCGTGGGCCACCGACGCCTCCCTCAGCCCACGGGGATTCTTACCCTGGCTCCATTGATGCTTTGGGAACACTGGGCAGTAAAATGAGAGGAGAGAGGAAACCGTTCTCCTGACTCCCTGAGCTGATTTCTCACTCCGTGTGTGTGGGGGGGGGGGGGGATATTGGGGACATTGCGAGGAGAGGTGCCGCCAGCTGTGCAGGCAGGATGCTGAGGGGCTCAGAGCTGCCTCAGAGGGTGGGTAGCAGGAAAGAGCAGCAGCCCAGGGGCTGGACAGAGATCAGGCAGGGCTGAGGCTCCTCTCTTTGTCTCCATCTTAATTGGCCCAAAGCCACAAAGAACGAGAGACCTGGTCAGCAAAACTGCATGTCAGTCACCCCCTCCTCTCCTCAAGGGCGGACACTGACCTCAGGACCCAGGCACCGTGGGAAGAGCCCTGCTGGTTCTCCTTCCAAGATGCCCTGGGAACTGTGGGAAGGTCACCCCCAGGGCTATTTGGGTGGGGAAGTTCATGACCCCATCCAAGGCCCTCTTAGAAGGTTCCAAGATAGGATGACTGGGTGACCAGAGATTCATGCCACAAGATGGTCAGGCACAGATGCACTAGGATCAGTTTCTGGGGCAGGACCTTGGCCATTGCCCAAGTGCACAAGACTGGGCACCTCAACATGGGCAGAGGGAAGAGGGCAAAGGGCAGAGGCATGGCCATTGCTGAGTGAGGGCTCTGAGCCTGGGACCTGGATTGGAGCAATCACGCAGACTGTGGGTAAGTCTCAGGAGGAAGAAGAGGGCGCAAGGGGAGCCTCAGGTACATTGGAGACCATATTCTGGGCCCCAGCACTCAGCGTCACCCTAGGTAGAGAAGGGCATTCTCTGGAACCCCTGCAGATGTTGGGATGCTCCTGAAAGCCTGAGCCTGCAGTGGGGAGCCCCAGGCCTGTCCTTAGGTGAGTTTGGGAGCACCAAAGCATAGAAGGGGTGCTCTCCACCTCCAGGACATTCAGGGTGGACAGCACAGGTGGTCTCCAGCATTCCAGAGCAACCTAGAGCTACCCTTCTGTTGCTCAGCATCCTGGAGAGCAAGGGGAAACTGACGTCTAGACATCTTCGAAACAGGGCATGAAGTGAAAACACATTTCTAACTCAGGGCTGGGTGGGGGCTCCCACATCCCCCCTCCTCTTAGATCTGGAACAGAGGGCACTGTGCCCCCAGGCTCCACGGTGCTGGCACACTCAGAGGCAAGAGCCCCAGGGTGCACCTGTCCACCAGAGCACCCCTCCTGGCCCACAGCATGCAGCCTCGCCCGGCTCTCAGTGCACACCTTCAGGCATGTGTCCAGGCCTCTTTCCTCTCCCCCTGCCATCTTGTCTCTCCACTTGACTGGCTTTCTGCAAAGGCAGGGCCTGGGTGCAGGTGTTCGTCACTGTGCCAGCATGGACCGGAGCAAGGCTCACCAGATATGTGTATGAAGTAAGTCCCAGTTCCTGTTATGGTTTATAAAGGACTTCTGTTACTTCAGACCTCACAACAAGCCAAGGCCATGTTTATTTCAATACTATTTACGGGAGGAAGCTGACTCCAGGAAGTTATGTAATTTGTGGGAGGTTGAAAACCCTGCAGGTGGCAATGCTGGATTTTGAACCCACACCTGCCTGAGTCCAATTGCAGCCCCTGTTCAGGTCTTTCCAGCATCCGTGAGGTTTGGGGATTGCAAATTAAAATCACAAAAATGGCCCAACTCCATTTTCATGGAAAAGCAAGGTGGGTGCACCCATTTCAGACAAATGAAGAGAACTGGAAAGGCTGGAAGCAGCCCTGGGTGCCTCTGGGCTTTGGTTACTCACCCTCTCACCCATCTTGGGTTCCTGGTCTTCAGTCCCCTCCCATGGTTCTTCACCCATTTTTCCTGCTAGAGGGCTTCTCCTTTTGTGGGAAGTTCTCTCCAATCCAGGAAGTAATCATTGAAGCTGGGGTCAGGTGGACAGGGTGGCACCTGTTTGTGGACATCTTGGCACTTTCCCTGCCTGGAGCCTCAGTTTCCCTGTTAGGAAATGTTAAGGAGTGAGTGACAGCATGCAGCGGGTCGTTAGGCTGTGAGGATTCGGTAGACACATTCCGGGCTAGGGACAGGAACTGCACAGAGCGAGCACCAGCAGTGCTAGTCAGTGTCACCTCTAGAAGTACTTTTTGGTTTTACAGCTCACTGAGTGTCACACAGGAAATCCACACAAAGGGCCTGACCATCAGGGCCGGAACTAAGTCTCTGTGCACCAGCTTCATCTCTCACAGTGAATCCCAGAGTACATGCTTCAGGAAAGAAGACATGGAGGCTGCTGACACTGAAGGGAAGCCGGCGGTTCCATGGAAAGGAGAGGTCGCAAACTGAGTCAGAGGGCAGTGTCCAGCTCCAGATCTAGCTGTAAACAGGATTCTGTGCCCAGGAAAGGCTGAGGAGGGAGATCTAGGACCTCATCAGAGAGGCTGACTGGGAACCACCAAGGTCTCTAGTGTGACCCCAGCTCACCTGTGCCCCCTGTATCTGTCTTCATTTCCTTCCACAACTGTCCCACCTCCCAGAGAAACTTCCCTGTGACTTCACACATGCTGTCCTGTAGCAATTCCGAGGGCACCCAGTGCCTGACCCCCAACAGTTCCTGAAATACCTGGTCCCCTTCCCCTGGCTCAGCCTTGCAGAGAGCAAGGATGCTCCAGGGCCTGGAGTTTGGGGCAGAGAGTAACATTCATCTTTCAGCCTTGTCTCCCAGAAATGGGGACCTCCAGGGCCAGGATGAGAAACAATTTCCATTGGCATTATCATTTTCAGGAATCCCCCCACCCAGGGGCTCCTAGGACTGGGATTTCTCAGGGGACCCCCCTGCAACTCCCAAGCTGCCCTGGGGGAAACAGCCCCACCGGCACCTCAGACTGCAGCCACTTCTCAGACTGACAGGCTCTTGGTGACACAACTGGAACATGAAGCCTGTGAGCAAGGCAGACCCATGAAGCCACTCTCGGTTCTGAAGACCCAGCTTTCCCAGAGCCTGGCCTGGCCTCTCCACCAGCAGGCAAAGTAAAGTACCAAGGATCCTGTGGTCAGAACCACACAGGAAGGGCCAGGAGAATCGGCTGGTCCCCAAATCCCCAGGCCACTGCAGGGTGTCTGATTGTCCTCAACGGGCTATCATGATGTATGTCCATGAAGCCAGATATCCTCCGACTGCACAGCATTTGCCAGATCAAGGCAATGACTCCTCGCTGCATGCTCAGGGCTGGGCTGGGAACACCTTTTCCCATTAGGTGGATCCAATGCTAGCTCTGCCCCTCCCCAACCCCATCTCTGCCTGAGGATTTGCACTACCCTGCCTGATTCCCCTCCCCCTCTAGAAGTCCTCCCTCCCCACAGACCCAGCTCAGTGCCACTGGCCTCCTGTGACCTACTTCCAAACTTTGGTCCCAGCCCAAGATGCGAGTGATCAGATTTTGAAGGCAAGAATGAAGCCAATGGGCTCCATGGCTCCTCAGCCCACAGCCCCAGGCAGCCTGCCCTAGGTCTGGTGGTGTGTTTTGGCCCATTTCCTAATGGGCGGTGTGAGGGAGGGAGAGTGAGAGGAGAGGAATGTAGCATTTGCCAGGATCAGGGCCCGAGACCAGAGGCACCTTTGGGAGAGGACCATATGTATAAAGGCCCTAGCCGAAAGGCCCTGGGCTCATATTGCTGGAAGCCAGCAAGATGCTGCAGCCTCCTTGACCCTGAAGTTCAGACAGGCCCAGGGTGCCCCAAAGCTGCTGGCATTCATCTCTGACAATTGGTGCCCTTTCTCTGTGTTCACCACTCCTTTGCACAGCCCCACGTGAAACCCTAAGCCCACCCTTCACAGAGCATCACCAAAGGCCCTGGAGAGAGACAGACCTAATATCCCGCAGCACACTTGGACCTTCTGGCTGTGGAATCTGTGTGAGCAAGAATGGCAACCATGAACCATCCCTGGGGTCTTCTTGTCTTTTCCTGAGAAAGATGGAAATGCATTGAGGTATGTGCCCATGTCCTGGGCCTCAAACACCCCTATTGTGCTTTGCCCATTCAGTACCAGGACAGGATAAAGTCTCCTGTGGGGTCCAGGCATGGTCTTAACTGTCTAACTGATCACATTCATGACAGACCAGCCTCACCCACAAAGCACCTCAGACATGGGAGTCCCCAGCCCCCCAGGGTCACTCTGACTCTTCTGAGCTCCTGCTCCCACCCTCTGGTCCAGGAAGCGGCTAAGTCTCTCTGTGATGGCAGCGGGGGACAAACCAGCTGGGGGCAGCTGTCGGAATCATGGTCGGGGAAGACACACAGATCAGATACTTAGAGACAGGTGACATAAGACACAACAGGGGCTGGAGAGAAATGAATTCTGGGAGGCTTGACTTTACCTGCACTTTCTGTGTGCCAGACACTTTGCTGGTCTCACCACAGGGGTCGTCACCTTCTCCCCTATGTCAGCTGCAAGGGGGCATTGCCTCACCCTGTTCCTAGAAGAGCTCCAGTGGCATCTGATGAGAAGCTGAGCCTTGCCTCTGCCCCAGAACCACCACCAGAGAGAACCCTGCTCTGCCCCTCCCACTGGCACCCCAGTAAGGGGCTCCTGGTGACTTCGCTGAGGTATCCTCACTATCACTTCCCTGGGGAACCCAGGCCCACCCTGTCTCTCTGTGGATGCTTCAGTATATGGAGCTTCAGGCACCCACATAAGCCGTGGGGAGCTCCAGCAGCTTCTCTTAGGGAGTCATTTGTGAGCCCTGTAAAAGGTAAGCTTGGATCTAAAATCGGGTTCTGTTGTGTCCACAGTGTCCATTTTATCAAGTTATGGCATCTGAGTGAAGAAGAAATAATAGACAGGCCTGTGGGCTGTGTTGGACAGAAGCCACATTTGTTGCTGGGCTGTTGGCCAAAGTAACACTCATTTCTTAAATTGACCCTGAGGAGGGGCAGACATAGGCCACCAAGGCAGTGGTGGGCGTGCTGAGGAATTCCCACTCTGCGATCCATCAGCACCAGAGCCTGACGGACACTCTGTTCCCGACATGGACACCCAGGGGCTGCTCCGAGTCGACGCCCAGCCTTGTTTTCTCAATAAGCAGTGAGGTCGCAAAAATGAGTCCCAGGTAAACATTAGGGTCAGATGTCTTAGAGGGTCTTTATTGTCAAACTATGAAAAGAAAACTGTCTGGTAGCAGCACCAGCACACAAACCCTGATTAGCCCATAGAAACTGCACTTCAGTTAAGCATGCTTTTGATCGCTTTTAAGAGAAGAGAATTTTGAGGACTGAATGAGCTCCAGGACAAAGATTCTTCCTTTCAGTTATTTGCACTATACATGTAGAGAGTTGTCTGTACCCTGGTCATTATGGGGCATGTGTTGGGCTGGTCAAAGGTGGGAGGGTGGACTAGAATATTTAAAGATTTGGAGAGTCGACCTCTCACCCAAGCTCACGGGCAGGAGGCAGAAACCTAAGAATGAAATAACAATCCAGTAGCCGGGAGGTGAGGAGCTAAGCACAGGGAAGCAAGAAGTCGTCATTAGCCCCTGGCCTGTGTGACTCATTTGGTTGAGCATCTTCCAGTGTGCTGGGAGGTTGCTGGTTTGATTCTTGGTCAGGGCACATGCTCAGGCTGTGGGCTCGATCCTCAGTGGGGGGCTTAGAGGAGGCAGCCTCTAAGTATCAACGTTTCTCTCTCTCCTCTCCCTTCCTCTCTCTCTAAAAATCAATAAACTAAACTAAACTAAATAAAAAGAAGTAGCCCCGCCCCAGCTCCAGATGTTCTTTGGAGGGTGGTGGTGGGGTGGAGGGAACTGTGTGGAGCAGCATCAGTCGGTTTCATCCCACTGAGATACCCACAGAGAAGGTGATGAGGAGGCCCTTCTTCCTCGTCTCTCACCAAGCAAGAGGCAAGTCCTGTCTCCCACCCCACAGAGGCACCGGCTGTGCCCCTTTTCTGCGTCTCTGTTCATGCTGCCCCTCAGCTCAGAATGCCCAGCCCACCCTCTTTGTTATTTATTTGCCCAAAAGGAACTGCAGTTCGGGAGACACAGACCCAGGTAGCAGCGTGAATGGTGTTCTACCGAGGCAAAGGGGAAGCCACCTTTTATGGTGAAATTTTCCAATTTATGCAAATGAAGTTTGAGGATTGTGCAGTTCTGATTGGTCAGTAGATGCAAGCAAAGATTCAAATGGTGCAGTTCCGATTAGACAGGGCAGGTCTCAGTCCACTGCTCAAGAGACAAAGCCGGGGATTCCCTGCAGCCGTTGCCGCGTGTAGAAGCGGAGCGCAACGCGGGGAGCTGAGGTTATCCCAGGTGTACACGGGGCCGAAGCAGCCCATCAGCAAGTGGCAGCTAGACTCTCACTACTCATAACATGTGGGCCCTCGCTTTACATGGGGAGTCCGTCTCGGCAGACACATTTCTCCTCAGGTTCACATCAAATGAACCTTTCTTCTCGGTATCCACACATACAATTATTGCCCCTCGCCTGCGTAGCTCTCACTGCTTCGCCTCCCCTTCAGTGAGCTGGATTGCTTTTATTTTCTGGGTTCTAATGTTCCTGCTGGATTTCTTCTTCCTGTAAAAGGCACGGAGACACTGGTGACTTACACAGATGCGTGTATCTGTGTGTATTCCAGCAAGGGGCAATGAAGGGGCAGAATCGTTCTCACAAGGTCTAGAAAAAAGCCTGGCAAGAGAAGGACAGGCCAGTTTTGTTGCTGCTCCATGTAGGGAATTCTCAATAAATAAGATTAGGGACCTGGAGTGCCTGAGCCTGACTAACTCTCACCTGGGGAGCAAAGGTCAGTGGAAACACGAGCGCCTCCATCTAGATGGCAAACCTTAAAGCAGAAATTCCCTGAGCTGTCAAGATTGCTGTCAAATATGGACAGTTATGGAACTTCATGTTTTCAGGGGAAAAGTTACGTCATGGCCCCAAGGGAGAATGTCTAGAGACACAGAGGAACAAAAGAAAGGCAAAGAGAGGAAGCAGGCCTGAGCTGTTGTGGTCAGAGAAACAGGCCTGCGGGGATCTGGGAAAGGTCCTGAGCTGTGGACGCTGAGGCCGGTCTGCAGGCTGCTTTTCAGAGACCTGGACTTGCCTGTGGTGGAGAAACTGTCGGGTGGGGCACCAACAGCTCAGACTCGGGCCCTACTCGAGAAGCCCAAAGATGCCTCATCTTCTTACTCTAACTAGCCTTGCGTGGCTAAGGCGGAGGTCTTCCTTTTCCTGAGTAGCCTGCATGGCCAACTGGCCCGAACACTGGCCCTGTCCTCCCGAACTCAGTGCGCAGCTTCTTGTCAATAATCATGCAGCTATTTTCTTATTTCTTATATTAAACCAAACCTAATGACATAAACAAGATGTGTATGCAGAAAACATTTTTAGAAGGTAATGTTACTAGAGACAATAGCAGTCCTACCTGGGAAACCAAGCAGATGAACTAACCTGTGGAAGGTTAATCTGGCATTCCCCTGTCTGCACCTGGGGACAACTAATGAGCAAAGCCCATGAAATACATTGTTCTAAAAAATGAGGGTACCTTAAGTGTGGGCACATTACCATGGAGCAGGACAGATGAGGAAGTGCCTTGTTTAGCTCCTTGCTGCTCTGGTGTCCCCTGCTCTTCCTGACACTGGGCTGGCGCATTCCCATTAGCTGATCAAGAGAACCTCCCAGTCCAGACGCCAGGTGAGACAGCCCAGGAAAACTGCCTGACAGTGACCTTGAGCTCTGCATTTTTCTTCCAATTTTCTGACTGAACAATTACTGGCTTGAATTTAGTTTTATATATAAAAACAATTCTGTCTTCTTAGTGTTTTCCACCTACACACAGTAAATTTTGAGAGAGACTTGGAACCTGGTGGGTGGCTGAGTGACCGGCCATATGATTCTCAGAAGGTGCTGATGTTTTTGCAAATGCAAGTAGGTGGTAATCAGGCTTGCAGGGGTTAAAGCTCCCATGGACCAGAATAGGAGCAAGAGAAATGCACCATTAAAAACCTGGAACTTCAAGGACTCCTGTCTCTTCCCAGTGTGTCCCCATTTTGTGCACAGCACAAATGGAGCACTTAATTGTGATTTAGGTGATCAGATCCCTTGACGTTTCTTCCTGGGCCCACAGGAAGCCGGCATGACTGCTATCCGGTTTTGTAATATGGTAGCACTTGGTACTTTCAAGCGCTGCCCTTGGAGTCTGTAATTAATAACATCTTTGACTGGCCAGGCGTGGCTCAGCGGTTGAGCATCGACCTAGGATCCAGGCGATCGGGGTTTGATTCCCGGTCAGGGCACATGCCCAGGTTGCGGGCTCGATCGATGACTCTCTCATCATTGATGTTTCTATCTCTCTCTCTCCCTCTCCTTTCCTCTCTCTGAAATCAATAAAGATATATTTAAAATAATAATAATATCTTTCTTTAGAGTTGAGGTGGCAGGGGTGTTTGTTGGTATACACTCCCACCAGCCTCACCAGCAGCCCTGCATGGTGCCAGGCTAGAGGTCTGTGATTTTCCAGGCAGATGGCAGAGCAGCTCAGGCCTGGGTACAAGCCTGGAGACCCAGGAAAACTAGAAAAACCAGACTCCCCCAGAACTGTGAAAAATTTCTACCCCAGCGACCCAACAATGTGCTGCCCAGACTTAACGCAGGGATACTTCACATCTATCCATGAGGCCACTGGCTCAGCCAATGACCTGAGCACCTGTCGCAGAGGCCTGGCCCTGGTGCACAGGACTACATGTGCCTGTGAGCCAGGCCAGGAGAAGTGGGCCCCGCAGCTCACGGCTCACCCCAGAGAGCAAGGCTGCACCAGCATCGAGGGATCAGCAGGAGGACAGAGCACGTCCTGTCTGAGAAGGAGACCACAGAGCGGGAAAGCTGGCACTCGGACGGGAAGGACACACATTTCTCACATGTGCTAATGTGCCAAGTCCGCCCGTGGAGCCAGGGATCCGCCACCTGCCCCGGCTGCCGGGAGCGGCTCTGCAGCATTTCCAGCAACATCTCCATGTCCTGCTCTCCCACGCTGCGGTCCCAGCGGGTGCGCCCACGCCATCCAGTGGGGTGGGAAGAGGAGGGGGTGGTAAGGCGTCCTCTGCGAAACCACATCATTACCTCATCTAAGATACACAGAAGCCTGAGAGGGAGGCATCCTGGCGAGAAACCCAGTTCTCAGAGCCTCGGTAACTTGCTAGCTAGTGACAGAAGCAGGACCCAGCTCAGGACAGACTGGCCTGGCTCCAGAGCCGGCGGCCCTGTCCCACCGTCTCAGTCGGCAGCTCAGCAAGCAGCTCTGTGCGCCCGCCCCTGCTGGCCATGGGGCGGGAGGAGACAGGGCCGGCTGTGGCTTTCCTCCCACCAGGAGGAAGCAACCCAAGCCCGTTTCCTGTGAGGAATAGTCTTCGAGGCCATGCTCATTCCACAGTGCTCAGGCCTTTGGGAAGGCCTCCCCCCGGCACAGGCACACACACCCTCACAGGCTCTCACTGTGCCAGCCTAACCCCACATGCCACAGTATTTGATTAGCATGTAGCCCTCCGTCCCTCCTTCTTTCCCCTCCTCCTCCAGCACTGGCCCAGCCTTCACCCCATCAAGGAACCGGGCAAGGTCCTGTGCACTGCAAAGACCAGCCCCAAAGATGCCTTCCCCTCAGGAGGACAGCCACACACATACCCACCTCGGGGCGGGCTAGGAAGGTGCCAGGAGGGGGGCCACATGCTCCAGGATTCATGGAGAAAGGCCTTGGTTTCAGCTGGGAAACCAGAGTCGGCTCAACAGCAAAGTGCCACTGAGGCTGGACCAAATGGATACCTAAAGAGCAGGTAACATTTTGAGAGAGATGGAGACAGAAGTAGCTAAATGCCCATCTCCTTGCACTAGAAGTGGAGGTAGGTTGGAGCCATAAGATATGAGGGCCTGAGGAACTTTATGGACCACTTTGCCTGTGCCTGTCCCCCACCCATCAGAATGGTCTTCTTTATAGTAAATAATCTCAAGTAACCAAATTCAAATCCCTCCACTGGCTCCCTACGCACTTAACATGACACCCGTGCTTTTCCCGAGACCCTGCAGCCCGGCCTGATCTGGCTCCTGGCTACCGCTCCCCCCTCATCTCAGCCAGCCTCCGTGTGGCCAGAGCAACGAGGCTTCTCTGCTTAGTTTTTCTCAAACACCAAGCATGTTCCTGCCTTCGGGCCTTTGCACGAGATGCTCCCACTGTGTGCAACACTTTTCTGTGACATTGTTTTATGGTGTCTCATCACCACCACTCAGGTCTCAAGCTCTCCTGGCCACCCAGCTGGAGGAGCGCCCCACAGCGCACACGGGGAACCTCTAGATCGAGGGCATCATGCTCATTAGGTTTCTCAAAATACCTGTCCCTCCCTGGAACTGCCCTTGAGTTTTGTGACTTGCCGCCGTCTCACCAGAACGCGAGCCCGAGAGCAGGAGTCGTGCTGGGTCGAATCACGGTGCTGGGGACAGCGGGCGCCGCGTCACTGTCCTGGATAAACACTGCAGCTCGGCGGTTCCCAGCCTCACTCTCCTGCGTCTCAACGGCCCACACCTAAAATGAGGAGTGTTGTGGTTTGAAAGGTGCCTTTAAAAAATTTGTATGTTGAGGTCTCAGTCCCAGGATCTTAGCATGTGATCTGACTTGGAAATAGGGTCTTTGCAGATGTGATTAGTTAAGTCAGCATGAGGTCACACCGGCGTAGAATAGGCTCTAATCGTATGACTGGTGTCCTTATAAAAAGAGGAAATTTGGACACTGAGACAGGCATAGCGGGAAGACAATGTGAAGACACAGGGAGAAGATGGCCATCTTCAAGCCAAGTGACAGATGCTTCCCGCACAGCTCTCAGGAGGAACCGTCCTGCTGACTCCTCAGTTTCTTACTTCCAGCTTCAAAACTGCAAGACAACAAATTTCAGCTGCTTAAGCCGCCAGCCTGGGGTACTTTGTTACTGCAACCTTAGCAAACTAATACAAAGAATGCATAAGATGACCTCCACGTCTCTCTCCTTTGAGCGCCAACCTTCTGCTCTCCCCTGGCTCCATGGGAAGGCGCTTTCCATCACTTCCTCCGTGAGGGTTTGTGGCAAACAGTCTCAGTCCCTTCCTGAGCTGGCTTATTTAACATTCTTCAGCAACTGGACAAATTCGCTTCCCTCAGGTGAAATTAAATTCCTTCGCTGGACAGAGTCCTAATCCCTCCACACTGTTGCTTAAATAATATTTGTTCTACCACTTCCTACAAACAACTTTGCTGAGGGAGTTTAGGACACAGTTAAAAAGGGGAAGCTTTTACTTCCTCTCTCAAACCACTATGGCAAGAACTTCTCCAAGGAACTGCATCGTTGCTCCAGCACCAGGACAATAGCAGACCCCTCCTGGCCTCACCTTCACAATCCCAGGACCCCGCTTGGTTTCTGCATTGGTCCCATTCCATCTGTAATGATTCTTCCAGCCAGCATCCCTCATGTCAGAATACATAAGCTCTGGTTAAAGCACAATTCAATCTTCATTCCTATTTTCCCAAGTTTTTCTAAAACAAGAAAACTATAGTGCTCAGGAGACTGGCTAAACAACTTGAGGTTTCTGGCAAACACAAATATGTGCAGATGTGTTTCTCAGAACAAGAGCAGAGCTTCATAAGCCGGTTCACACAGGTCTTCTCTCCAGGAAAAAGAGGAAAGCAGTAGTTCTGGCACATATATCTGAGAAAGGGCTGCATTCTACATGTTTAGATTGGAGGAAAGGGCCTCCAGTGTCAGCTCAAGAGATGGGCAGAACTGAAAAAATACCACCCTTACAATAAGAAAACAGCTGGAAAAATTAAAAATTAATGACATTTCTTGAACTGAGACCATAAGAGAGCTGAGAGCACAGGTCAAGCAACCAGCACAAAATCTAGGGAGAAACAGATGCGTGCAGACACCACCAGGTGCCAGATAATAGGCAAGAAGATTTAACTCAAAAACTTTAATGAATTAATAAATACCATATCTAAGCTAGCATGAGAAAGTGAAACCCCTGGGGAAGGGGACGTGAATGGACATACAGGGGTGTAGACGGCCTCTTGCAGGCGTTTCCTCCATGAATCCCACCAGGTACAGGGAAGATTCAAAGAATCCTGAGATAGTCTCACTCCCCAGGCTGGACAGGGAAGGGTAACAGCAGCCTTAATTTTTAGAACAAGATCAACCCATATTGCCGCCTTGGGCACTGGCAGAAGGCCACTGCCGCTGGGAGAATGGGACAGCAAAAGTAAATCTCTGTCCCTAGAGAAGGCCAGGAAGAGGCTGGATACAATATTATAGCTGGAGCAGGTAAAGGAGCACTTATTAAGGTGTTGCCCCCGACAGCCAGCTTCACTGTGCCTACCTGAGACTAAGGCTTAACCAGAACATCAGAGGTCACCCGCTTCTCCATTCCTCACCACCATGCTAACAAACATTAAGTAAAAGTAACAGCGAACTATATCTGGGAGTGTGACAACACACAGATTTTCTCTGGGGAACCACACAAAGCAAAGACCCAACACCAACCAGCTAGATCTCAAATCAAGTAGTGTGCATACAGTGGGAAAATCCCTCAGGAAGGTGAGTCCATTACCTAAACACAACACATTACCAGGGGCATGTGACGTCTCCAGTGCACTGTGGTAACAAGCGTTAAGCCCAGCCGAACTCCTGACTATATTAACACTAATCCCCATACTAAAGGCCCAGACATGATCATATCCAAGCATAAAAATATATATACTTATTACCAGCAACAACAAAAATAAGAAACATATAAAAAAGCAAGAAAAACATACTGCAGGAGACAAAGCAAGTATCAGAACCAGAATCAGATGTGGCAGAGTTGAAACTGTCGGACAAGCAATTTAAAATAGCTATGATCAATGTGATTCTAATAGCAAACGTATGACTTGCAAGAACAGATAGGTAATTCACTAGAGACACAGAAATTCTAAGAGGGAATCCAGTAAAATGCTAGAAATGGAAAAAACACTAACACAGATGAAGAATGCTTTCAACACGGTAAGACATCAATGGGTTTAACACAACTGAAGAAAGAATCAGTGAATTTGAAGATAGGCTGATAGAAGTGATCTAAACTAAAATGCAAAGAGAAATTAAGAGTTAAAAAAAAAAAGTCCACCCAAGAGTTGTGGGTCAATATCAAATATTCTAAGACACACATAGTTAGGATTTTGGAAGAAGAGAAAGACAATGGAGTAGAAGTATTTAAGGAAATAGCATCCAAGAACATTTTCCCAAATTAATGACAGACACCAGGTAAACACAGATCCAAGAGGCTCACAAAACACCAAGCAGGATAAACATCAAAACAACACAAAACAAACAAAAACACCTAAACACATATTCAAATTGCTGAAAACCAAAAGCAAAGAAAGAATCTTGAAGGCAGTCAGAGAAAAAAGTCACTTCACCTGCAGAGAAACAAGATAAAAATTACAACAGGCTTCTGATAAGAAACAATGACAATGGAGTGATATATTTTAAAAGCTGGGGGAAAAAATTATCAGCACAGAATTCTATAGCTGGTAAAAATACCTTCCAAAAATGAGGGAAAATTAAAGACTTTCTCAGACAAACACAACTGAGATAATTCAGGGGTCCTAGTAGACCTTCTCCAGAAGAAAAGTTAAAATAAGCTCTTTAGGGAGGAGAAGAATATGATATAGGTTAGAAAATTGGGGTCTTCACAAAGAAATGAATAAAGGAAAATAAAACTTCTTTGCTTACTTTTAATTGTTCTAAAAGATAATTGAACATTTAAAGCAAGAATAGTAACAATGTATTGTGTATTTATAGTTTATGTAAAAGTAAAATATATGACAATAGGAGGAAATAGTGGGTATAAAGATCCTTATACAACATGTGAGGTGGTCAACATTATTTGAAGTGAACTCAGATTATTTTAAAATGTATATTGTAAACCTTAATGCAAGCATTAAAATAATTTTTTAAATCTTTTATTTTAAATATATATTTCAATAGAAGAGATAAAATAGAAAAATAGACTAGGTAACGGTTTCTTTCAACTTAGTGTAGGCAGGCACGGAGGGAAACAGCTGGAAGGAGGCGGGGACCACATGGTTAAATGGAAGTGTGCTGCTTGGGAAGCTGTCCATAGCCACATTTTTTCCTAAACTCATTCAAAAATCAGTACTTCCTTCTTTTACTCTGGAAATTGTTCATGTGTAGAATGATTTTTCTGAATAATTTCATTTATCTTTCAGTTCTGTATCTAGTCCTTCAAATGAATACTGGCCAAGTAATTACTGCAAAAATACCAGAGATACTTGACAGACCTTTGTTGACCAAAGCAAAACCTATGTGGTGTGGGGTATTGATTAATAGCAAGTTACACTATTCCTAACACTGTGTATTAGATTGGTGGTTTTTACCTTTTTAATCCATCTTTTGCTTCTATATAAACAATAAAAAATTATCAGATAAGGAAATTGTCCTGTACAAAATTATCTTCTCACTGATGGAACATTAAGTCCTTTAAATTCATTAATCCACTGATCATTCATGACTACAAAAAGAGAGAAAAAGAGAAGAAAAAGGAAAACAAAAATTATTTCTATACCAGCATTTTTCAGGGTTTTTAAATTAGAATCTAGATGTAGTCTTTCAAATTTAGAACAGCAATTTATTTTAGAAAAAAAAATGCATATCCATTTTCGGGAGATTAAACGCCATCAACAGGAGGGCCACCTCCACATAGGCAAGGCATTGACTCTATCGCCGTGAGAATTTGGAAACTGGTCGCCATGCAGACAACATCAAAATTCAAACAGCTTCACCAAGAGAAGAAAATTTCTCATGAGAAACCAGACTGAAAGCACTAAAACACAATCACGCAACGTGAACTTCGTGGAAATTGCTTCTCCAGATGGCCGAGGCTCCTGAGGACAGTGTTATTGCTCCAGGGGCTAATTTACTATCTATGTGAACCTAAAATGGTTCTTCTTCAATGAAAGTTAAACTTTCCATTCTGAATACTGGCCATTAATTATTTTCCCAAGGAATTTCTGGACTTTTTCATAATAAAATCAAGATCACAAGAAAATATACTCTAAATGTTTTTAAATGCTTGCTTTAAAGAATAAATCTTTTCTGTTTTGAAACTTTTTTATAGTGCAGCATTTTTAATTTTTAGTTATTTTTAATAAAAATCGTATATACTTAAGGTGTACAACATGATGTTTTCACATACAGATACGTAGTGAGCGGACACAGTCAAGGTAATGAACGTCCACCTTCCTGCCTTAGCTGCCACTGTGTGGGCCTGTGTGTGAACACCTGAGATCTACCCTCAGCAAATGTCAAGCACACAACGCGTTATTAACCAGTCACCATGCAGTACCCTGCACCTCTAGAACTCAGTCATCCTATACAACTGGCATTTTGGACTCTCTGACCAACGTCTCCTCGTTCCCCCAGCCTCCCCAGCTCCTGGCAACCACCATTCTACTCTCTACTTCTATGAATTCAACTTTTTAAAAAAGATTCCACACATAAGTGAGATCATGCGATATTTGTCTTTCTGCATCTGGCTTATTTCACTTAACATAACCTCCAGGTTCTTATCTCAAAATAGTACTAAATAACGATTAAAGTTAGACAAAGGTCTCAGTGTCTGAATTGGGTATTTGTGACAAAGAAAGTACATGAGGCCTGGCTGGTGGCAGCCAGGGCGGGACTTCAGACCTGAGGGTCAGCTCTCTGAGCCGGGGCCTGAGCCTCCCCTCACTAGCCCTCCTGCACCCTGCTGAGGAGCCCCGAGCCCCTGCCTGCGGGACATCAGGCTGGGTGCCAGAGCCCCCAACCTGCAAAAGACACTCCTGCTTCAAAGGGTCTGTGCTGGAGAAGCGGACAGTCAGATTTGAAGGTAATTAAAAATGGCATTTCAAGGAAGCTTTGCCAAGCCTTCCTCCTAGTAATTTCTCAAAAGAACCAAAATAACTCAAACTAGAAAGAAGAAAAATAACCGTCTACACACCACGATCGCCTCATTCCACAGCCTCTGTAGATGAGCCCTCAGATAGACCACAGGTGAGAAGTTGCTCAGGGACAGAGGTCTTTGCAAAACAAGCCACCCAGGCAGAGGTGTCTGGCTGAGGGAAGGAATTCTGTGTCCCCAGTGCCTCCAGCAGGGAGGGGAAGGGCCAGCAGCTGGTGCTGCTGTGAAACTAGAGAGTAAAACCCCCTCTATTGCTCCCACTCTGTGCCAATCAGCATAGGCAGGAGGACTTGATACCAAACAGGGATTTCATTTTTTATTTTTTATCAATTTTTTAACTTATCTTTATTGTTATAAGTATTACAGATGTCCCCCTTTCCCCCTCCCCGTTCACCCCCTTACCCTACTCTTGCCCCTCCCAGGCCTTCACCGCACTATTGTCTGTGTCCATGGGTTGTGCATATAAGCATATACACTCTTTGGTTAATCTCTTCCTGGGCCCCCGCCTTCCCTCTGAGGTCCCTCAGTCTGTTCCATGCTTCCAGGTCTCTGGGTCTATTTTGTTCATCAGTTTATTTTGTTCATTAGATTCCACATATCAGTGAGATCATGTGATATTTGTCTTTCTCTGGGTGGCTTATTTCACTTAGCGTAATACTCAAATGGGGATTTTAATTTCTGTGCAGGTTTCACAGGCAGTGGAGTGAGGTCAAGAGTCCTTTGACTATAACAATAGATTACAGGTGATTCTAATAGAGAAAAAACAAATATGCTGAAGTCAAATCACAGAAAGTTCTTGAGCCACAGGGCATTTTGCTAATCTGACTTTTCACGAATGTTTCAAATCTTATAACATGGTAATATGTCTAATTTTATTATTTTAAGTTATAAAATAATAATACAAAAAGTCAACTATTTTTCCTCCAAATCCCTGGTGATGTTTTTTGAAGTAGGAAAACACAGGCTGTAGTTCAAAAGATAGAAAAAAATTAAAAACACCAAGGAAGCATTAAAATAGAACACCAAAGCTATGTCTTACAGCATATATCTTATGCAACAAATACACATGTGTAAACCTAACTCATAAAAGAAAGGCTATCTGTCAGAACCAAAACAAAATAATATAAAACCAAACCACATGCATTTTATAAAAATATGCAATTAAAATAAAGGGACTTAGGAAGGTTGAAAGTAAAAAGAAGGGCAAAAATATCCCAGTTCAATGCATGTAATAGAAATCTGGGTATTCATGTTATACATAGTTACAGTCAGGGCCAGAAAAGAGGATTATGTTATAATAATATTTAATTGTATTCAATAAAAAGATATTGTACTCAACATAAATATTCAATCTAAAAATATAAAATATTGTATAATATTTTTGTTCAACTGTCAGTAAACAATACGGTAAAGATATAGCTGTCAAGGACTCTTATTTATTAAACAGCATAGCATTAACAAATAAAGCAAAAGCCAGGGTAAATAAAAAAATTAATTTGGCAAAACACAAAATCATTGGAAGCCTTTAATGTAGCTCTCTCACTCAATCTTATATGTTAAGACATTAAGGATGAGTAAAATATAGAGACTAAATAACATAGTTAGATCGATCACCTACATTTATATAAACACTTTTACATATGAATATGTCTCCATGCCTTGCAAACAGAAAGCTAATATTCCTTTTTATTGTCCACTTTCTTATACTATTTTAGAAAAAAAATCTCAAATTTAAAAGAAAAAGAAAATAGCAGAAGCCACTTTCTCTAACATCAATAGAGTCAAACTAGAAATAATAACAGAAGGTTAGTCACTGCCAATAACAATGGGAAACAATCGGGAATCCTAGAAGTTCTTCCCTAAATAACACTTTGGTCAGAAAAGAACTGAAGACAGCTCACGGGGCTTCCTTAAAACAACATTCCTTATCGAAGTGAGAACTACACCCCGTAAAGGACTTTGTTCCAACTTCTGGATGAGCTTTTACAAACACTGAATTCAAAACGATCCTGAGCACAGAAACAGAAAACAAACTGACTCTCAGTTATTTTTTTAAAAGCTAATACAATGACTATAGAGGACTATACATGCCTCCCGACTTATTAATTTTTTTCAGTGTCCTTTAGTATAACTTTTGTGGTTGCCTCCATATAGGCCTTGGCTACCTACTAATTTTGAAAATGGTATTTTGTGTAATTTTTTGTTATTGTTGATGGTATTTCTTGTATTTTCTAAATACTATTTCTAGTATGCAATGATGTAAATTATTTTGGTGTAATTTTTGGTAACCAGATAGCTTAGTAAACTTTTTCCCAGGTATTTCTTTTGGATAATTTAGATATTCAATAACATGTGCAAATACAAATTTTGTGTATTTTTTTCTCTCAAAGAGTGAGTTATTTTCTCCGACTACCTTATAACATGGGCTGGGGGGGGGGGAGGGGGGAGGATAGAAATTTTGAAATATTTGTAAATAACAAAGGTGAAAGGAAAAAAAAACTAATACAATTCTGACATCAAAACCTAAAAGACACAGCACAAAAAAAGAAAACTATCCCAAATGTTGAAGCATTAAGTGTTAAATTAAATATTAGCTTAATATTTATTAATACTCAATAAAAATAATTAGCTTAATGCAAAAAGGACAAATGGGGCAATGCTCCAATGTGAGCCAATATTCTGAGTATCCTGCTTAGTCACTGGGTCCAACACTGTTTCTGAGGCTGAGAGTGGGCAGCAGTGAGTACTCAGGTCAGGGTGCTAGGACCCAGGGCTTGAACACCCTGGTATGGCCAAGCTGGGGGTGTTTGTGGAGAAGGGGCTGGAACAAGATGCTGGTACCCAGGCTGAGAGAGACCCTTTAGGCAGGTCTCGCTCTGGGAGGCTGGACACTACCCTGTAATTTGTCTGGGACTCTGTTGTGAGTGGAGGGGACAGCTGACCCCTGCTCTAAGGGGTGCAGTGGGGATTAAGATGGGCTCACACTCAGAACAGAGATGCAGAACAGTGGGGTGACTACTGTGGCCTAGGGGAGAGAGAACCGTCCTCACCAGGGAGCCAGGAAGCTGGAGCTAGGGTGGGAGTTAGGGGGAGGGCCTCGCAGTTCCTGAGCACTCCGGAGATTTATCTTAGAAGGCTGGAAGGCACTTTGAGAAAAAAAAGTATAAAAAGTGAGAACATCAAAGCAGCATGAGAAGACAAAGAACTGTGCCATGTTTCACAACTTACCCGGGCTCTTTGCAGCTTTTAGCCTGTTTCTTATCAAGCTCTGGGTGATGACCACCCCCAGGGACATGCCTCAGGCAGCCTGGGAAGTGAGGAAATGCACCCCTCCCTTCCTGTGCTCCCAACCCCCAATATGACAAGTCACAAAGTAAGACATATGTCAGACCCCTGCCGCCCGCCAGCCTATGCTGTCTCTGATTTTGGGGTTTTCCAACCTGAAGCCCAGCCTGCCTTGGGCCCATGGTGCCCAAGACTGCCCCGGGCTGTCTGAACCCCCCCAAGCTGTGACTGTCCTTCTCTTGCTTGTCTCTGTTTTTGCCACACTTAGCTCTGTGGATTCTGCATTCTCCCCAGGCTCTGGAGAAAGTGATCTTTGTAAACCCGAGGTAAACCAAGGTTACAGGCAGAGCATGATTGATTCCCTGGGGCTTTACTGTAATAACTTTAATCTTCTGGAACTCATCTGGTACGAATTTAGGAACCACGCAGCATTTCACTGAGATTCCCCCTAATGCAGCCCTGGCTCCGCTGGCCTTGCTGGTTATGGAGTTTGCCATGTTTATGATTTGGCCCCAGGCTCCTTATTAATGGGCCTTGAAAAGAGGGTGTGGAATGTCTAGGCGCCTTTAGCTGTGCTTTTCTTGGGGAGGAAACAAACAGAAACATCCACCTTGAAGTGCTCTGGGCCCTGCCTTCTTTTAAAGGGAAGTAAATCAATGGGTGCTTCCTGGCCCACTGGGGAGAAGCCTCTGGCACCTGTAGGTCTCTCAGTTCGGGGTGTATGCAAATTGGGAAAAGGGGCGGGATTTCTGCTCAGGTGTTTATACTGATGGACCCACCAGAGTTGACAAAAAGACCAAGGGACTTGGGGATCCACTCCTTCTTTTTCAACACCCCTCCTGGTCAAATCACTGGACCTTGGGAGGCCTGGGTCAGATCCACGCCCCAGGCATCCTAACTTTGGGCAGGTCACCTTCCTCTCTCCTCACATCCATTCAACAAGCACTTCTTGGGGTGGCCTTACAGAAGTGTCCTCCGTGGTTTGCATCCCCTGGGCACGGGGCACGAGGATCAGGAGAGCAGGGGCTGCAGCCCAGTGAGTGTGGGGTCCGTCGGGCACACCTCTGAGCCTCACTTTCAGAGCCGCCCGCGTGCGGATGAACCAGGCCCGCATCAGTGGATGGGAGGCAGTGGCCGCCGGACCCTGAGCCAGAGAGCCTGTGGGCAAATAGAAAACGGGCAGATGGCCTCGCCCTGGGGGCTCTGACAGCGTCCTGCAGTGACCAGCTGGATGGTAAGAACTGTGCGACATGCGATGTGCATCTCACTTCACAGTTCGCAGAGCACCTTCGCACGTACCCATTCCCTGTGCCAGGGCTCTGGGTAACCTGTCTGTGAGAGGACCCTGGCAGGAGGTCAGCGCTGCGAGGGGCCTGCGCGGACCACGGCAGGTGCAGCCGCTGCCGAATAGAAGCAGGCAGAGCGGCCCTCACCAGCTTCTGACGGCCCAGCTTTCATCCCGGCCACTCCCCAGCTGCAGGGTCGGGCAAGTGAATCTCTCCTGTGAACCCTGAATGGGGAGGGCGGAGGCAGGGCTGGCAGCCGTTTCTGCACAGGGCACCGCCCAGAGAAGGGCGCCCTCAGGGCTCCTGCCCCCTGAGCCGCCCTTACAGAGGAGCTCCTGCAGCCCTTTCAACCACAGGACCCAGGCTGTCCCATCCCACCCAAGCTGCCCAGCTCTGACCTGTCAGAGCCCCTCTGTTCTGACCAATCAGGACAGTGCCTTTGCACCAATCACACTGTGAGGATTTTGCATCCTCATTTGCATGAGGACAGACTCATCAGGACCCAGGGGCAGGGACTTCTGTCCACACAAGCCAGCTCCCCTCTGGCCCTGGGAACGCGCCTTCCCCTGACTCCCTCTCCCTGGCTGGAGCTGACATGCTGAAGACTTCACCCTGGAGCAGACCTGAAAGGAGCTTCCTAGCTGAAGGGGCCTGGCCCGGGGCCCTGCTGTGGTACCATCTAGCTGTTTGCACTAAATAAAGTTCCTTCTTCACCACGCCCCACATTGGGGATTCCTGTTGGCGTTGAACTGGCGCCAGTGACCATCAGTTGACATTCCTAAACCCATTTCTTTCTTAGGTTAACAAATGGCAACAGAATTGCCTACTTCAAGAGTTCGTTTGTCAATTAAAGTAGGCACGGCATGCCTGTTTCCCAGGCAGCACACAGTACATGCTCAATGTGCCTAGCTAAGTTCAGCTCCCCCTTTCTTTCCACTGCTGTGTTTCATGCACTGAAGCATCCCACTGAAAATAAAAGGCAGTGGTAACCAGAAGAGAATGGTCGCTCCCTGGACTTGCTGGCATGCCTGGGTGAACTCTGGTGATACTCAGACCTTGGCGCTTGGGTCACCTGGTGGCTGGTGTCATCCACGCCCCTCCTTGTCTGGCACCGTCTACTGTGTGCTCAGAATGAAGGGGCCTGTGCGGACCTGGAATTCCAAAGCCCACAAAGCAGTCGTGTGAGTCCCCCCAATGCCATTCTTCATCCACGCTGAGCCTTACCAAGTCATAGGACCCAGACGAAAGGCCTTACTGCCTCTGACCAGACATCCTGAATAACCTGCGAGGCTGAACAAAGCCAGCAGCGAGGAATAGGGAAGGAAGAAAGCCAGCGGTGAGAGTCCAGGTCAGATTCTGAGTTTGCCAGCTCCCTGCTCTTGATCTTCTAGTTCCTCTCTGGACCTGTGCCTTATCTACGTCCCAGCAGCAGGGGTCTGAATGGACATGGGGGGTGGTGTTAAAATCCAAGCACCCTCCAGCAGGGTCAGGACTGCAGCCGTACACCACAGATGTTCCACAACCCTGACTGGGCCACTGTCACCGAGACGGCTGGGGCCTGGATCCTGGTGGGCAGCTGGGGCTGGGCTGCTGGGGGTCTTCAGGGTTAGCCCTAAGCCAGAAAGAGTGCCCAGCCATCCTCTCTTTCTACAAGCTGCTCCACTTCTCTCCCTGATCAAGAGTCACACCTCTTCTGTGAAGCAACTGCTCCTCCTTCACTTCAAATATGGGGAAGGGAGAGAGAGGGAGACCCAGCCCTCCCTCAGGCAAGTCCACCCTTCTCCCCTTGGTCTGTTTACAGGAACTAGTAAATTCCCCACCCCTGGCCTGAGCTAATTCTGTTGTTTTAGTCACTTGTGACTGTAAAACTGACTAATACAAAACCCTAGCCGAAGGTTTGTAGCTGGGCTGCTCTAACAAGCTGGTGGAATTTTTATATCCCTGCTGTTTCCACTATGAAACTTTCTTAAAGTTCCATTTCCTCTAAAACCAGGCCAAACCACTAGTCTGAAAGATCTCCCATGAAACTGCACCGGCCACCCTGAGGTTTCACAGAGGTTCCACCCACCCAGCCTGTCCAAGCTGACCACCAACACCTGGGAGCCTGCTGTGTGCATGAGTTCCTCTCCCAGTCCACACTCAGCACCTTACCTGGCTGGATTCCCTTCTAACAGAAAATCCTTCCTGAGACACAGCTTGGCAAGGCAAGGGATGAACTGGGATAGATGCTGTGATGGGCCACAGGTTCCCCTTTGGGACTTGTTTTCTAAGCACTAAGTGCCACTAGCTGATGGCAGCCTGGGAGCCGTCCTGTCAGAAGCTGAGCTCCACTAGAGAGAGCAGCCTCACCCATGGCCATGCCCCTCCTGGGGCACGTGTGTATTCTTATTGTAACTCAAGGCCCCAGACCCAGGATGCTGAGATAGCCCCTCCACCCACCCTGAGAAGGATCTGTGCAGGCTGAAGGGAAGGGAGAGCCTGAAGTTTGTAGCTGAGTGTGAGTACAAATCCTACCTTTTCCACTTACTGGTGACAAAGTCCCTGAGCCCCAGCCTCCTCAGCTATGACAGAGGGATGTACATGAAGGGACCAGCAAGGCTCCAAGGACTGCTCCTCTGGGCAGTGTGGGGAGTTTGCATTGTCCGTTTTGATTTCTACATGAAAGCCATATCCTTAGGGGTCAGCTCCTACCAGGATCTCCAGTCCCCTCCTGAAAGGAAAGGAGGAAGAGCCCAGAAGACCTCTGGGAGGAAGAGTGTCCGCACCACTGCGGGGCAGAGTGGAGGCAAGAGACACTCAGGAGAGCACTGGGAGCCAGGAGGGGCAGTCCCGTGCTCAGGTGTGACGCTGGGATCGGAGCCATGGCAATACCAAGGTGACTTGGTTTGTGTGGTCACTCAGGGAAAGCAAATACATGCAGTGTGGAGAAAGAGGGTCAGGGAGGCTTTTGAGCACCCAGACAGGAGTGGAGGTGTCCTTCCCAATCCTTTCCCCAAATAGATCCCAGAAGGAAGAGGGTTACTGGGAGGAGCACGGAGCCCTCCATGGCTGCTGGCTGGCCTTTCTCACCATCAGCTCATCCTCCTTGAGCCAACCTACCAGAGGCAAAAAGTGTGGAGCCCACACCCATGCTGGACTCCAGAGCATCCAAATCTGCAGGCACCGAAGCCAAATGGGTTCCGTCCAAGGGCCGGGTGTCGGGTGTAGACTGTGGCTGGCTGCTGAGTGCGCCCCCCTGCTCCTCGGCACTGATCTGAGCTGAACTGCACATCAGCTGAGCAGTTCACTGGGCCCTGCAGCGGACACTGCGTCCCAGGCCTGCTGAGGAGGTGGAGTGGCCAGGCTCTCGCCTGGAGCACACTGAGTGCCACCACCTCTCTGGGCACAGACCCCTCCGCTTTGGGCGTGAACCATGTCATGTCCTTCTGAGCCTGAAGCGGGGAGCAGGCCCCTGTGAGGCTTGGCAGGGGGCTCTGTCCAGGGCAGATTCTTCCTTTTTCTCATCTGCAACTGAACACGGCTACCGCCTGCTGACCTGGCAGAGGGCAAGTGATGAGACAGAGGTCAAATTCTGCACACACGGAGCATTTCTGCCTGAACAGACAGCTTCCTTTCTTTCTTTTTTCTTTCTTTCTCTCTCTCTCTCTTTCTTTCTTCTTTCTTCTCTTTCTTTTTCCTTGGCCCCCTGTCCTTCCCAGAATCAGTCCAGCTGTTCACAGACTGGGCTCCCTCTTGGCCCTGGGTATACTCTGGGGCAAAAACAGGCTCACCCCTGAACTGGCTGAGTGGGGAGGGAAGAGAAGGGCCTTACTTCTGTGGCCTGGGAGGGAAACGACTGCACTTGCACAGGGAGGGAGGGGGGAGCAGGTGGCAGCCCTGCTCCTGGCCCTGCCCTCACTGCTCTCCCTGGGGACCTGCAACCAGTGGCTTCTGCGGGCAAGGTGGCCTGACACCCTCTTCCTTCAAACTATCCCGTCCATGGACCTGCTCTCAGGCCCTCCCTTGCTTGAGTTCCTGTCTACCCCCCCCCCCCCCCCCCGCCAATGCTAATGGAGAGGGGCCCTGGGTAAAGAGGCCAGTTTATCTTCACTCCCATCTCCCATGGACCTGTGGCCTGCAGACATGCTGGTTCTCTCTGAAACCATGATTGCCCAAATTCCAGAGGTTGTAGCTTACAGAAAACAAACTCCCATTTAAGAACCTGTTAAGGAGCCAAGCTGAAAGCAGCAAAGGGGGTAAGTAGGAGGGAGCAGTGGGGGCTCAAAATCTGTTTTCCTTGACACCAGGTTTGACCCCTGAGACCAGTTGTGTGCAGACACCTGCCGGAAAAGCCCATATTGAGATGAAGGTGGCTTCAGAACCACAGGGAGCCTGCAGGAGCCAGGCAGGGACAGTTGAGAGTGAATTGTTCTTACAGTGTCTTGCTAAGGGCAAATCTGACCCTGAAAGAGCTGCTTCTTCCAGATGGCACTCCCAGCCCTCTCAACCTCTGCACCAGCCTTTAGAGCTCATGCAGCTGAGAGCACAACCCCCAGGGCCCGCATCTCCACCTGGGCGACCTCCAGGGTCTTTGAGTCTTGGATTTCTCATGGGCAAAATGGGGATGAGAGCTCCGCCTCACTTCAGTTCAGTAGGAGAGAGAAATGTGCATGATTGCTGCCTGGTAAACCAGCAAGAGCTGTAAATTGAGAAGAGATCACACATTTTAAAAATATATAATAATATGTCCCACATCTTCTTTATCCTGTCCTCTATCTCAGGACACTGGTTGTCTCCATGTCTCGGCCACCTTGAATAATGCTGCAGAAACCATAGGGGTGTGTATGTCTTTGCAAATAATTGCTGAGGTGCTGGGCTATATGGCAACACTATTCTTAATGTTCTGAGGAAACCCCACAATGGAATACTGCTCAGCCATAAAGAAAGATGAAATACTGCCATTTGCCACAACACGCTAAGTGAAGTAAGTCACAGAAAAGTTAAGAACCATATGATTTCACTCACAGGTGGGATGTAAAATTGAAAGTGACACATGAATAAACAAGACAAACAAACAAACAAAAACTCACAGACACAGATGACAGTGTGGGGGAAGAACAGGGAGCTGGGGTAGTAAAGGATAAAGGGTCAGATACATGGTGACGGAAGATTCGACTTTGAGTGGTAAACACAATTCAGCATACAGATGATGCGTCATAGAATTGTATACTTAAAGTCTATATAATTTTTTTAACCAGTGTCACCCCAATAAATTTAATTTAAAAAACAAATCTATATATTTAACGTATATAATAAATATAGACAGGGTGGAGCAAAAGTAGGTTTATAGTTGTGCATACACAAAACACATTCTTGCATTATGATTTATTAATTATTGTATTATTTTTCATACGAACAGCTGTAAACCTACGCTTGCCCCACCCTGTATAATATATAATTTAATATAACTCACAGACCCTGTCATGAGCCCTGCCAGTTCATATGGTGTTCAGAAGTCCCTTCACTGTCCAAGCCTCAGTTCCTGCATCTGCAGAGTGAGATGAGCCCCCTTACCCTACAATGCTGCTGGGCAGCCGGGTCAGCTGGTGGCATGTCCTGTCTGCAACCACCTGAAACCATCTGATATTTGGCCATATTGCAGGTGTCACTGGACACAGGACCTGCAGCATAACTGTGACTGCCTCGAGAGGCAGCTTCGTGCTTGGTCCCTGGGGAAAGACACTTGTCCTCATAAGTTTAAGCTTTGATTTCCCTTTACCAACTCTAATGGGCTCTTTCTACCGAGGTTGCATGAGATGGCCGTACAGCTATGACTCTCACCTCTGCACGGTGGTATATCAAAAATATGGGCTTTTTGAGAGCTCTGGGGCACAACAACCAGTGGTGCTGCTGGCCCAGGTACAAACGGAGGCCATCCATCTGGTTGATAACGACCTGGTGTGCAAAGACCTTCACTCTGTCCGGCCACTGCAGTCCATGTGCTTTTCTTGGCATGCTCTGGGCAGGGGGGCTGACTCCTCCTGAGTTATGAGCACTGGAGTTTGAGCTTCCTGCTCAAAATCTCAACTCCAGTCAACTGGTAGACAGAATTATACCCACACTGACCTGCTGAAGAAGCCGCAGAAGTAAATATTGCCTCGGGTCAGATTCCCTCCTGGAATCTCAGAACTTTGTTGAAAGCTGCCGAGACAGGGGTAATACATCACCACCACCCGCCTCTGTTTACAGCCGGGTAATGACTTTTATGACTGCCTCTCTCCATCCTGAATATTTGTTTTATTGCCCCTATAGGGAGATTTTTCCATTTGGCAAAAATCATCCAATGGTTTCAGTCATGTTAACAACTGCTCATTAAATGCAGAGGGGTAAACAGAGAAACAAAGTCTTTTTTTATTTGCTATTTTTTTCTGTTTTTGAAATTTATGTAAGAAAATCATGGGTTGGCCACCAGAGAGCGAAGAGTGCTCAGATGTTCTCCTCGGCTCCTGCCTAGGTGGGGACCCCTCAGGAAGCTCTCCCTGCCCCTCAGAGAGGCCATACCTTCAGTGAGGACAAGGACAAAGGTTTCAGTCTGTTTCAAGGTAAGGACCTGTTGTGTGATCTGCAGGTTTTGGCCCCTTGATGCTCAATTATTCTTCCCCTGTGGTCCAGAAAGCAGAAGACATATCTTCCTGTCCCTGGTGGAAATAAGGCTCAGGCTGGGGCATCTACAGCTGACAGATGTGAAGTGGCTAGAGGGGAGACCCAAGTGGATCGGTAAGCAGATGGGCGAATGGGCAGATGGGTGGGTGGATGGATGGATGGATGGACGGATGGGCAGATGGGCAGATGGACAGACAGGTATATGGTTGGATGAATGGACGGTGGTTGAATATGAGAATGGATAGATGGATGAATGGATGAGTGAAAGGATGGATGGATGGATGGATGGATGGATGGATGGATGGATGGATGGATGGATGAAAGGTTAGACTGCAGATTTATGGAGGAAGTGTAGCACCTCTTGGTGACATAGCCTAGGGCTCTGAAGCATTGAGGCAAAACTTGTGTACTTTATAGAGACAAAGGGAGTAGCAGTCATCAATCACCTGGCTGCAAGCACAGAAACTTCATCCTGGGAATCTAAGAAGAGAAAGGCGGATGGAAGCTGGAAGCCAACTAGGCTGCATGGTGAGAACCAAGTTCCCAGTCAGCATCCTGGGTTGCATTGTCTAAAAAGGAAGAAGGGAAAGAAGAAGGAAGGAAGGAAGGAAGGAAGGAAGGAAGGAAGGAAGGAAGGAAGGAAGGAAGGAAGGAAGGAAGGAAGGAAGGAAGGAGAAAGAAAGAAAGAAAGAAAGAAAGAAAGAAAGAAAGAAAGAAAGAAAGAAAGAAAGAAAGAAAGAAAGAAGGAAAGAAAGAAAGAAAGAGGAAGGGAGGGAGGGAGGGAGGGAGGGAGGGAGGGAGGGAGGGAGGGAGGGAGGGAGGGAGGGAGAGGGAGGAAAGAAAGGCCCTAAGTTTCAAATTCTATGCTTGAAAAAATATCCCCAAACAAAATATATTTTAACAATTTGTTTAACCTCCCAGGCTGCTCTGGAGCATTGGGGTGGGGAATGGGTACCTTACAGATGCTGAGCAATGCTCTCCACCTGAGTTCATCCCCCACTTACATGCGCTAGGCCAGGCTGCCAGTGGGACCAGCCTTTGCCCCTGCCTAAAACAGAAGGAAGGGGTGTCAGGGGCTAAGCTTCACATCCATCTGCCCCAAACAGAGAGAGGAAGGCTGGGGCTGCCTGGGGATGCCTCTTCTTGCCTCAGGCCTGGCCAGGACTGTTTCTGGAAGGTCAGGGCTGGGGTTAAACTGCTGATAGCAGAGAGGAGAGTAAGACAAGATCATCCCCCACTGCTTTGCTGTCCAGGTTTCCAACATCATAAAAGGGTGTTGTAATAAAGCTTAAGAAACCCCTACTGAGAAAGTGGGAGGTTCCAAAATGCCCTCCCAGACTCTTCCCCCCTCTGCCCACATGTACTGATGGCCCAGACAGAAAGCTCACAAAGGGGGAAGCCATTGGGTTGGGAAGAGTGCAGACTCCCGAGAAGGGTTGCCAGACTCAGCAAATAAAAATCCTGGACACCTAGATAAACTTGAATTTCAGATGAACAACGAATGACTGCTTTTAGTGTAAGTATGCCTCATGCAATATTTGGAACACATTTATACTAAAGAAAAGGTCTTGTTTACCTAAAATTCAAATTTAACGGGGTGTACTGTGTTTCATGTGACAAACCCACTCCTCTGTCCTTCACCAGGGACAGCTCTGCTCTGGAGCCAGGCTGCCTCGACTTCAGTCCTGGCTCTGCCAGAGTGTAGCTGTGTGATCCTAGTTCCCAAATCTAAGATATGGGGTGAATTTAATCCACTTCTAGGTAGGTATGAAGATAAAGGAGGGGAAATGTGTATAACCCTGAGTAACTCCTGTGTAAATGTTACAAAACCTCCCAGGACTCACACTTCCTGTCACCTGGGGTTTATGGTACGAGCCGATGCCTGCTTCAATTTTGGAAACTTCCACCGAGGGTCAGATGCTGACAATAGTTTGCCCAGAGGCAGGAGTGACAGGAGAGCAGGGTGGGGTCAGGAACGGCAGAGGGGACCTGGACCTGACTCACTGTTTTTGTGATGGGGTGCAGGCAGAGTTGAGGCAGAATGTGAAAGCTGGTGTGGGGGGCCCTTGGGCCTGATCTGCCCTAGCACATTAGCCCTGGTAGCCCATGCTTCTGAAGCATGTCCCAGAAAACACGGCCCCTGCTTTGAATGCCAGCTGAGGGAAGAGTCTTTGGGCTCAGCCGCCTGAGACAGACCTGGCTTGCTGGGTGTGCTGTTCAGCTAGGGTGAGTTGTGCTCCCAAGCATGCAGGATCCCTGGCTCAGCCTCCCCGAGTCTTCCCCTCTGTGATGGCCTGGGCTCCTGGAGTCAATTTGGGATCGCATAGCCAGCCGACAGCTGCGGAGCCCTGGCCTCAGGTACAGCACTGCAAGAGGAGCCCTGCTATGGAGGTGACATGCGTCCCTGCACAAGCTTCCAAGGCCCTGCTGATGTTCCAGAATCCAAAGACGCTGACCCAAAGAGTTGTGCCTTTGCCCTGGCCAGCCCTGCCATGTTGGCCAAGTTCTTCCACCACTCAACTTGGGCCCCTTGTCTTCAAAGCTGAGATATTAGGGCTTGCTCTGTGAGTTTGGTCTTTGAAAGAAGCAAATGTGACAAATTTAGAGAAAGCAAGCTAAAGAACTATGTAAATATCCTCCCAAGGGCCTTCTCTAGGCCAAGGGGTTTCATACTTCGTATATCCCAGTACCAACTCTGAGAACTAGCATACCCATTCCACAGACGACAGCCTTAAGGCTCTGAGGACTTGTCCTTCTCATGGGGCCTCCTGGTTCCCAGGGTGAGACACCGACCTACTCATGAATTCCAATGCTAGATGTTAAAGGTGGGAGAGCAGAGGTGGCTGGGTGGGGCACAGTTCATGCAGCTATCTCCTGTCGTGCCCCTCCTGGCCACCCTCAAAACTGGGAGAAGAAAGACTCCTAGTTGGGATGGAAGAGACAGTAACCAGGGCCAGGAGGTAGGATCTCATGTGTCCCCGCACCTTCCTAGGCCCTGAACGCCCCTTACTGAGGATTCTCTGGCCTTGCCTGGATGACAAAAGTGAAGAAGATGCCATCCCTCATACGATTTTATTTTACTACTTTGGGCCAGATGGTTTGTTTAAAAAGGGGGAAAGCCCTGGCCAGGAGGCTCATGTGGTGGAGCATCACCCCATACACCCAAAGGTTGTGGGTTAGATTCCCAGACAGGGCACATACCTAGGTTCCTGGTTCGATCCCTGGTCTGGGTGCATAGGAGAGGCAACCAATCTCCCTTCCTCTCTCTCTCCCTCCCTCCATCTCTCCCTCCCTGCCTCCCTCCCTTCCTCTCTCTCTATAAATCAATAAAAACATATCTTCTAGTGAGGATTGAAAAAATTAATTAAATAAACAAATAGGGGGAGAAAGTGTCAACTAACACAAAAATGTTCTTTGTGCGTCACTTTCAAATTTCAGGTCTTTCTGTATCACTGATTTTTGATATATCTTCAACTGCTTATACTATTTCATGCTGTCAGTTTAAATCCAGTTAGTTTTTAAAACTTAATCATATATTTAAAAAAATGGAATCAATCCTGAGTGTCTGCTTTAATATGCCAGTTACACTCTTTTTCTTATTACTTTTAAAAATAAATACATAAATCTGTATTTTTAAATAATGTTTTCAGAGTACCACCTAAAGTCATCTTGTTGGAAAACACGATGGAAAACAATGATTTGGTGCAAACCTTCAGCCTTGAGCTAAGGTCCTTCCTCAAAAGCCCACCCATTAAACCCCGAGGGAGTGCACAGCCCGGGCAGGGGCGAGGGCCTGGGGCAGGTACCTGGGGTTTAGCGATCATAACACACAATTGGGATTTTATAATTATTTACTTTTTTATTTTTTTAATCCTCGCCGAGGATATTTTTTCCATTACTGTTCAGAGAGAGTGGAATGGGGAAAGAGAAAGAAAGAGAGAGAGAGAGAGAAACATCGATGTGAGAGAGACACACCGATTGGTTGCCTCCTGCCCACGCCCCAAGCAGGGCCGGGATGGAGCCTGCACCCAAGGTGTGTGCCTTTGGTTGGAAATGAACCCGGGACCCTGAAGTCCTCCTTCCGAGGCTCTAACCACTGAGCGGAACCAGCCAAGGCTAATCGGGCCTTTTTACTATCTGCCAGACTCCTGCCTCCCTCCCATGCTGAACTCCCCAGGAGTAAGGTGTCCTGAGGAGGAGCAGCTCTGAAAGCGGAGGAGGGACCATCTGGAGGATTCCACAGGGAAGGGGCAGTGCTGTGGGTCTTGGTGGGAACAGAGCCCCCTGGCAGAGAGGAAGAGAGAGGTGAAGTCTTTCAAGCAGAGATAGTGGGTGGCCTAAGCAAAGACAGGAGGAAGGTCTCTGCTGGGCTCTGGTGGGCTCTGCTGCCCTGCGTTTGGGAGGCGGCCCTGTGGCTGAGCCCAGGTTACAAAGGCACAATCTGCTGGCTCTTGACCCCCAGAGCGTGGGCCTGTGCAGGGTTTTAAATTTAAATAGCTTGCCAACTAAAAAATTGTGGAATTTTACCTAAAATACAGATCCTTGTCTTTCCTATTTAAGATCCCTCCCTTTCCCTCAGCTCCATGCTTCCGTAGCACTTAATGATCTTCAGCCTTCTATAAATTCTGCGGGTAAATTACCTGTTTAGTGCCCTCCCCCCCAAATGTAAACTCCAGGAGGACAGGGGTTTGGTGGGATTTTGTGCTTCCTTTACTAAACTATTTCAGTATTAAAAACGTGCCTGGCACATATCAGGTGCTCAATAAACATTTTAGTAAATGAATAGTGGAGGTGTAGGTCCTGGCGTTTCAGGGCACCGCCAGCCAAGAAGCCCTAGTTCCCCTCTGCCCCAGGCCAGGCAGGCCTCTCCCAGGGGCTCCCCCAGGCTGCTGGGGCAGCACCTGATTTTGTGGCAAGAAGGAAGCAAGTGAGAGGCTTTGCATTTGCTTTGGGTAGACTGGCAGGCGAGGCTCCCCGCAGCTCGCGCCAGGTTCCGGCCTCCATGGGGTGCCCCTAAATCCGGGCCGCAGAATTTTTCCGGCTGCTCAGGGATGCGGGCGAGCCTTAGCTTTGATCCTCCAGGACCTCGCGGCCCCCTTCCCGGGACTGGACGGGAGGGGGCAGCGTGCAGAGGGGGAGACTTCGCCACCAGAGGGCGCCCGAGCCCAGCCGCCCGCTCCGTCCCGCGCGCTGCGGAGAGGGCTCTGGAGCTCGCGGATGATCCGCTCCAGCGCCAGCCGGGAGAGACCGGGGCCGGTCCCGAGACGGTCTCCTCCACCCGATGGCTAGTTCTTCCAGGCGGACAGAGTCAGCGGGGTTCCCGGCTCTACGCCGGCGCCCCGAGTGAATGAATGAATGAACAGTGAGTGCGGGTTCACAGCGCATTTAATTGGGGCCGGGAAGTAGTTTTGGAGAAAAAGACAAAAGACACCCATCCCCAAGGCGGGAGTCCCGGAGCTCTTGCAGATTCCCCCTCGGAGGACACCCAGCTGGATTAGAAGAGCCCGGGCGCGGTGGGCCCACCCCGCTTCCCCGATGGTCCAGGCTACTGTACTCCTCTGGGACAGAGACCTGTCCCCACTGCTCGTCCTTCGATGGACACGGGGACCGAATCCACTCCACTGCCTGGAAAGGGCAGGGAGATACGACTGGAGCAGCCTGTGGTCACTGGGGAGGCCCAGAAGGGCGCCCTTCTCACCCCCGCGCCTCCCGGGACAGCCCCCGCACCCCTTCCCCTCCCCTGAAGCCATCTCGGGGTGTCCAGCTGGGGCGCGGCGGCCTCCCAGGGAGTCACCTCCATGCTGTTCTCTGGACTAGAAAGGCCAACGCCAGGGGCACTGTCAAGGGAGCGCAAAGAGGAAAGAAAAGGGGCTCTCCTCGTAGCACGCTGGGTCCTGCAGGAGGTCCCGGAGAGAGGGAGAACACCGACGTTTACACAGTTATTTCTGGTTCAGTTTGCTGAGCGCTGAGGCTTCTCAGTGCCCAGGGGCGTCTTTGCCGATTTTCCCAGTTTCACCCCGAGGAATTGTGATTAGCCCGTTTCTCCGTCGGGGGACGGAGGTACAAAGGGCTGAACTTCCTAAGAGCCACGGGCGACCTGCTTTTGCTTCCTTTTGGTGGCGCAGCGCCCTGTGCTAGAGCCCCAGTTTTACAGGCGGGAAACTGAGGCTTGGCCAGCGAGCAACAGCGCCGGCCTGCTGGGTGCCCGAGTTTCTCTGACTGCAAAGGCAGGTCTCCCACCATCTCAGGCTGAGCTCTGGGGCCACCGCGCCGAGGGCCTGGCCAGAGGTCACCTCCAGGTCCTGCGTCAGAAAAACAAGACTCTCGTGGCCACTGCATCTGATGCGCCCGTCGCAGCTGGCCCTGCCCCTAGGCTCGACTTTTTCTGTCTTTGGTTCTCATTCCGATCTTGCCTTTTGGACTCGATGCCTCCATCTGAACACTGGGGACAATAACCAGCCCTTCAGGCCAGCCTCACTGCGCGCCAGGCCTTCCGAGGGGGCCCAGCGCACCCGCACGGGCCAAAGGCCAGAGCGCACGGCGCCCGCGGACACCCTGGCGCGGAGGAGAGGGGGCGGGAGGGGGCGGTTGGAGAGGCTCCGTGGGACCCTAGCTGGTCAGAGCCCCGGCGGTCGCGGGGTTTGGCTCGGGGCCCGCCCCTCGCCGCGCGTCCCGCCCCCGGGTCCCGCCCGCCCGCTCGCGCTCTAAAGCGTCGGGAGCGCTTCCCCGGCTGCCACACTTTCACTCTCCGCCCCTGCAGCTCGGCGCCTGGCCTCGGTCCTCCCGCTCCTCCCGTCGGTGCCATGAACGCCAAGATCTTCGCCCTGCTGGCCCTCGGGCTGATTGCGCTCTGCCTCAGCGACGGTGAGTGCGCGGGGCGCGGCGGCCGCGCAGCCGCCAGGCTCCGGGCTCGGTTCAGAGCTCCGGGCTCCGCGCGGGGCCGGGCTCCCGCGCCTTCGCCCGCGCCACCCGCAGCCAGCCCAGCTCGCACCAATTCCCGCCGCTCCGCGTGGAAAGACGCAGCCCGTGTGCGTTCAGCGGCGGGCGATCCCTCGGGGCGCGTCCAGGGTCCCGCGCGCAGCGGAGGCGCGGACGGAGGCTTCGCGCTTCGCAGCCGGGCTCGGCCCGGGGCCGCGGGCAGCCGCCAGACCTCGAGCGGCTGCAGAGCGAGGCTCGCGGGAGCGCTGGGTGGGCGCGCCCGGGCGCGTTTCTGAGAGGGCGCTGGAGGGGGTGGCGGCCGCGGGTCCCCGGCCCTTGCCCTTCCACCCCGCAGCTGGTACCTTCCCGCGGCTGGCTGGGTTTCCAGAGGCGGGTGGGCCCCGGGGCTGGAGGTGAGGCCGGTGGGTGGATGGTGTACGAAAGAACTCTTTGCAAGACTGACTCAGATCGCTTGTAGTAGCTGTGCGACCTGGCGCAGCAGCGTTGCGGCCCCTCCACGCGTGGCCGGCTCTCGCTCTGCAGCCTCCCAAGCCGGACTCGGAGGGTGGGTGGTACCGAGCAGCTGTAGGGTTTGCGCCACCCACCTGGTCGCGCTTCCACACAGCTCCGAGGTCCGAAGCGACCCGACCAACCTGGGCACTCGTCCAGCCATGGCCTCCCTGTCTCTTCACGGGGTCCCTCTAGAGCGGCCCTGGGGTCATCAGAGTCGGGCATGCCCTACTCCCCGAAACACACCTGCAGAAATGCGTCTTTGTGCAGCCGTGGGAGCTGGCCACCTCCGAACGAGCACTGCAGCAAAGTTCAATCGCCAAGGCCTTAGGCATTGTGCAAGGTGGTGTCCAGTTTCACTGGGAGAGGGAGAGCTTTTTTTTCTTTTGAAGCTTGAGAGAATCTCCCTGTCCTGTCACAGGACACCACTGCTGCTGCAAACCAAAATAAACTGTTACCAAAAAAAAAAAAAAAACCAACAACCCCCCCCAAAAAACCATGTTAAGTTTACAACAAACTCTGCAAAGGGTTGCAGGACACTCAGTGCTCTTGGTGCAGCTGAGATCTCTGTGGAGCCCAGGTCCTGGAGCTCTAGGCTGGGTTGAGGGAAGACCCCCTGCTGCATCCTGGCAGGGGTAATGGGGAAGCCAGTGTGGGTAAGGTGAGCATGCATGCAACTGGACCAGGCAGGGGAGCGGGGGCTAACAGGGGTTCTTGGCTGACCTCTGGAAAATGTTCTCTGAAAGTGTAGCAAGTTGCTGGTCAGAGCTGCAGAGGGACTAGATCAAAGACAATTTAAAATTTTCTCCTGGCTGAAACAGTATCCCAGGCTATGGTCTTCACATTGACTCCCCAGGTCATGGAAGCACTCTGGTTCGGGAATTTACAATTGAATGGCCTGGTGAGAGTGGAGTTTCCACCACACACCTCTCTCTGGAGAAATGATGCTGTCCCTAGCTGCAGAAAGGACTGGAATGCAAGCACCCAGATCATTGAGTCCTAGGCATAGCTGACCTGGGCAGAGCACGACCACAGACTCCTCCCGACCCTGGGAAGGGCTGGTCACTTGCCCCTCCTGGTACCCAAGTGGCCAGGTTAGGGTCCTGGGCCCCAGACTGGTCTGGTTCTCCTTGCATGCCTAGGCCAGAATGCAGGTTTTTTAACTCCTGAGGCTTGTGTACCCATGCTGAGTTCCAAAGCTGCACTTCAGAGATACGCTTGTTTAAGCTCAGGCTTGGGACCTTGCCCTTCCTCCACTGGGTGACCTTAGCCAAGACGCTGGTCTTCTGGGTGCCCCAGCTTCCAGGGGTTAAACCTAGGGTGACCCCATTCCCAGGCCTGGTAGGAGCATCTGACCAGGGCCTGTCTCTTCATTAGAGTGGAAGGTTCTCTGGCAACTACTCTGAAATAACGCCAAGGTCCCAACCCTTGTAACACCTGGGCTAATAAGGTGTGTTTCTTGTCCCATGGAGTTATATCCAAAGCAGCTGGAAAAGTTAGTAGTACTGACAAAAAGCTGTAGGAAAGGACACCAAGTGGACACATCTCTGAGTTCTCTCAGTAAGTGCACTTGGGCTGTGTCACTTTAGAAAACTATTGGCCAGGTCGCTCAGTTGGTTAGAACCTCGTCAGATGTGCCAAGGTTGCAGGTTCCATCCCTGATCAGGGCACGTACATCACTCAGTGAATGCATGGGTAAGTGGAACAACAAATCCATGTTCCTCTCTCCCCCTCTCCCTTCCCCTCTCTCTCTCAAATCAATAATAATAATAATAACAATAAAACTATTGAAATTCCCCACTTGATAGATAGGCAGTTGGGTCCTGGGAGCAGGAGTACGACTTGCCTTTAAAGGAACGGCCAATCCCAGAGGATGGGGGGGAGAGGTAAAAAAGAGAAAGCCTGTGTTTTGAGTCCAGACTAGGCCTGATCTGCACTGTGTGGAGCCAGGACACCTTCCTGGACACTAGAGAGCAGCAGCCCCCGCCCACCACGTACCTTCCAGCTCCCTGTTGCTCTGGGGTTGGGGCCTGTCCTGGCTCACCACAGCGCCAGTCCCTGCTCAACTCAGGAGGACCCGTGAGAACTCTAGGGAAACCTGCAGGTAGGACATTCAGAGGGGAACCTTGGCTCCTCCTTGACCCAGGCTGCCTAGCCCCCAGCCCCGGGGTTGCTTTCCCAGGTTATCTGCTTACCAGGTAGTACAGAAAGGGAGATGCCTGTGCAGTTGCTGAGAGCCAGGCCCCAGCAGAGACTTTCTGGAGTTGCTTGGGGTCCATGTGAGGCTGCTCAGTGCTCTTCTGAACTGAGTCCACTGAGCGTCCTGAACCTGACTTTCTTCCTCCTGGCGTTCAGGGCTCTGAGTTTGGTTCAGGGGTGGGAGGTCTGTTCATCCCCGGACTTGGTGGCTAAATAGGCTGCTATACCCAGGCCATGCCATTTCTCAACTGAATGCAGCCTTTAGAAAATAAAAATTTAAGAAGTCTCTAATTTGCAAGGTTTCATGCAGCTTCCCCAGTCTCTTGCCCAAAAATGCAGGACTTCAGAACCACCGGAGCTCTGTAAACAAGAGCCCTTTAAAAAAAAATCTCCAGACTAAATATTCTCAGACATACACTTAATCCCTGATGAAAGGATCCACAAATTCAAATAATTTGGGTTATTAAGTAAGGCTTGGATAAAATCTGCTGGGAAAACCCTCACAAATCCCAGCCTCCCAGGGCTTGCAATTCTAAACTTAAAGGGTAAGGGTGGGTTCTGCAGGAGCCCTTTGCTAATTTACACTAATGAGTGTCAATTATGGCATTTTGCAAATTGGTGATTTTGCAAACAAAGATATAATACAGCCCAGGAGGCTGTAGGGTCCTTGCACAGGCTATGAAAGCCTATTTGACTCCAGCCCTGATAATCTCCATGCCTTCTGGGAAGTGCTGGAGAGAAAGCTGGCCCTTGTCCTGCCCTCTGGGGACTCCCAGGTAGGAAGCCAGCCAGGATTCTTTTGTGGTTGCCTGGGCTTAAGGTAAATGAGCCAAGAAGACTGCAAGTGGGGGAGGGCAGGATCCCCAGGAGATCACTGGTGGCTCCAAGGATGAGGCCAGTGGCAGAGGAGGGAGGAGAGGGACCCTGGAGCCTCCTTATTTCCCCTCCCCCTTTCTGAGTAGGGAAGGCTTTCTCATTTGGCTTTGGAGGAGTCACTTTTGCAAAGAATAACTGGGAACCTCAGTACCTTTGACTGAAATAGTTCTCTCCTGTGATTAACACCCTTTATCTTAAGAAATCTGAGCAGGGGCTGCTTATTGTAATTTTCCCACTCTCCCTCCTAAGTCCATCTCCCCACAGGTTCTCTTGGCCTCTGGCCCTGTGGAAGTTGAGCCTGAGCCCACCAGATCTCACTGTGCTGCCCAAGGGGGGAGGTCTTTGCCAGGACACACCAGTGGCTCATCCCATCGCTCTCCACCCTACCCTCGTTCCACCATTGTTTCCTCAGCTGCACACCCAGATATGTGTGTGTCTCAGGCCTGGCAGGACTGTAACAAGCCACCTTATACTTGTCACCTCCTGCAGGGAAACCGGTCAGCCTGAGCTACAGATGTCCTTGCCGATTCTTCGAGAGCCACGTTGCAAGAGCCAACGTCAAGCATCTCAAAATCCTCAACACTCCAAACTGTGCCCTTCAGATCGTGTAAGTCTGAGCATTATCGGGAATGTTGCATTTAATGGGCACAGTAGCACGTAACGGGCATGCTCCGTGGAGCTAGAGAAAGGACACCAGCCAAGTGTCCAGCCTTGAACTTGGCACAGAGGCAGCTATATTACCACAAGGACTTTGAGTGTACCACCAGGCAGAAGTTCCCAGAGCCACGCTTCCCTTCAGGGCCTTGCTGCGCTTACAGTGGTCCTTCCCTCTTCTTTCCAAGCCTGCCCCTCGGCACAGGAAGTGGCCACGCAATGGGATGCTTCCCCAGACTAGAGAAACGCTGACGTCACCAAAGTTTGTGCCCGAGTTCAGTACCCTAGCCAGTCCTTTCCTGGTACTGTTCTGTCCTGCCTGTTTCGGGGCTTTGGTATTATAAGTTAGTCCTTCCTCGGGGAGCACAAACTCACAAGACCCAAATCCAGTTGAGGTTATCTTTAACTATTATCAGCTCGTAACTGCGTTTTCTCAAGTACAACACATGAGTTTTAGGTTTTGCTGGTGCTAACATTTTATTTCATTCATGTGGGAAATGAGACAAACCAAAATCACACATACATGAGACTAAGATCTGTGGCCTACCGTGCAGAGGGCCGGACGAGGTGTGGGAGAAAGCCACCGTGGCTGTCCACTGCTGGCCATTCTGCGCGCCCGTGCCAGTGAGCATGCTAGCATGTCTAGACTCCAGGGAGGTGACTCGAGGGGTCCCCTGGGGAGAGCTCACCTCCTGCAGAGTCCCAGTGCTAGAAACAGATGGGACACAGCAGTTACAATAAAAACTGCAACTTCCTAAAGACTTTTCTGCACAACACCAACTGTTTTTAGGTTTGGTTTTCCTTGGTGTGTGGTTTTTTTTTGGTGGGTTTTTTTTGTTTGTTTTTTCCTAGCCTTTGATGCCTTGATGTGCTTACAGATGTTTTAGGGCCTAGAAGATGAATGTTTTTATTTACTTTGCTTATAATAAAATGCTATCTGTCTGTTGGGAGGTGCTTTATCAGGGTTTGAATTTATTTAGTATGGGCCAGCTTTATAGTATGGATTATGCTGGTTCACCTGCCCAGGAATGCACCTGGAAGGTGAGAAGCCAGATGCAATTCTCAGGCCGGGGCAAACACAAAATTGGTACACAGTGGTCCCCAGATCTGAACCCCCATCCACTCTGCCTCTAGGCTTACTTTTATTTCTCTCTTCCATGTACTATCAAGATGATTCACCAAAATAAAAATCTGCTTGTTTCTCTCCAATTATAATCCTCACAAGGTCCCACAATCTTGCAGATAAAGTCCTACGCTTTGCCCCTGCATCTGGCACAGGCTTCGTGAGCATCCCGTCTCCTGCGGTTCCCTCCCAGGCTGTTCTCTTACCCTCCGGAGTATTTACACTTGGTGGTTCCTCCTCCCCCTTTGCCCAGCTCCTACTTCTCCAAGCTGCAGTGCCGATGATTCCTATGGGGGTGCTGGGCCAAGCAGGCGCCTGGCTGCAGGAGGGTCCTGCGTGGGTGGCGGGGGAGCCGATGTGCAGGTCTCAGCAGAGCTTCCTCCCGCGCTGCACACGCCGCCTCTCCTGTCGTTGCAGGGCCAAGCTGAAGAGCAACAACCGCCAAGTGTGCATTGACCCGAAACTGAAGTGGATTCAGGAATACCTGGATAAAGCTTTAAACAAGTAAGCACAACAGCCAGAAAGGACTTTCCACTAGAGCCACTGGAGGGAAGCTAAGACTGTGTGGAAGTCCTGAGAGGGCAGAGGCGTGGGGGAGGACCGGCGCGGGGGGGCCAGGCTGCTCCTGGCAGCGCGTCGCCCGGGAGCGGGCGGGAGGCCGGCCGGCATGTAGACGTCCGCATTTATAGCCTATGGTACGATATCACAGCTTATATTCATTCACCCGGACCCTTGCACATTGGCTGCTTTACAACTGGGGTTTCTCTAAGAAATTGTATTATCCCAGCAGCATCTCCCACCAGCCACTTCCCCGTGATCTTCACAGTCATCATCATTCCCATTACCCTTTTTAAAATCGATGGTTACTTTAATATCTGTATTTGGTTTGCTTTGGATTTTTTTCCCTCTTCTCCCCTGGGGAGTCTGAGCGCAGTCAGGCGATGGCCATGCATGGAGCTAAAAAAAGTGTCCCTCCTCCAGAAGCTGAGGCCTGGAGGCCGATGTGGGTGGGTCTCTTGGGGCGCACCCCTCCTGCAGGGCAGCCGTCAGATACTGACCACACTGGGCAGCTGCCAGCACCCCCTCTTTCAAGCTCCGCGAATGGACCTGCGGGCTCCAGGCGGAAGCCATCGCTGGGACTGTGCTGAGACCCTCCCCAGCCACCCGCCTGTCTGCCTGCAAGAGCATGCTTTCCCCTCGCTTCCGCTCCCCGCTCTGTGCTCAGGGAGGAAGGTGGGCCTTGGGGCTGCAGCCCGCAGCCCCCTCCTCCCTTGCCGTCCTCCTGCTCAGGCCCTCTGTGAGAATCGGCTCCGCCTCCCCCAGAGTGGGGCTGGCCTCCTCCTGGGGCATGGAGACCATGTCTCCACCTTCCCACGGAAGACCTGTCTCTGCAAAGTCAAAAGTAATTTCAGTCTGAGAGCTTCTCAGAGGAATTCGGTTTCTGTGATTGCCTCTGAGGCCTGTGTGTGCCCCGGGGGCTCTACAAATGCTAAGTTTTCTGAAATCTGAGGTGAACAATTAAATGAATAAACAAGCCTCTTGCCACTAACTCCTGCTCCAGAAGCCACAACAGCCACAATCAGATATGCTGGCAAAGTGAAATTTCCACCCATAAATGTGATCCACAGACGGGCCTGGTGGTATTTGTAACTTTTTGCAAGGCATTTTTTTATATATTTTTGTGCACAATTTTTTAAACATTTCTCTATAAAACAAATGTATTTCAGAATATATTTATAGTCGAACAATTCATACGTTTGAAGTGGAGCCATATGAATGTCAGTAGGTACATTTCTCTATTACCTGAAACTACTGGCAGTTTGTAAAGAAATACACAGAAATGTGATTGCAGCTTTTGAATGTTGGCCACAGTGTATTTTTTCACTTGTACTAAAATTGTATCAAATGTGACATTATATGCACTAGCAATAAAATGCTAATTGTTTCATGGTACAAACGTCCTACTGTATGTGGGAATTTATTTACCTGAAGTAAAACCCATTAGTTGTTGGATGTGGAGCTCTTGCACATTTCCTGAGTTTGTGAAGATACGCTGGCCCGCTGGTCAGGTGCCTTAGGTCCCTCCTGCCGAGTTCACGTGAGTTGTTAACAGCACGTGGGCCTTGCTCAGGAGCAAGTGAGATCTGCAACTCAAGTTTTTGCGGTTTTTTTTGTTTTGTTTTTTAACCCAATGGAGGCAGCAGTGCTAGTTTTCTGAAGAATAATATTTGACTCACTAATTCCTGTTCCCCTTCCTTCGCCTCAGTTCTCCTAACATCCCCATGTAATCCCTAGAGACTCAACCCTTATCATACACGCTCTCACATTTTCCCACGTAAAACCCCATAATTCCAGCCCATGGTTAATACCGAGCTTTCTCAGAAACAGGTGGCCTTATCCCATAAATCATTAAATACCATTCAGCTTGAATCATTCTAATGTGACAGTCCCAAGCCAGTTACTCTAATAAAATTCCGCTAACCAGCTCTCTCCCGCACTCTTCAGAACAATCTCAGCCATTCCCAGGGGGTTCCCAGGGGGTCCCCACAGCGTCCACTAAGGAGCAGGTGGGAAGAGGCTGCCTTCTCCTAACCTGGATGGCCTTCTAACCTCTGGCCTCTATTTCAACGCAGAGATTTTTTTACTAAAACAGAGAGTTGGACTCTGCATTGAGAAGAAAGGAGGCCTGGGAAAGCAGGTGGGGCGGGACAGAGATCCAGCCCAGCCTGGCCCTGGCTGCCTTCACACCCTTTTAGATGTGAAATCCTTTCCCCACTGGAAGCCTCAGGCAACAGCGGGAGCCAGGGTCAAGCTGGCAAATTGGCGATGGCTGTACACAGTCCACAAGTGTTGTGGAAGCCTGGCTAACGTATTTTGTTGTTGTTAGCCTTTTTTTTAAATTCAAGGCAAACGTCTAGTTTATTTTAATGAGTTACTGATGTACAGTGCTTTGCCCAGGGGCCTCCAGGCCTGAGACTGAAGACAGAGTGAAACCAATACATGGGCCAGTGTTAAATATTGTGCAGACTGAGACAGACTCTTGTTTATTTTCAACATTATTAATGGTTCTACTAATTTTATCGAAGGGGGCGCAGAGAAGAAAAAATGGGGAAAAAAGAAAAGATAGGAAAAAAGAAGCGACAGAAGAAGAGAAAGGCTGCTCAGAGAAGCAAAAACTAGTTGTCTGCCGTCGCGATGGACCGCAGTGCACTGTTCTGTCTCTCCCAGCGCTTTGTAAATTGGCTCTAAACCTCCCCCTGCCTCCTGGGGGCCTCGCAGACTCCGAGGGGGAGCAGCGCTTTGCCGCCGCTGTGGCCACACTGGCCCCTGCATTTATGTGCTTATTGAGGTCATTCCTGGTCTGCTAAATTATGAAGAAAGTAGTTGTGCAGAGACTGGGGTTGGGGTCTGGGGCATGGAGACCGTGCTCAGGACTCTGTAGAGCAGCTCTGACTCTAGACTGACCCAGGCTTCTATCTAGAGGGACCTGGGACCCGGTCATCGGCCCGGATTCCTGAGTCTCCCGCCTGCCCTCACTCCCTCTCTTAGAAGGGCCCTGAGCACGCCGGAGCTCACACCGCTCCGTGCGCCCACGGTCTGCCTTCCTGTCTGAGACCAGCAGTGACTGCCTGGCCACCACGCAGAGCCTCGGCCAGCAGAGGGCATGTGCCTTGTGCCTTCTCATTTGCTACCAGGGCTGCTGCCCATCCAGCCCTTCTTGGGGCAGAACTGGCCGCGGCCATTCCACTTGCAGGTAATAACTGGCTCCTTTTCCCAAGTGTCCTTTGCCTGGCCCACCTCTACCTCTGCTGCCTGGGGTGGGACCCCTGCAGCCGCCTCCCCAAGCCTGGGCTGTGGGAGCGGCTTCCCCTCCAAGCTCTGTGGGTCCTGGAGACCGTGTGGCGGAGCGGGTGTGAGCTCTGCTCCCCAGCGGGCAGGTGCGCGGTGCTTCTCAGGGAGCCTCTGCTCTGCGTCGTTCGCTCTGTAGATTCGTTACGTGGGTCCCACGATGTGGAGGCGCTTTGCGAAGGGCCTGCAGCTCTGGGACTCCCCGTCCACCCCTCCCTCTCCTTCTGGAAGAGTCTCCATGACCCTGCAGTTAGGTGGCAGGACACAGCTGCTTCAGTTCTCACTCATGGAAAAATCTGCTTAAAGTGACAAAATCCTAGACCTCCTCTCACTGCCTTCCCTGCAGCATTATGTCTGCGGTCTCTTGCCAAGTCTCTCTAATTTGGACCGGAAGGAGGGGTCACTGGGGAGAGCGAGGCCCCAGCGTCAGGAGTGCTTTGAAAAGGATGCCTTCACATCTCCCCTTCTGGCGACCCCAGAACACATAAACACACCCCGCACCCCGGGCCCCTGGTCATAATCTTAGTGCGTGCATCCAGGAAGATGGAGGCGATGGAGGCCACAGCTGATGGATTTCGGGAGAAGAGAGCTCAAGGTCCCTGCATGTCAGACTCGCCTGTCACACATGCCCTGTCCCCTCGTGCTCTAATGTGCCCCTTGTGGTTACAGCATAGAGCATACAGCCCTCCTTTCGCCACCGGAGAAGTGTCCTGCTAGAGCCCCGCAGCCAAAGACCTTTGTTTCCACTGCAATCCCTTTAGCTGGGGAAGGCCCCAGCCTGAGCGCCTGTTGCCAGCACTGGGGCTGGCAGGCCCGCTCCTGGGGGCTCACCTCTTCCATCACCCACTCTGCCCTCCTGCCTCTGAGGCATCGGCTATCAGCTGGCCAGCCCAGGGCTGCGTCCTCCCAGCCAAAGCCCGGCAGGCCTGGTCCGGGGGAGCCTGGCTGGACTCTTCCTAACTTACAAATGCACCAGGGAGAAGGGCAGGCCTGTGCCCCACGCTGTCCTTCACTCTTTACACGGTAGGAGCAGCCTTCTCTGCCTAGACAGGGTGGCAGGTCCCCCCTGGCACCAGGGATAGCTGGCTGCCCTCCAGCAGCAGGTCAAGCTGTTGCCCACCTGAGGTGACAAACTGCTTTCTGCAGTGCTCAGGAGGACAGTGCCCCCCACCTGTCCTGGAGGAGAGGGGCCTGCAGGGACTAAGAGCTGGCCTGGTGTTAGGATGCACAGGCCAGCATTGTCCCATCCTTTCACGGCCCTGCTGGCCCTGGGCTTCACTGTGTCTGACAGGCAGGTATAGCCCTAGCCTGGCTGAAGGGTCCTGGGTCGCTGGGGAAGAGCTGAAGAGCCGGACCTTAATGCCGTGCTGGGTTGGCACTGGGCAGAGTTCATGTGTCTGTACCAGGTGAGTGGTGTGTGAGGCCACCCCTACACCAGCCCCAAGGCCGGCCCTGGTCTGTCCACTGAGAGGTCCTGGGGCAACTGGGCGGGGGCAAAGGTGGAAGCTTTGGGTGGTGCCAAGGCTCTGGGCCAGCCGGCAGCCTGCTCCAGGCTCCGTGTGGCAAAGACAGCGCACCCTGTCCTGCCATGTGACCACTGTGCCAGGTTGGCTCCATGCCCTCACTCATCCGCTATGACCCATGCTTGCTGCACCGTCTGTCTCTCCACTTCCCACCTTCCTTCCATCCCTCTGCTTCGCCCATGCTGTCTCTCTCTCCTCCCCTCCCCAGGGCCTCAGAAGGGAGACACCGCGCCATGGAGACTTGGAGTCCAGAGGCCAGGAGTGGGGGCCTTGCTGGAGTGGGCTTGGCATCTCAGTGTGAGCCTGGCCACCGCGGGAACCTGCCTAATGGTGTCTCCCTCTCTTCCTTTTAACAGGAGGCTCAAGATGTGAGAGGCGCAGGCTGGGTCAGCCGCCTGAGGAAGCCTTACTGTGGGAGGCCGGGCTGAAGCCAGTGTTAGGAGGGGCCCCAGAGGTCTCCTTGCGCAGCCCGGGCAGGGCCGGATGTGCTTCCCAGGGCTTTGTTTTGCACAATTTGCCTTATTTTCACCATTTGATTATGTAGCAAAATATATTCTTCCTTTTTTTCATTTAGCCTGATTATCCAATGTCACTGGTGACAAATAGGAACTTAGACTAAAACCATTATTTTACTTGCTTTGTTATGATATGCTCACCATGGAGCCCCTGGTCTGACTGGGGTTCCTGAGTGTTATATTTTCCTGAGCTGCACAGGCTGGCACCCCAGGCTCAGGCAGCCTCGCCCACACAGCCCTGTCCTGAGGTGGAGAGTCACCAGAAGGGGTCAGGAGCCGACAGCACAGGCAGACCCCCTGCAGTTGGCCCTAGGCGGGGTGGGGGGGGGCCAGGTCCCGGAGGGCCGGCAGCGGGCTTCCCTGAGCCCAGGCAGCAGGAGGGAGACCAGGGCAGGGCCTCATCCCGCGCTCTCCTCTGCATCTCATCATGTTCTCCTCACATCCTCTCTCTCATCCATCACCATGCGCATCTGAGACTGTCTCCATGACCCCGGGAAAGGACTCTCTCAAGACTAAAGCTTTCATTTTAACTGGGCACCAAGAAGCAAACCAAAATGTGCTCTGCTTCAGGCCCTGGAAACACTGTGCACAGCGTGTCTGGTTTGGAATACTGTCTCTGGTCTGATCCTGTTTCTTGTTCCAAGTCAATGTCCTTGGTGCCGCCTTGTCAGTCCCTCGTGTGCAGAGGCTGAGCGAGCAGCTGTCCTTGGGCCTTCGGCCTGGCCCCTGATCAGGGCTGTGGCAATTTTGGGTGGTTGACCATGTTTTCTCCACTGATCACAAAGCCCAGGTGGATCAGCAGAGCCCAAGGGAATTCAGTTTGCAGTATGGACCTCTGGGGACACTGACCCTCAGCCTTTCCATAGATGTTGATATCAGAACTATAGACAGTTTTGTCTTTACTGTGTCAAGCCCAGCAAAACCAAGAAAAGAATTCTTAACTTTTTTTGGTTTTGAAAACCCAATCTGTAAAATAGTTAACCCTGGGTATTTCTTTTTCCTTATTAAAACCTAACCTCATCTTCTCACTGTTTGGCAATCCCATCCCCTCTCACCTGCACGGTGACCTGGGCCTCTTCTGCTGCTGTTCCCTGCGTGCCCAGGATGTCCGGCCCGGCCTTCCTCCAAGACAGGGACGGGACACATGGGAGAGCTGGTTAAGAGCCCTGATGTCTGGGATGTTTCCCTTTACTGAGAGCAGTTTGTAGAGTTAGTTACAGTAGACAATTTAAAATTTCACTTTTTAGAAAGGCAGGCACTGAGGGGCTTTTGCTTGTTTTGTTTTGTATTCAGTCTCACTAATACTTTTCCCCTTTGATTAAAGATCCAAGAAAGGTTTTAAAATTAGGAAAGTGGAAAAAGGGAAGGGCAGAACAAGGGAAGGTATCAATTGACAGGCCACTGCAAGCAACACGCAGAAAGTACGTTACAGTGAAATGACCTCGAATTCTAGGTGTTTGCAGATTTAATAATCTTTGGGTTACCAGGAGCATGAGTTAGGCATTTCCGTAAGTAGTTCTTAAAAGTGAGTCTTCATGGTAGAAGGCCATTCTGTCAGCCAACCAAGTAGTCACATCCTCTAACCAGATGTGTTATATTGAAAACATAGGAGGGGGGACCTTTATTAGTTATAAGGGATACAGAACTAGTTTCAATACCTTCTTTGAAAATTAACCTGTCGCTGCAGGGCCCCTGAATTATACATGAAATTATTTAACTTTCAGTGGGCGAGTCATTTTCCAGGTAATCCAAGATATTTGAAAATCTCATGGAGAATTTGGAAACATCTTCCCCTGCGATCCATGAACCAGAGCCACTGAATCTCTGACTCCAAGGAAATAAACATGCCCCTAAATCTTGACTACAGTTAAATATAAAATTATTTTTGTTTCTCTCCATAGGAGAAAAAAATAGGTAAGGGTAGAAACTGCAGGAAAAATTATTTGTGTAACAATTTCTCTACCTGCAATGTGCTCCTAAAAGGAAGCTTCCCAGCTAAAGCAGATATGCACTTAAATAGTTCATTTGCAAAGGAAAAGGCTCTTCCTGTTTCTTTCAAAATACAAGTCAAATGAGTCAGGTGATAAGGGTCACCCAGCTGTTCCTCCTGGTCCAGGGCTGCCTATCCTCTACCTGACCTTCCCTTGGGCTCAGTGAACCCCAGGGCAGTCCTTCGCTGCCAGCCTTTGCATCACGCTGGGGTGGGCTGGGGGGACTGGGGCTCACAGGTGTGCTGTGTGTTGTTTGTATTGTTCTTTGTCCTGCTCTGGCCAGATGCCAAGACCCCAGCGAGGAAGCTCAGGAGGACCCCCCTGCTTGTCTGAGCAGAGGGCCTGCATAGCAAAAGGCCGCAGCAGCCCCTGTGCGAGTCCAGAGGGAGATGGGATTGCACCTTTCTTTCCTGAATCCTGCCTGGTGTGACAGCCATGGGCTCCCTCACTGGGACTTCATTACCCTTCTCAGGGATGTGCCCTTCTGCAGCTGGATGAGAATTGCAAGGTCCTAGTCCCCTTACACATCTCCCCTGACCCATTCTGAGGGAACCCCATCCTTGGGGATCACCCCAGGAGCATCCATGTCCTTTCAGCACACCACTGACGTACCCAAGTTGAACACCCCACAGGAAACTTGTTATCCCCAACCTCGCTGGACTCTCGGCCTCTGAGCAGTGACAGTTCAGTGTTCAATGTGATAAATACTGTATTTCCTGTTGTGCAAATTGCATCTCCCAGATAATGTGAAACGGTCCAGGAGAAGGCAGCTTCCTGTATGCAGTGTGCTTTTTTAATAAGTAACAATTCCTTTTGAGAAACAATTTCTACTTTCATATCAATGAAAAGATGTACTGTATATGCACTTACAATTGTTCTAATAAAGACATGTATTCAAATGTAGCAACCAACTGGGTTGAAATTAGTATTAGCATTTGGAATTTCCCAGACTTGGCTTTTGACCCTCAGACCTGAGGGGTATATAATTCTAGCTGCAGTGGTTAGTGCAAAACAGGCCATTGTGATGTTAAACACAAGCAAGAATTCTGGGAGCATACCTGCCTCTGCTAGGCCACTGATCCTGAGCAGGGAACGGTGCACCATTTTCCCCAGATGTCCTTGGTTTTGCTGGACTCCCTTCTTAAAGACAAGACAGAGCTCGCTCCAGAAGGGATGGTTTTGTGCAAGGGCCCAAGTGTCTGCCGACAGCTGTTAGGAAGGAGACCTCCCCTCTGTACTTGTCGGGCTTAGTGGAAGACAAACGGAGGCCATCCCTGAAGGCACCAGCACTCTCAGGATCCAGCACTCTGTGCCTTTCTGTCTTGCACTGGGGCCCTTCTTAGAGCCAGGCACCGGTTCTCTCAACTGCTAACCCCAGCACTATCCTGGACACTGAACAGGGCTGAGCCAGACAGAGAGAGCTCCATCCCCACAGGTCAGCCCTTTCACACTTTCTACCACATTCTCCCTGGTTCACAGTCAACCCTGTACAAACACCACACATTTCTGAATCCAGGTTGTTCTGGCCACCGGACTCTTGCCCACAAGCTCAAACGTGACCACCTCACCACTGTGCCCAGAAACTCCCTGGTATGTACAAGGTGACCACAATGTGGTTGCTGAGTTGCAGATGGACTGGAGGAAGAGAGGATGATTGGAGAAGGCCTCAGTGAGCGGCATCATGGTGTCCTGAGACAGCGTGGGTATGAAGGTAGTAGGCCGCTCTTACTGGTCTCTGCTCATTCTGGGAGTTGAGACACACCCCTTGCCCTGAGTCTCTATCTTCCCAGCTACGACCCTAAGCTTAGGATCCCAGGAGACATGCAGATTCGCCTGGAATGATGTACGTGGGAGCGCTTTTCTTGCTCTCTCAACCTGCTGCTCTCTATGGCCCACAGAGCTGGACTCAGTTCACCTGCCTCTATGTAGAACTGCAGCAGAGCTCAGATACCACCTGAGCTGCAAGTGACTCAACTTGAGCTGCTCACTCCCAGCTGAAAGGTGGGGAGAAACCCTTGGTTAGGGTCTTGTAAGTTCACACTGTACCACTGTTTAACACTAGGACTGAACAACCTGTGGGTTAGCTTTCCAGAATGATGTCCACTCTTCATAATGATGCTGCATAAAAAAAGAAGGTCCCTGGCCCCTCAGGCTCTACATGGCTGCTGGCCCTCATTAGTCGGCCGGCATCTGCGATGCCAGACCCTACCGGGGGGATGTGGAGACGGTGGTCAGCAAGACAGCTTTCTTCCTGACTTCATGGAACCTGCAGTCTGGGGACTGGCATTTTCCTAACACATGGTAAGTGAAGGACAGGTGTCAGGGAAGCTAGAACATCATCAAGCCCTGGTGAAGCTGAGACCAGAGGAAAGTAGGCTCTTTTGGGGGTGATCCGACCAACCAGGACTGCCATTGAGAGCCCCTATGAGGTCCTGCTTGGAGTTAGAAATAGGAGTTTCTTCTGCCAAGGGTGCAGCGCCCATGGGGAGCCCAGCATGAGGGAATAGGGAGCTGGATTTCCCCTCCCTCAGTCCCCTTGCTGCACCCTGTGGAGGGCATGAGCCTCACAAACGCAGCTGGGAAGAGCTGAGACCCCCATGGGCGTGGGGCCTTGACTGCTGGGAAGCGGCATGAGGGAGTCCCCTCAGCACAATGGGTTGGATGGTGTAGACACTTGGCCCAAGATGGCCAGCCCAGTTTCCTCTCCCAGGAGCACAGAGCTGTGATTCAAACCACTTCAGGGCCTCAAGGCTTCTCTGCCTACAACTGAGAACCTTGTACATGGGAGTGTGGGTAGCAGGAGACAAAGGAGCAGAGGGAACTACAGTTGATAAAACAGAGTCAGGAAGAGAAGTGGAGGTGAGAGACCTGTTAGCTCTAGAGGAATTTGAGATATGGCTGCCCACAGGGGACAGGAGTGGCTGGGAAGGTCCCTTGAGCTGTCCAACTGTGTGTCCTTCTCTTGGGGTCTGTGTATTTTAAATGAATTCTGCTTGATAGCTGAAATGAAAATTTATGCCCAAATAACCATACGAGGGGCAATTAGGCAAGCAGAGTGGGCAAGGCAGATGGAGCTCAAGGAGGTCATGGGCTGGTGCACACAAATTATATTAGAGATATATATGTCTACCCCCTTTTCCCTTGCCCAGCCTCCCCAGGGTTTTTTTTCTTGGCCTCTTGATTTCAATTGAACTCCAAGGAAAGACCATTCAGGCCTGTACCTGCTGCCCTGTTAGGATTGATAAGTGATTTCAGAGGCATCCCCTACTACCCTCCCCCATAAAAGGTACACAGATTCATTTTAAGGCCTAGAAGCTCTTCCCTCCTTGAAGGGACCCACCAGCACTAACCCAACTTGCCCAACATCAGCTGTGAGATAACTGGACCACAGTCAGCTGGTAAGGAGCTTGAGCCCAGCTCTAAGTGGAGGGGTGATAGGGTCTGCTTCACAGGCTGTGCATCCCATGAGAAAAACAAACAGGGACAATGCAGTTGTAGGTACATCCATCCCTGGGGCACCCCCTGCGGGCTGTAAGCTCCACCATGTCTTATTGGGGATGGAGGGTTTTGTTTCCAAAGCCTTGAAGAGCGCTTGTCTTAGTGGGGCTTAATAAACTTTTGATGAGCAACTGATGTCCTCAGGTTGAGAGGCATCAACAGGCCATAGAGATGCAGCCACTGGGCAAGCCACAGCCAAGCCCTGGTGTTCCTACCTGACGCTGGAGCTACTCTCAAATTTCAAATAAGTTGCTCTGCTAAGTTTACAAAAGTTAATATTAATTTTAGAGGAAATGAGTTTCATCTAACTCTTGGCCCATGAAACTAAACAGAAACAAAGCAGAGTGAAGCCTAGACGAAGCCTTTTACACTGCGGCCCTTCTGTTATTCTTGTAAATAGAGCAGGAGAGAGGAGTGGCAAGAAGTGCTTATGGACTGGGTGGCTGAACGGAAGGCGCCCTGGACTTGTAGTGAAAGTGGGTATCTGCCCTTTGCTGTAATATCCATCCCCAGTTAAATCTCAGTCACATCACACAAAGGTTGTCCACATTCTCCTGCTCTCTCTTATCATTTTGAACCCACTCCAATCAGAATTCGACCCTACCACTCACTCCACTAGAACTACTCTTTGCCAAGGCCATGACTAAGCCCTGGGGGGAAATCCAATTGTCAGTTATCAATTTCTGCCTCACTGTCTCTCAGCACCTTTGGGTCATTGGTCAGCATCCTTGAAACACATTTTCTGGTTGGTTCTCAGGACCACTCCTGGCTGTTTCTTTGGCTTCATACAGTCTTTTGCTGTATGTTGTTTCCTGCCCATTCTCCAGACATCTAAACAAAAGAAGGCACCAGTGCTCAGCCCTCAGTCGCTCTTCTCTAGCTCCAGGTGGACTCATTCACTCCCTTCGCCTTGAACACCATGTAAAAGCTAAGGAATCCAGAGAGATCTCTCTCTTGGACTCCAGGCTGGTACACCCAGTTCCTCCTCCGAAATTTATCACATACAAAATAAAACACCAAGTTTTCATGTTTCCCCAAACTTCTCATCCTCATTTCTGCAAAAGACAATTCCTTCAAGTTGCTCAAGCTAAAACCTTACAGTCATCTTTGATTTCATTTGTTCTCTCACAACTCCAAGCCAAACCATTAACAAACCCAATTGGTTACCTTCAAAATACATCCAGAACCCAGTCACTTCTCACTGCTACCATCTTGGTCCAAGCCACAGCTCTTTTCCAGTTGAATCACTGCCCTAGCCCCTGAGCTGTCCCACTGTCATGTCCTGGGGTATCCTCTCAACAGCAGCAAGAGTGGCCTGTCATGATGTCCCACAAGGTAACCCTACTCAGACCTTCCAGTGGCCAACAGAAGTTACACTCCCTGGCCCCTGCCACCTATCTGACTTCAGCCCCTTCTCTGCACCAGCTGCACTGGCCTCCTCTCCCTTGAACTGGCCAGGCACACTCTCGGCAGAGGTCTTCTACACTAGGTGGTGTCTGCCTAGAAGCCATGTGGTTTACCCCCCTCCCTTCCTTTAGTCTACACTTACCATCACCTTCTGAGAAAAGTCTCTTCAGACTTTCCTGCGCTGCATAGTAGCCCCTCCCCGCTCTGGCATGCTCCGGCTACCTTGTTCTGCTGTTCTCCCTGGCACCACCTGCCATGTTCACTTGTTTGTTGACAACTTCCTCACACAAGAGGGTTAATACCAATGCTGGAAGAAAGGGGCTTGGTTTGTTTTGCTCGCTAGTTTTCCTTTGTGGCTAGCACCCAGAGGGTACTAAAGACATATTTTTTAATGATTGCCCAATAAATTAACAGGATGTTAACACATTGGAACCTTTCTTTGCTCATCTCTCAAGTAAAGATAGCTAAGCTCATCTCACAAGGTTGTACACTTGTTTGCATACTCAAGGTCACACTGATAAGTCATTACTTGGTCCCAAATTCATCTTACTCCAGTGTTCATTTAGCAGGGGTCTCACATACACTGCCCCTTTTCTAGAATACCCTGGGAATCCCCAGAACATGACAAATGATAGTGGTTCTTTTCATGTGAGCCAAGATTAAAGACTCATTCCTCCCACACCACACTCAATGGTGAAAGATTGACAGCTTTTCCTCTAAAATCAGAAGTAAAACAAAGGTGCCCACTCACACCACTCTTATTCAACATAGTACTAGAAGTGTTAGCCAGAGCAATTAGGCAAGTTAAAGAAATAAAATGATCAGGATTGGAAAGGAAGAAGTAAGACTGTCAATATTTGCAGATGATGTGATTTTATATACAGAAAATCCTGAAGACTTCATCCCAAAAAAACTGTTCAATATAATCAATTAATTCATTTATTGGCTTACTCAGTAAAATTGCAGGATACAAAATCAACATTAAAAAAATCAGTAGTGTTTTTATACATTAATAATGAATTTTCTAATAAATTGATCCCATTTTTAAATATATATATATCTTTATTGATTTCAGAGAGAGGAAGGGAGAGGGAGAGAGAGAGATAGAAACATTAATGATGAGAGAGTTGTCATTGATCAGCTGCCTCCTGCATGCCCCCAACTGGGGATTGAGCCCGCAACCTGGACATGTGCCCTAACCAGGAATTGAACCATGATCTCCTGGATCCTAGGTCAGTGCTCATCCACTGAGCCATGCCCAGCTTTGCGATCCCATTTTTAATAACACCGAAAACAATAAAATCAAGAATAAATTTAACTAAAGAGGTAAAAGATCTCTACTCTGACTGCTATAAGATATTGATGAAAGAAAATGAAGACACAAATAAATAGAAAGGTATCCCATGTTCATCAATTGGAAGAATTAATATTGCTAAAATATCAATACTACCAAAAGCCATCTATATAGTCAATGCAATCCCTATCAAGATTTCAGTGGTGTTTCTACAGAAGTAGAAAAAACACTCTTAAATTTATATGAAACCACAAAAGACCCCAAATAGCCAACGGAATCCTGAGAAAGAAGAACAAAGCAGGAAACATAAAACTTCTTGATTTCAACCTGTGCTATAAAGCTACAGCCATCAAAACAGTATGGCACTGATATGAAAGCAGACAAATAGATTAATGGAACAGAATTAAGAGCCCAGAAATAAACCCAAGCATATATATTCAACTAATATTTGACAAGGAAACCAAGAATACTCAATGGAGGAAAGACAGTCTTTTCAATAAGTGATGCCAGGATAATTGGATATTCACATGTAAAAAAAAAAAAGAAATTGGACCCATAAAAATAGCAATACTCACCTCACAAGGTTGTGCATTTATTGGCATACTCAAGGCCACACTTAAATGATACCTAAAGCACAAGCAACAAAATGAAAAATTAACAAGTGGGACTATATAAAAGTAAAAAGCTCTGCACAGCAAAAGAAATCAACAAAGTGAGAAGACAACCTTTGGAATGGGAAAAAATATTTGCAAACCATATATCCAATAAAGGGTTCATATCTAAAATATATAAAGAATTTATACAGCTCAATAGCAAAATAAATAAATAAATAAATAAATAAATAAATAAATAAATAAATAAATAAAATATAAATAAATAAAACCCAATTAAGAAAATGGACAAAGGACCTAATTAGACATTTCTCAAAAAAAGACATACAAAAGGCCAACAGGTTCATGAAAAGATGCTCAACTAGTCATTAGTAAAATGCAAATTAAAATCACAGCGAGATATCCCTTCACGTCTGTCAGAATGGCTGTCATCAAAAAAACAAGAAACAGCAAGTGCTGGTGTGGTTATGGAGAAAGGGAACCCTCATGCACTGTTGGTGAAACGTAAATTGCTGCAGCCACCAAGGAAAAGTTGTTTAGAGGTTCCTCATAAAACTAAAACTAGAACTACCATATGATCCAGTAATTCGACTTCTGGGAATATATTAAAAGGAAGTGAAAACAGTAACTTGCAAATTATCTACACCTCACGTTCTTAGCAGCATTATTTACAATAGCCAAGATACGGAAAACTAAAAATCCTCGAATGAGTGGATGAATAAAGAAGTTCTGGTATCTATACGTATAATGGAATGCTATCGAGCCATAAAATAATGATAAAAAACAAAAAAACTCGCCCCCAAACTCATAGGAAAGAGATCAGAGTCCTGATTACCAGGGGCAGAGGTCAGAGGGAGTGGACATTGGAGGAAGGTAGTCAAAAGGTCCAAACTCCAGAATAAGACACGTAAGCCCAGGGAAGCAGTGTTCACCGCGATGACTACAGCTCACACCGCGGTTCGACGTGAAGGAAAGTTGCTAAGAGTGTAACCCTATGAGTTCACAAGAACTTTTTATTTCCCTTTTTTCTTTTGTTCCCTTCCTTTCTCTTCATTGTATCAATATGAGATGATGTTAACTGAACCTACTGTGTTAGTCATTTCACAGTATATACACCAAGCCATGATGCTGCATGCCCTAAACTTAAACAGTGATGTATATCAATTATTTCTTAATAAAACTGGGGAAAAGGATCACCCCTTTCCCGAGAGGCACCTCCTTCTGAGTGCTCCCCCCTCCTGTACAAACCTGCACGTCCTTCCTGTGTAGACCACAGGGCGGTCAGTGATGGCTGGGGTCTAGGGGAGGACAGCCACAGCCTTGCAGGTCCCAGGATGAGATCTCTGCTGTCATCACAGGCTTTTGGGGCAGTGGATTGCCGGACGAGCCGGAGGACACAGCCTGGGCCTAGAGGAGCATGATTCCAGGGACACTGCCAAGTATAAATGAGCGATGAACAGAGATCAGCTACTGGAAACCAAGACTGTGTCCTTCCACAAATGGACATGCTAGGAAGTAGTCAGCAGGGATTCCAACATAGACCTCTTCAGCTCCAAACAGGAACCTTAACCATTAGGACTCCAGGCCTTGCTTTTAGAGTTCTCCACACCTTTCCCACTGCCCTGCCCAGATGAAGGCCTCGGTCCACCTGCTACTGCTGACAGCCAGACCTAGAAGGGATGGCCAACCCTCTGGAAAGGAGGTGAGGGAAAGGGTCAAGATCTCATGGAGGATCTGTCGCAGTGGTGGTTGTGCCCAGCTTTCAGGAGCAGCAGCCAAGCTCTGCAGGGCAGCTGGGGAAGTTGCTCAGGAAAAGCAGTGACTGGTCTTGGTCAGTCCAGAGGGCCCCAGATGCAGCCACAGGCTCCCCTTGTCCGGCCTCTTCCCAGGCATTTCCCTGAGCATGGGACCATGAGCCCAGGTCACATGGGCTTGTAGGCCGTGAGGAAGCAACCATTCTGGACATTCCTGAGCTTTGAGGGAGGCAGCTCTCCTTCTGGCCACTGCTGGAATTCCCAGGGCCTCAGCACCTGGCAATGAGGCCTGCCCAGGACCCGTTCTTGCAGTTCTTCCCCGAGGCCATGTGGGCCTGCCCTCTGCTCAGGCGGTCAAGGGGAACTGGATGCTAATGCATTCACTGTGCAGTTCCTTAAGTCAGCAGGACAGAGGCCCCCGGTAGGGGTAAGCGAACACCTTGGTCAGGCGCTTTCCATTCAGGTGGTATTTCCAGGGCAGCCTGTGACTGATGGGCCCAGGGAGGTGCTTTCCAGGCACCGTGGTCTTCAGTCTGCCCAACACCCCACAAGAGACCAGCCCTCTCCTGTGTGAAGTTGGCTGTGGCTCCTCCAAGCCTCAAAGCCAGGACATACGGGGGGCGGATGTGACCCTGGGTTGTTTGGCTCCAATGAGCCAACCACCCTTTCTTGCACTTTGAAAAGTGGTGCCCCAGGTAGAGGCGGGTTAAGCTCCGGGTTTGCCCTGTAGGGCCCAAGGGTATTTCTGGAGTTTAAATGAAAGTCTGTCTAGAGGAAATGCTGGGCAAACTTAGGCTGTGAAGTCATATCGCCTGTCAGAAGCTGCCACTTTGAAAAATGAAATTGACTAGGAAATAAACATATGAAGAGAATGGAAAATATGGGCACTTCACACCTACTAAGGAAAAAACAATTTTCACGTGTGCATGTGTATTACAAAGTCAAGTGCAATTTTTACTGTATATTGTGGTTAAACAGCTTGCTGCTGTGGTGGACATAAACCCAAAGAGGACTGCGGCTCACCCTCCCTGAGCTGCAGGGAGGAAGTTGGAGTAACACCAGACTTCATGACAGCAGAAGAGTTTAAATGATGTTCTAATTTTCTAACATCAAGGTACATTCACAAGCACAGTGTATATCTAATGGCTGTGTTTTTCATTCTTAAAGCACTAGAGGCTTTACAATTAAATGATGATATTTCAGAACCAAAACACCATGGTTACAATCTCCGCCCTGTATTGGCCTCCTACTTGGTGCACTTATATCAGCATATTGAACTTAGTCCTTCGAGAGCAGGGCATCTGCCTAATATGTGTTATAAAGATGCCACTGATCTCGGGTGCAGGTAAGGACCAGAGGCTCGTAAGGGTGCAGGGGAGCACCCAGGACCGCAGATCTGCAGCTGACTCCACAACTCAGCTGTGAGCTCTCGGGAAAGGCTGGGGTTTGAGCCTCCCCAGGAGGGACACAGTCCTGGCCCTGTGCTTTTCTAGAATAATAAAACAAATCTCACCCACAAGGCACTTTCTCTGTTGCTGCCAGGCCTGTGTTCTCAGATGGCAGCAGGTCAGGGACCAGACCCCTACCACGGTGCCTCTTCAGGGAGGTCAGTTCTAATGGGGCGGGACTCACGGAGCCCCTGCTGACCTCAGCAAGCCTGGTCCTTGTGGACCTATTTGCTGAGTTTCCACCCAGGAAGCTGCCGGGAGCAAGGGACTAGAGACAGGGGTCCCAGAAAGTGGAGGACTTGAACCCCCCAATTCCCTTCTGAGGGTACTGGGCCCTGGGCAAGCACGGGTATGGGTGATGCTCTTCAGATATCCTTTCAAAGTCCTGAAAGACACAGTAACCTTCACCCTGATGTGCCCAGACAGCCCCAGTGCCTGCCTGTGTTCCCAGAGAATGACTGATGCCCTTTCTCTCTCAGAATGTCCTGGCTGGAATGATAAATTCAGTGGTCACCTTATCAAAGAATGAATGAGTTTCTGAGGTCTGCTGGGCTCATGCCTAAAATGAAAAGGATTCTGCTCCTTCCCGCCCTTTTCTTGCTCTGTCCCCTCCTCTCCCTCCAGAGCATCCTGAACCTCCGCCTCAGGTCCATGCCCCACTTCTTCCCCTGGCCCTCACCTCCTGTCTTCACCCAAACCTAGAGCCTAATCTCCAGCCTGGCCTCGGGCTCCTCATCCCACCAGATACAAGACCTGGAACATGGCCCAGGGAAAGGACAGCTCAGAATCCACAGATTTTGAGAAGGATCACTGGGCCTGTGCGCAATGCCCTCCTGTCACAGACCACACCTGAGACCTGGGGAAGTCTCCAAGACACCTTGAGTCTGTTCTCCTTGTGTGGTTCCTCATCTACAGCTCATGGGGTGGGAGATGGGACATCCCTGGACGGTCCCAAAGGGGGCAAGGCTGGTGCCTGAGTGCAGGTAAGGATACCAAACTAGAGTTCCCGGCATCCTTCCACATGCCAGGCAAATAGTAGTGACCCATGCTCTGCGCTCCCTGCTAGGGAGGTGCTAGCCCTGTTTTGTTGATGAGAAAACAGTGAAGTTACAGCACCTTCCAAAACCATGTATGTACAAGTGACAGACCTTGTCTCTAGTTGTCTTATTGAGCCCCCTGTGTCACCAGGCAGTCCTTCTTCCTAAGTGACTCAGCTGTAGCCATCCAGAGGTGAAAGAGGTGTTGGATAGAGAGGGGCTGTGATGATCTGAAGGAGGGAATTTGAGCCTAAAGGGTGCCAGACATTTTTGCACCATCTGGGGGCCTGCCCTGGGACACAGGACGAGGTGACTCATGCTCACACGGGGTCTGACACACAGGAGTCATGTGTGACAGTGTTGACAGGCATGCCCCAGTCATGAGCAGCCATGGTCTCAGGAGGCCAGGTGAGATAAATGCATTCCGGAGTTGAAAAGAGCAAGGATCAGACCCTGCCCCGACCAGTCGGCATGGAAAAGGGAGGCAGGGCTGAGGCTGACAGAGCAACGGGGGCAAGACAGGTAGAAACGATGCCAGCTCATGTTCCCAAGAGCTGATTAGATGCAGACTCGGGGCTCCTGCTCTAGACACAGGACTTCATCACCCCGACGGGGACGGGAGCAGGGAGCAGGGAGCAGGGAGCAGGGGAGCGGCTTCTCAGGCCATCCAGGAGCAGCAGAGCTAGACCTGGTCCTCCCGCCTCCTGTGCTCTGGGTTTGAAGGCTACATCTCCTGTCAGAGACCGCAGTACTAAGCCAGGTTCTCTACTTGGCTGTGCCCCTCAAAACCTGTGGGCCTTTTGCTCCTTTCTCAGAGCTGCCCGCTATGTCTTCCATTTGTAGTCAAATCCTTGTCCTAATGATGTGCCAGGCAATCTTGGCGACGTCTGTCCCACAGGGGTCTGTGCTGAGGCCAGGCTGGAATAAAGGGCGAAGCCCGCTCACTGTGGCTTTTCCCCTGGGCCCTCCTCCCAGTGCGCTCCTGCTGGGTGGCCTGTCCTTCTGAAGTGCCCAAGGACAGGACATTTTCATACAGTTAGGGGTCAAGAATGTTAGGGGTCTGGCCCTGGCCTTAAGGTACACAGGCCCCCAGCCTATCCGCCCTGGGCTCAGCTCATTGCTTCCCATTCCCTTTCCCACCCCGACACTGCTCTCTGCTTGAGTCCCAGACCCCTCTCAGGGCCTCCTAGCTCGCCCTCCTCCAAGATGCCTCATCCTGGGCTCTGGGCCCTGTTCCCTTGGCCCTGGGTCCGCCAGCAAAAGTCACCAGCGCTGCTGGATTCATGGTTATTTCCAGCTCCTAAGTCTCCATCCTGGGCCACCACTAACTTATTGGGAGAACATTTAACTACTTGTTGAACCGAATGCTGAAACAAACACCTGACGTTATATAATAGCCACCCATGCAGCGCCCTGACCTGCAGCTTCGGAAAGGTTGGGCCCACCGCCCACCCTTAGAGCCACCCATCCCCATGAGGTCTGGCACACAGGGCACCTCCAGTTATAATTCTGCTACCGAGAACGTAGTTTGAAATTCATTTTTGCTCCTTTATCTGTGAACTGAGAATCTTTCGTCTGGGTTTCACCATTTTTTAACTTTACTGATAATTCGCAAACTACAGATCTCCACAGTTTTGAACACAGGGTTTGGGGAGCTCAAGTTCCCAACTTGCATCATTCACTCCCAATTATTCCAGCCTCAGCAAATTCGTTCCACGGGCTGTGCTGCCAGGATCCCCAGCACCACCTCAGGCCAGTGTAACCAAGGCAGAGAGCCCTTCTCCAAGTAGCCAGAGATACTCTCCCATCCAAAAATTTAAAAATTAAATTAAAAAAAAATGGTTTCCAGGTAAAATAAGACAGATGACAGACAGAGACCTCACCAGGATCCTCCAACCACCCCTTAGTATGGTTCCCACTAGCGGTTGCTTAGACGGCTGTACACAAATGTCTGTGCAGCTTAGAACTAAGACTTCCATCTCCTCTTCCTCAACACACTACGAGCTGTTTTACAGAAATCAGATCAAAATGGAACAAACTAGTGAGGTCCCAGCACTAACATGCTCCCTCTCCTTGTGTTTGTTCACATGTTCTCACTATTCAGTATGAAAGTGTCGTTAGCTCCTGTCACAACTCCAAGCCCAGGAACTAAAGACACTTATGAGAAATTCTACCCTAGAGACCCAGCCAAACCCAAGCACTGGATGAGCTGGAGGCTGCTGCCGCCAGGCTGTGGGGCAGCTCCGGCCTCGACTTGCGAATCTTTGGCGGCATCCCTGACTCCCAGTGCACTGAGAGGCGGTTCCCGGGCCCCTGCGCTCCCAGTGCCCAGGGACAGCGCCCAGGCGCCTCCTGGCTCCTGGGGCACGGCCAGCAGAGGTCATCTGCACCCGTGCTGAGAGGAGATGTGCAGAGACGCGAGGAGAGTCTACAGGAAAAAGGCAAACAAAGTTGAAATGGCTGGAAAAAAGAATTTATAAAATGCTATTAGACATTTAGGTTCAAACAGCGTGAGGAGAGCCTTTAAGATGGTCTAGGACTATTTAGAATGTCGGATGCTACCAATTTCTCCCCTCAGAGAAGATTCGAAAGCACCTCACAGGCGGCAAGGCGGCAGGCTCCGGAGCGGCTCCATCAGCCTAGCCTGCTTCCTGCCTCCGTTGCTGCCGCATAGAGTGCGAGCTCGCAGCAGGCGCTCGACAGAAATGCTCCCCGTAGATCGCGCCGCTCCTTTGCTTGAAACCTCTCGGCCTGTCTCAGGCTCTCTGGGCCCACTTCCCCCCCATCCTCGCTCACGCTGCTTTCCTCTGCCTCCCCAGCGCCCTCAAATGCACCGTTCCTTTGCCCCAGGCCTCTTCCCAGGCCTTCTGCGCCATGACTCCTCTTGTCTTTCAGCTGGACCCTCCTGCCTGCCCCGGTGCCTCCCTGACCCCCTTTCTGCCCCCCCCCCCCCCCCCCCGTCGCCTCCCTGTGCACAGTCCCTGCAGCACCTCCCGCCGCTGCTGCGTGTCTGTGGCTGGGAGCTCCGCGAGGCAGGCACGGTCACCCCCCACCAGCTGCTCGGCCAGGCCGCCCTGAGGGCAGCTGGCCATCCACAGTCCCCCTCTCGGGGCGTCTTCTCCACTCACGCAGGCAAGCCCAAGTCGGCCTGCCTCTCTTTGGTGAAAGCCTGATGTGCCACCCCAAGACGGAGGCAGCAAACCCCACATGTGTTAGCTATTTACAAAGCGGCGCCTGGTTTTCGTTGCTCCTGCCATGTGCCCCGAGGATTTTGCCTCGGTCAAATTATCATAATTAGAATAATAGGAGAAGCAATATTTCTCTAAACACTTTCATGTGGTTACATTTGCAATATATGTCAATATGTTATATTTACATAAACTATCGTATTGATTTTATTTAAAATAATAATGTAGCTTAGCAAGTTTAATATAGAGCACTGTAACTTCCCAGGACTCCAGAGTGAAGCACTGGGAAAAATGGAACAAACTGTTTTTAACATACTTGTGAAAACCCGCAAAGCACTTGTTCACAAGTATTTATCCTATTTAGCACTTTTTTCTCTGTAAATGTTTGGAAAGGAGATTATTGCCCTAACTCATTTCAGTGAGTACATAAAAGAGAAGGCTCTGGCCAGCGTGCTTAGTGGTTAGAGCGTCGACCTGAGCACTGAAGGGTCTCGGGTTTGATTCCCAGTCAAGGGCACATATCTGGGTTGCAGGTTCAAAGGTTTGATCCCTGGCCCTGGTTGGGGGCACGCAGGAGGCAACCAATCGATGCGTTTCTCTCACATCAATGTTTCACTCTTTCTCCCCCCCTTCTACTCTAAAAAGAATAATCAGTGAAAAAAATATCCTCCAGTGAGTATTTAAAAAAAAAGAAAAAGAAAGGAGAAGAAACCAAATTTAAAAAGTAGAGTTAGTAAAAGAAATATAGAAAAGCAGAGACAAGAAAGCTAGAGCTAGAGGCAACAGGGAGCTCCTGGTGGGAGGCTGGGCGGGGCTCTTAGCCAGAGCTGCTCTTTAGGGTCCTGATGTCCACGTCGTCAATGATGAAGTCAGGGTCTGAGTGCGGCATCTGGTCATCTCATTCTGGAAAGTCATTGCTCTCGATCTGTGGTTTTCAAATTTCAGATGTTACCAGAATTGCCCAAGGGCTTCTCAGGACACAGATTTCTTGACTACACCCCAGAGCTTCTGGCTCAGCAGATCTGGGTGAGACCTAAGCAGGTGCATCCCTAACAGGTGATATGATGCTTCTGGTCCAGGACTGCCAGGTGAGAGAGAGCCTGTGCTCGGGGCCTCAGGCATTTGGTCTGGCTAAAGGTTTTGCATGGCGTACAGGCATTGGCCCTTGTCACTGTAGGAAACCACCCACCATCCCAGACCCATTGGTTCCCTGAAGTATCTTCTGTCCCGCCTTATGGAATGAAAGGCTGTGTGGGACTGGGTGGGGCTGACCCCATACTTTCTCAGAGCTGGTCCTGAGAAATCTGGTGAGGGGCCCTGGTCCAAACTGCCCCTTCCTGGGGCTTGGCAGTGAGCACAGGCCTGGGCTCCAGCTTGGAAGCTACTCCTAGTCTCCTTTCTTTCTGATTTATTTCCATATCCTTTGCTGTGTTCCAAATGCCCAGAAACACAGCATCCTAGACTCATTTGGTGTGTCCTCCTCTTCCAGCTTTCCAGGCTCCTTATTTGTTACAGGATTACTAGAATGAGAGAGAGGGAGAGGGAGAGGGAGAGGGAGAGGGAGAGGGAGAGGGAGAGGGGGAGAGAGAGAGAGAGAGAGAGAGAATGGTTCCATTTGGTCAGGAAGACAGTGAATCTACCCAAACCCCAGCTGCGGAAACCCTCAGGGTGGCCACCTTTGAGGTCCAGGTCCTGATGTCCAGCTGCTGAGAATCCCACATGAATACCTTCCATCTGACTTCTCAGCTGAGTTTCAAACTCATTTATTTAATTACTCACTTGGATATCAAAAACATCTCAAACTTTGGACACAACCGAAATCTTGATTTTCACAATCCCCTTGCTCAGATTAAGTATATTCTTCTCCCAGTCATCCTATCTCAGGTGTCACACTCATGCTACAGCCAAAAGCCCAGATTCACCCATGACTCCTCAGATGAACAGCCCCACGCCCCATCCAACCCATCAACAAAGCCACAAGGCTTGTTTAAAACTAAATCAAACTAAAATTCTCTAATAACTTCCCAGAGCCCCCTGGGCCTCCACCCCTGATCACGCCTGCCCTTGCCTGCTGCCTCACCTGACTGCACAGGGGGCTTCCAGAGGGTGTGGCGAGAGCAGGCAGGATTGGCACGTGGAGGGGTGGGAGGGGTGTCTAGAGACAAGGGCGAGGACCAGTCCTGGAGCCATGATGGAGCAGGTGTCCTGCCCATTTGCTGGTTCCAGACTTGGCACCCTCCTCCTCTCCCAGCCTATCACTGTGGACCCAGCCTCTTATCACCCCATTAATGTTCCCATTGCTCTCATTCAATTAATGTGAGTCTCTTAGTGTGCTCAGCAGGCTTCATTCTGTTCATTCAATCCCTGCAGAACTTGAGGACAACAGCTACAAGGACTTAGGTGTGGGAGGGGGTAGGTTGGGGGTCAATCCAGGTTTAGTGAGTATCCTGTTTAGAGGCAACACCACCAAAAGAGGCTGCTTTATGGAATGGGATTCTGGGGAGACTCTGCAGAATATCTTTTGTCACCCACCAGACCCAGTCCCACTATCTTGGGTCTGACCTCTTCCCTGGGGCAACCTGGGCAGCAATGCTATCTGCATCACCAGCAGCAGGTGAGGACAGCAGGAAAGGTGACAAGTCCTCAGACCAGGCCACTTGGGCTTCTGATGTAAGGTCAGAACTCTGTCCAGAAGTGGTTGACCCCTGACTTTGCATCTGGTGACCGCTTCCCCCCACTTCTCAAGTGGAGGCCACCCTGTGTCCTGTCTGCACCTTCGTAAAGAGTCCCTTTATTAAGCTCTTCTGAAATGATCCCAACTGGAGGGAACTGTCTGTTTTCCACCAGGACCCTGGTTGCTATACTCACTTTTACGTTCTCAGATTATATTTTTGCATGATGTCTACAATTCTTATAAAAAGCCTGTTTTGATGCAAGTAAACAGCTAAGATAAAGAGTAGAAAAGGCAGCACTGAGCACACACAGGGGGTTGCTCCCTGACCTGGCTCACTCTGGGCCCAGTTCCAGTCCCAACAGGGTGACAAAGCTGCCCGGTTACAACGTCTGGACATAAAAATACTCAGCGAGTGGTGGGGGGAGGGGTAACTCAGTGAGTTATGATAACGCCAAGGAGATTTGCTGAGAAGGACTCAATTCATACTCTGGAGTGACAACATCATCACTTTAGTCTGCTTTAATTCCACAGTCTGCATCCAGCCTGGAGGCTCCAGTCTAGGCTTTGGAGATAGGCAAACCTGGGCTCCAGGGCTGGAGCTTCAGGCCTGGCCTGTTGTGACTTCACCTAATCCCTCTGAGCCCCAACTTTGTCATTGGCAGAATATTTACCTGTGGAGAGAACTTTGTGAGATAATATGTTTAAAATGTTTAGCAAATTAGCACCCAGTAAGTGCTCAAAACATAGAGAAAATTCTCATTATAAGTGCTATTTCATATAGAGAGCAATAAATGAGTGCAGCAAGGTGGTGAGAGTATACCCATGTCTACTTCCTTTTTCACATGGCAAGTGTGGCAAGAATGTACATTTGTCCCAGTCCAGTGCGGGCTCCCCTCACAATTTCCAGCCCTTATTCTGCCCATCCTCTGCTGTGTGGCCCAAACCACCGAGGCCCAGCTTGTCTGACTGTGGGGGCGAAGCCTTCCTGCCCAGGTCTTCATTACTGTTGGCAGAAAATCCACAGCCTGGGCATCTGTGATCATTTCCAGGTTCTCCTTGTGCACAGAGGTGTTGCCACCTGGTGTCTACAGATCCTTCTAACATAGTCCCCAGAGTGCCAGCCAGGGCTTGATTTGGGAAGGGAGATTTGTTGTCAGTCACCTGTGGACACTGGGGCACGCTCAGTGTATGCTGTTTTTAATGTTCGCTGTTTAAGAAGAGTTTTTTCGTGACTAAAATTCAAGCTGCCCCTACATGGACCCAGGAACAATCCTCTGTAATGCACCCTGTCCTTGCTGTCCATCTAACCACTCAGCTCACAGTGACAGGACCACCCATGCCTCTGAGAGTCAGCACAGTGGGCCCATGCCAGCCACAGTGGGTCACTGGGTGTGAAGGTGGAAATATAAACCGGAAGCTACGTGTCCCTTGGCCTGAAACACCAAAGCCCCTTCCTTGTCCACCCAGATGGGCCGGGCGCACATGCTTGCGGGGGAGGCTTCGGGAGGGCACTGAGGTATAGCGAAGCTCCAGAGACTGTGCCGCACTGTTTCTGCGCATCCCCAGCAGCTCTCTTTTTGGCTCATCCAGGGCCCGGGTCCTCGGGACGGTTGGGGAGATCAGCATGCCGGCTTCATGCAGCTCGGGGCTCAGTCCATGGTCTCCACCACGCAGCCCAACCCCAGCAGCGTGAGGCCTACGGACCAGGGGGCTCTCTGTGGTACCAGGCCACCTACAACAGGTCCAGCAGCTTCTGCCAGAAGGTTCAATCTTTCAAACAGAAAGCAGTTTACACCCTTCTCCCCAAGTGGGATTGTCCAATTTTCTGTAGATTTAGAATGAAACTCAAACCCTTCTCCAGAGCCCAGACCCAAGGAGCTCTGCCTCGGTTACCTTCCGGTGCTCATCTATCCACCCCCACCATCTCCTGCAATCCGCCTCCCCATGGCTCTCCCTGCCCCTCAACCAAGCCCAGCCTGCTCCCCATCAGGACATTTGCACTGACTGTTCCCCTTGCCTGGGGCTCTGTCCCCCACATGTCACCACGCTGCCCCCTCTTCCCCCCCAACCTAAAGAAACCCCCTCAGAGGAGCACCTCCTGGTTGCGCCAGGTGGCCTCCCGCTCCTCCTCACCCTCTGCCTCTGTTCCCGTCCGACTGTCCCCACGCCATCGATCATCATTTAACCGTGTCTCATTCATCGTCTGTCAGTGAACATGGGTATCTTTCCCCACCAGTGTCACCAGCCCTTGAAGAAGGCAGAGGACACAGTGATATTTAATAAATATGTGAGGACTGGAGGGAGAATGATTTCCCAGGGGCCTTTCCAGTGTAGAGATGTGGGACCCCGTGGGCCAGCCGCTCAGAGGGACGGAGGCAGGAAGCGCCGCCCACGCCCTCCTGAGCAGTGCAGGCCCGCAAGGTGCGCATCCAGAAGCTGGCATTCGGGTGTGGAGAGCTGGGGGCAGGCCTGGGCACTGGGGACTTCAGGGGGCCAAGAGCATGAGACCTGGGTTTGACACCGACTAGTGGGACCCTGGGCTTTGGAGTTCAGCAGCTCCAGGCCGCAGCTGGCCAGGCTCAGCGGAGCCTCCCGGAGGAGAGCTGTGTAAACAGGATGTCCACTGCCCAGTCGCTGATGTGCCTTTGATAAGTGCTAAATCTCTGTAGGTTCCTTTTCCCAAACAGTTTCTCTATTGGTTTGAAGCCATAGCTCTGATGTAGGAAAATGAATTCCACACTTCCTTCCTGAATCAATCACCATGCTCGGGGGGCGGGGGGCCAAGGGGGAGAGGAGAGAGAGAGGAGGTAAGAGAGAGGGGGCATCGGAATACAGGAGGGAGAAAGTGAGAAAGAAACAAGAGGGATGGGAGGGAGAGGGCGAGACACATGGGAAGAGGCAAAGGAAGAGCTGAGTGATTATACAATTTCTCTAAAGTAAACCAACTCAGTGGAGTGGAGCTTTGGACAGCTAAAGGTTCCCTGAAGGACCAGCGTGGGAAGTGTCACAGGCTGGAGCTCTGTGACTCCCTGACTATGAAACACAAGAGTCAGAAACCCTTTCCTTCAGAAGTGGGTCTCATCAGCAACCCCGTGTTCTAGCGTGTGCTCTTCTTCTCAGGAACAAGTGGGACCCCTCATCCTGGGAACCAACACCAGGTGGGGAGTTTCTGCCACACCAGCTGGTCACACTGGGATTTACATGGGTCTTGATGACCCTGTTCTCCAAGCAAAAAAGGCAGCATTGACAGGTGGAAAGAAATGCCTTTTGGAGGTAAGTCCTTCAGCATTCTGAACCTTGATTTCTTCACCTGTTAAGTGGAGAGAATGAGAGCGTCGACCTCTCAAGGTTATTGTCAAAGCTCAGAAGGAACAAGACAAGGGCAAGTATCTACAAACAGAACTCTCTGTGCCCAAAGAGAAGTCAGACAGCAGAGTCCCCTGTAGGTGACATCTGTCTACCTATGTGGTGCATCCGTGCAAGCAGGTGGGCAGGGTCCCATGCCTAGTGGACTGAAGTAAACCTGTGTGCTCCCTGCATAAAAGGAAGGCCACAAAAACTTTCCACCTGTTCCAAGTGCCCAGCACAGAACAAAGATGTATCTCCCGAGTGCTCCAGGCGAATGCGTTGAACTTCATAAAGGAGGCACGTACTACACGCCGAGCCTGTGCTGTGGGCAGGGCTCCGAGACGAGTCACAACAGCTGCCGAGCACCAACCACCTGTTTCTCACATCTGTCCCCTTTGACCCTCCCACCATCCTGCATGGTGGATGTGTTCTCAGGTTACAGGCGGAGCACCTGAGGTTCTGCGAGGCTGAGTCGAGTCCAGAGGCCCTTCAGTCCTTAGTGGCAGTGTCCACGAGCATCTAATGATTTCCAAGCCTTAGCTCATTACCACCCCCATTACCACCACGTGCAGCTGTCTCCCAATAAGAATGAGACTAGTCCTTGACCTGGAGGGCCTTGGACAGTGGGAAGGAAGTAGATGTGAAAATGAGTGGCACAGGAGAGGGGTAAGGGTGCAGCGCCCAGTCTACACAGCCACCCAAGCTGTGGAGCAACCTCCCAGGGTGGGACGTCTGATCCAAGGGGCAAGGGAGGGAAAACCTGGCACTTTTGGGGAGAGACGGGGGTTTGAAGTGGTAAATGCAGGGCTCATAAGAGTCGGTGTGAGGAGACAGGCCAGCCTAGGCACTGAAGGGCCACCCCCTGCCTTGCCTCAGGGACCGCTCTGATGGCCCTGCGTCAGTGTCCGCCCACTTTAAATCGGCTAATCAAGACGTCCTTGGCATCGCCACTTGGATGACGGCCACAGGCAAAGCAGCTAATGCTTACCAGGCATGGGCGTGCGCCAGCGCTCGCCTCAGCACTTCACAGAGCAAGAGCCCCTGTGATTCTCCCGACAACCGTAGGAAGGAGGTGCTTTTATTAGCCCCTTTCACAGATAAGGGACTGAAAGCTGGAATGGTTAATTTCATGTATTAATTTGGCTGCAGCATGGTGCCCAGTGATTTGGCTAAACACTAATCTTGATGTTGCTCTGAACCTGTTTTGGGGGGATATGATTAACAACGATCAGTAGACTGAGTAGAACAAGATATCCTCCACAATGTGGGTGGGTCTCATCTAATCAGCTGAAGGACTTCAGAGAAAAGATAGAGGTTCCAGAGGAGAAAGACATTCTGCCTCCAGGCTGCTTTCAAACTCAAGATTACATCGGCTCCTGACAGAATTTCCAGCCTGCTAGCCGGTTCCATAGATTGTGGACTTGCCAGCCCCTCCAAGCATGTGAGCCAATTCATTAAAATAAATATCTGTCTCTCTGTCTCTGTCTTTCTTTCTCATTCCTCTCTCTCCACATAGATAGATATAGATATAGACGATATAGAGATAGAGATGATAGAGATAGAGATAGAGATAGAGAGAGAGAGAGAGAGAGAGAGAGAGAGAGAGATAGAGATAGAGATAGAGATAGAGATAGAGGCAGAGGTAGAGACAGAGATAAAGATATGAGATAGATATATAGATATAGATATAGATATAGGTATAGATGATATCTAGATAGATATAGATAGATAGATAGAGATGATATAGATATAGATATAGATGATATAGATAGATATAGATATAGATATAGATATATAGATATAGATATAGATATAGATATAGATATAGATATAGATATAGATATAGATATAGATATAGATATAGATGATATAGACATAGATGTATAGGTATAGGTAGATGATATATAGATGATGATATAGATTACGACATAGATTATAGATATAGATATAGATAGATATAAAGGTATAGGTCCTATTAGTTCCATTTCTCTGGAGAACCCTAATACAGAAGCACCAAAAAGAAGTTAACAAACTTGCCCAAGCTGGCACTGCTGGTGTTGAGGGGCTGTCATTTGAATCCAGATAGTTTTGCTTCACGCTATAGTTAACTCATCGCTCTCCTTCCTCCCACATTCAGATGTCCCACAAGCTCCTCACACTGTCCAAACTGCAACTCTCCTCCCCAGACCTAGTCTTCCTCTGCCCCCCAGCCCAGTGAGGGCCCACTAGCCAGTCAGTCTCAGTCCAGAACCACATCATCCTACCACAGAGTTCAGCACCCCAGGGAGCTCCATACCCTTCCTCTGTCCTCAGGCATATGACTGCTCAGGCCCTCACCGCCTCCTGGGTGGAGGTTTGCTGTTGAAGTGAAATAAATCAGTTCCTCCCAGCTTAACCACAACAGAATTTGCTGGCGCACAAGACTGGACCAGGAAGAGTGGCCAAAGCTTCAGGAACAACAGGGTCCAGGGCTCTTTCTCCACCTCTGCTCTGCTCTCTACAGGGCCCACCCATTGTCTGCTACCACAGTATGACTTCCACACACTGATGGAACATGGCCACCACCAACTCTACCTCTCAGCACTCCCCCTTCACACCTGAGCGGAGGAAAATTCCGGGGAAGGGGCTCATGGGCCTGCTCAGATGTCTTGCCCCTTCCTGGACAGACACTGTGCACAGGAAGCCTGCCTGGCTGGCCTTACATCTTGCCTCTCTGCTGGCATCGTTTGAATCCTCAGTAGCCTGGGGCTCACGGAGGGTGGGTCTCCAACTCCTTCCTGCATCTATCACAGCTCAGGCACAGTGCACAGACGTCTCCAGTGTTTCCCGACTGAATTTTGATCACCTGCTCAGTGCCCATCTGTGACATGAAGGCAGCTGCACTTGTTTTAGGAACATGAGAATTGAAGGCTGGCTCAGACTGTAGCTAAAGACCTTCATGGATGGACTTAAATCTAAACTTTGTGAATCATTATAATCGCATAGCTAACTAACATTCTGTGCCAGACCCTGTGCAAGAGGGCTCCCATGTATTAATTTATTTCAACAGACTACAATTAGATCACCTTTCCAAGGACACAGAGGGTGGACTGGAATCCACACTCACGTCAGCTCTTTAGGCTTCTCACAACCATTAGTCACTAGTGTAGCTCTAAAAGTTTGTGTTCCACTCTAGACTGAAATTTAAATAGAAATCCTTAAACTGAGAGTTGACAAATATGCACCCCTCCAGGACTGGGCCACCTAAGCGGTCTGGTGTCGGGGCAGGAGCAGTGTGCCCCAGGCCAGGATCCCACTCAGACCCCGCTGGCCGTGCAGGCCAGCGCACCTGCACGGTGCCCCTTCACCATGCCCCTTGGCCTTCGCCCTCCCTCTTCTCCTCCCTCCAGGCTCCCTCTGCTCCGTGGTCAAGCTGGCCTCTGTGTGTCCTGTTTGCTCCACAGCTGTGCTCAGGGCATGGGGTTTAGCAAGGAATTAGTCTCTAATTATATCCTGTGAGTCATGAACATCTCCCAGCTAATAATAACTAGGGCTAACCCCTGCTCAAGACCTCCAAGCCTCAGAGCACTTTACCCAGGAAAGCCCGACTGATCCTTCTCATCTGGTCTCATCAGGAAAGCAGGTGGTAGTGCTGGTCTTCTAGGGAGAGAGCCAGGCACAGGGACAGAGGGTGGTGGCTCTTTTCTGCCTGGGGACCTGTGCCCAGCCTCAGTGGGTGGGGCCTGTGTAATCCGAATGCTGCATTCCTGCTATTTGGGCTTTTGGAGAGAACAGATGGAACAGAGGCCCCCTCCCCTCACAGCATGGGTCACTGCAAAAGGGAAAGGACATACACGGTCCCTGTAAGAGAATCTAAAGAGACAGACGGGGAAAAGACAAAGTGCAAAAAGATTGTGGAGCCGCTCAGAGGGCACATGGAAGCGACTGAAGCCCCAGGGGACCTCCTTACACCTGCAGGAGATCAGGCTGGTGGCGGCACTCTAGGCCCTAAGGGGCTGAGAGGAATTAACCCGGGTTGCTTATTCAGAAGAGCGTCATTTACAGCTGAGCAAGAAGAAAGCAAAGCCACCCTTTCTGACCTCTGGCTTCTTGCCTGCACCCACCTCAGGACCTGGAACGCGAACGGCTGTGGGGACATCTGGGCTGGACAGCTGGGTCTAGGAGAAAGGCGGGCGTGCTCAATAAAAGAACACAGATCTGTGTTATCTACAACTCAGAGCTGCGAGACAAGAGTGTCCCAGGGTCTTAATCTGCCTGGTGTGGAAGAGAGAGAGGGGGCTCGGAGGGGGAAGGAATGGCTCCCTAAGACCCAGGAGCATGGGCAGGGTGGGTGGAAACTGAGGCCTGCCTGCCAGCCAGTGCCTGGCAAGATCCTGCAGGCCAGGAACGCTCCCCACCTTGAAAAGCCGGGCTGTGGGCCTACTGGGCTTTGGGCCTCTGCTCTCAGCTCCTGCAGTCCACACGCATGCACACGCACACATCTCTCCAGCCCGTCTTGAGCTCGCCCACAGGGTACAGGGCAGGAGGAATTTTTTCTTCCTTTCTGAAGAACATCAGGCTTTGTTTGTTTGTTTTCCCTTTTTTCCCTGTGTCTTTCTCCATTTCTTCACAGAACACATTGTGCCAGATACATAGGTATTCAACAAAAAGATAGCAAGTGTAATATTTTATTCTTCTTTTAAAATAACAACTTTTGTGTTTGATTATGGAATTAATACAAGTTCAACTATAGGAAATTTTAAAAACATAGAAAAAAGTCAAGAGAAAAATAAAAATTCTCTAAATTTCCTCAATTTAGACAAACACATATTAACATATAAGCGTATCTTCTTCCAGCCTTTGATAGATGCATACATTTACATATGTAGCAAAAAAATTGGGCCATAGATGACATGAGACTATATATAGAGAACCCTAAAGATGCCACCAAAAACTACTAGAACTGATAAATGAAGTCAGTAAAGTAGCAGGACACACAATTAATATTCAGAAATCAGTTGCATATTTATACACCAATAACAAACTATTCTGAAAGAGAAATTAAAAACACAGTCCCATTTACAAATGCATAAAAAATAGCTAGGAATAAATTTAAGCAAGGAGGTAAAAGACCTGTACTCAGAAAATTATAAGAGACTGAAGAAAGTAACGTAAAGACTATTATGCTAAGTTAAATAAGCCAGTGAAAGAAAGACATATACCACATGATGTCACTTATACTTGGAATGTAATGAACAAAATAAAAACAAAATAGAAACAGACTCATAGATACTGAGAACAGACTGACAGCTGTCAGGGGGCTGGGACTTAGGGGCTGGGTGAAAAAGGTGAAGGGATTAAGCAAAAAAAAAACCCACAAAAACTCATAGACAGACAATAGTATGGTGATTACCACAAGGATGCTGTGAAAACTGGACAGATACATGCAAAAAAGGAAACTAGACAACTTTCTTACACCATATACAAAAACAAACTCAAAATGGATGAAAGACTTAAATGTAAGACCTGAAACCATAAAACTTCTAAAGGAAAACATAGGGCGTACTAACTCTGACTAGGCTACACATATTCTTTCAAATTTGTGTTTCATGTTTCTTTGGATAAATTCCCAGAGGTGGAATCACTGGATCATACGGCAGTTTCATTCTTAATTTTTTGACGTAACTCCTTATTGCTTTCCACAGTGTCTGCACCAATCTTCATTTGTATATTCTTGATACAAGATGTTTTTGTTCTGTTTTATGTGTTGCAACTATTTTCCACTACTCCATGACTTGCCTTTTCCTTTTCTGAATTGTATATTTCAATGAGCAGACATTCTTAAATTGAATGAGGTCCTATTTATTATATCATTATTTGTGATTGGTGCTTTTTAACTCCCATTTAAGAAATATTTGCATCTGTCAAATCATGTGATATTGTCCTTTATTATCTTCCCAAAACTTTATTTTTTTACATTTATAGTCATAATTCACCTGGAAAATATTTGTGTGTGTGTCTATGATGTGAGTTAGGGATCAAGTTTCATTTCTCCCCCAAAAAAGACTTCTAATATGTACAGCACCATTATATGAAATAGCCTTCTCTTCCATTGCTCTGCAATTATACTTTATGTACCAACATTAACTGAGTATATTTCTGAGCTCTCTATTTTTTTTCATTTATCTATTTGTGTATTATTTCCTAATGCTGCAAACTCTTAATTATTGAAGCTTTATAAGACTGGATACTTAGCAGAGTAATTTCTGCAATTATGTTCTTCTGTTAAAATTACCTTGGCTATTCTTGGCTTTTTAAAAATTTTCATTTCAGCCTGTGAATTTCCACCAAAATCCTCCTTGATTTTTTAAGAGATTTCCTTAAGTGTGTAGATCAATTTAAAAGAGAATAAAAAAATTTACAATGTTGAATCTTCTAATCCATGAATATGGTAGACCTAATTTATTTAGGTATGATATGAATTTCTCTCAATAATGTTTTAGAGATTTCTGTGTCAAGGTCATACACGTTTGTTATTAGATTTATTGCTATATCTGTGGCATGTATTGACATTATTCTAACTGGCATATTTTTATATTTAATTTTCTAACTTTTTTTATTATATACAGAAATACAATTATTGTTTTTATCTTACCCATTTATTTTTCCTTGTGCCAATACCACCCTCTTAGTTTACTAAGGCTGCCATAACAAAATACCACAGACTTGGTCATTTAAATTCCAGACATTTATTTTCTCATAGTTCTGGAGGCTAAAATCCAAGATCAAGGTGTTGGTAGTTTTGATTTCTCCTGAATTCTCTTTTTTTGGCTTATAGATGGTCACCTATTTGCTGTGTTCTCATACGGTTTTTCCTGTGTGCTTACATCCCTGGTGTGTCTAAATTTTCTCTTTTTGTAAGGGCACTAGCCAGATTGTATGGACACCAGTCAGATTATTTGTCTTGTAAGAACACCACCTAATAGCTTCATCTTAACTTAATCACCTCTTTAAATGTTCTGTCTCCAAATACAGTTCACATTCTGTGCTTAGGGTGTAGAGCTTCAACATATGCATATGGGGTAGACAAAATTCAGTTCATAAAACCATACTGTTTTAATTACTGTAGCTTTATAATATTTTTCATAATTTTACCTGTTTTAATGCATTGTCTCCATTTTATTTTCAGAATTACTTAATCTAGTCATTTAATTTTACTCTTCCACCAGGAAGGGAGACAGGTAATGAGAGAAGAGTTCATGGGTAACTGGAATAAAATCTGGAGGAAATGCATAAAGTGCTAGAAAAGTAGTTTTCATGGCCAAGGGTAAAGCTGTAAAGCATTCTGGGCTCTTCAGATCTCTCTTGCTCAGTCTCTTGTTGCAGGTAAAATGGGGCAATAGGTCTCTCAAGGGCAGTGGCTGGAAAACTCTACCACTTTCTGGAGCAGTCATGGAAGGGAATTCCTATTTTCTTTTATCCAAGTCATATTCTTCTGGAGGATGAAATGGTAGAGCTTACTGTAGCCTCCCTGTAGGTCCTATGTGTCTTCCACTTTGCTATATTAGTAATAACTACCATTTAAAAACATGAAATCACCACCTAATTTACTCCTCTCAATAACCCCGTGAGTTATACATCCATCAGACTGCAGGTGAGGAACTGAGGCTTATGGAACCTAAATGACCTTCCCAAGATCTCGCTATTAGGTGGTAGAGCTGAAAATTAATCCCATGTTAGTCTAACTCCAGATCTCATCTTGCCCACTGGCTTATATCTTCTGCTAGCTAAGTAAGAGTCTTGGAGCACATTGTCCTAAGTACTCAGGTTTGAAGGAAGAGGGCTTGCATAAGAGCTTTGATTCATGGAGCAAGAGAGAGATTCCAAGGATTTCCAACCAAGATTTTGTTGGGCAAAGAGGTACAGGGTGAGAAAAGTAGATACCAAGGCATAAATTGGGAAACCAGTTGATAGCTATGTTGGTAGCAAGGGAGTAAATGGGAGGCCAAACTTTATATTCTCTGATTTCTTTCTTAGCATAGTGGCCCTCCAAAATTCATATTTACCTGAAACCTTAGTATGTGACCTTATTTGGAAATGGGATCTTCGCAGATATAATTAGTTAAGATGAGGTTATACTGAATTAGGTTGGGTCCTAAATCCAATATGACTGGTGTCCTTACAAGGAGAGGAGTGGACACATAGGTAAAAAGACCATGTGATGACAGAGGTAGAATTTATGCTGCCATGAACCAAAGAAGACCAAAAATTGATGGTGACAATCAAAAACTGGAAGAGGAAAGGAAAGATTCTTCCCTAGACACTTCGGAGGGAACATGGCTCTGCTGACACCTTGGTTTTTGACCTCTGGCTTTCTAAACCAAGAAAGAATAAATTTCTGTTATTTTAAGAGACTCAATTTCTGGCATTACATTACAACAGCTCTAGCAAACTAATACACATACCTAAAAGTGGGGAGAGATACCCCTGTTGAAATAATTGAGGTGATCACTTGGCTTTTGGGATTATCTCTGCCTCATGCATATGTGATGCCGATGAAACAAAGTCCTGGAGCTGGAGCTGCTTCTGGTGCGTTGTTTCAGGCTGTAACTGGTTTCTCAACATGAGCAGTGTGTGGCGTGTAGCGGGCCCCTCATACATCATTTTGTTGAATGAATGAATAAATTTATGAATGATGGGCGTAAGACGTAGAAGAGATGATTGTACCTCTTTGTGGGAATCAGGCTTCTTCATACTTTCCTTAGATTCAGTTGTCTGTGGTTCGGTGCAGTGCAGGGTATAGGGAATACCCTTGAAAATCAGACAAACCTAGAGTCACTTGCTATGAGACTTTGAGCCAGTAAGTTAGCCTCAGTGAACCTTTGTCTCTTCACTTGTGAGTGAAAGGACAACGCTTGTCTCGAAGGGTTGCTGAGAGGACGAGCTGCCTGAGCACCTGGCCTAGCATCTGAGCCTTTGTGGTCACAGCAGCTGTGATGCTGACTCGCCCACTCCCCGTCTCAGGGGGGAGGGGGGAGGGCGAGACTTGTAGTGGCCCTGCAAGCAAGAAGTTGCAGGCCGTGTTCTGTGGTGCATATGTGTGAAAGGTATATTTTTAGGTGTGAGTTGTGTGAAAAGTAGTGTGTGCACCAATTGGCTGTCCTTAGAGAAAGCTGCGAAACTATGACCACTCTTGGCAGTTGCTGAATTCAGCTCTAGAAAAATCAGAGTCTTCCAAGCAGCCCTCCTCTGAGGGTGGAACATCAGAAATGAAGTCACTTAGTCACACATTTTAAATCTGTAGCATTTCCCTCATTCATCCCAGCAATGTCAACACAGGCATTACCCAGCCTGGCTGTAGACAGCTTTCTAAAGGAAGTGGTAAGTCCATTGGTTCTGGTTTAATAGGCACAGTTTTCCAGTTTTGGCTACTGTACTCAATAAACCATCAGCTTTTAAGGAAATAAAAAGAAATTTTAAAAAAGGAAGGAAAAAAGCATCAGTGTAGACTGATCATGATCCCAGGACTTCTCTCCCAGAGAAGAGTTTAGGAAGAGTGTGTGACATCTAGCAAGTGCTGGTTGTGGACACAATTAACCAGTCCAAGAGCTATACACCAGCGTTCCCAGCCCTGAGCTGGACCCTGGGGAGTGCGCTCCCTGGGCGTTTGTAAGGAGCAGTGGAAAGTCGGGCTGCTGAGGGCAGCTGCTCCAGGTACCTTGGAAGCAAATGTTGGCAAACAATTTCTCTGTACAGCTTGGTTCCCAGCCAGTTACTTAAGCTTCGCCAGATCTTATCACCAGGACAAAGTGGCTTCAAGCCCCACTTGACTGATTTTAAACCTAGGCAGATATACAAACTATTAGATGACACTACATTGGTATTTTTATGGCTTTGTAAATCCATTCTTTAGACACCTAATGCCTTACACACCTTGGACAACTATTTGGATGTCTGGGAAGAGGGAAAAGCAAAAAATCCCATAAACTTTGGTCTCAAAGTTTGATGTGACTTAGATGTCCGTGCTCTTTCCACCACAGTGCATTGCTTGGGACGTGGTTGGCCTTAGGGTCTTTCATACTCTGGCCTCAGCTTCTCTACTTAGCCTAAGTTCTCATAAACCTACACTTGCCTTCTTGGTCTCCAGCAAAACTGAATTCCTCACCTTTCACGAGCCCACATTAGCTCTCAGGTCAATGTCTCTGCACTTGCTGCCCTTTCAATCTGGAACACTCTACGCTTAAAATAGTTTCTGTTCATGTGGCTGCCTGCCAAATTTCTAAATAAAGGGCAGCCACTCTGAAAAGATTCCTCTAGCCCCCTATTTCTATCTCTTGGCTTTTCCTAGGTCCCTTCTTGATAACACATATCCCCGAGTCTCTGTTTGTTTACCTGGCTGCCTTTCTCACCAAACCGTCACATTCGCCTTTGCCGTTTCTGACTCAGGACACCGCTGGGCTCTAGTGGCATTAGACAAGGATTACTTGATGAAAGAAGTAAGTAATGAATGGATAAATCCAATGAAAGCTCTCAGAAGAAGGCCCAAAGCCTTGGGATGAGGCAAGCTGTTATCATTACACATCACACACATCATTACATATCATGCTTAATAAACCGTGACTGAGCCTGGTCACACTGAACCAGTCCACACTGCTTTCTGTGAAGGCAGAAGTCCAAGTCTGCTTATAAATTAAGCATGAGAAATAATTAGCATCACGGATATCAGCTGGCATAGCCAATTATCATATATCCAAGGAGGGGGTTTAACTGCTAATTCAACAACTGGCTTAGCTCGTGACTTTGAGCAAGGATCCATTGGTCTTTAATCTTCTCATTTATACAGGACAAATAGAAGGCTTTGGTGTTTAACTCAAGGACTCATTAGGTCAAGTTGTGAGAGCTCTGAGCATCCTGAGGAGAAATGCTTGCCAAGGGACGTGACCACGCAATCTCATCTCATGGGGACCATATTGCGTGGTGGAAGTTGTCCCAGTCTTCTTGACCCTCTAAAGCAGATCATCTAGATTCAGACATCGGCATGAGAAAGTTTAAGTGAGGCAGATATTTCTGCTAAGAAAGAGACAGAATTAGCATTTCTGGGACAGTCGTCACTAGATTTGGGTACAAACTGAAGCCTATATAGCTCTGTCGGGCTTAATTTGGAGCACCCATCCTGCAAACTGTGGCAATTCTGTCCTCCCTCTCAGGTGCTGCCCTCCTACGATCAATGTGAGAAATCCTCTCTCAGCCCCAGGAGGCTGGTCCTGGCGATGGTTGCTGTTCAGAGGCCCCACTGCTGTGAGCAGAGTTCTGTTAGAAGCTCCTCAGGCTGACGGGCAGGAAGAGCCCTGCCCTCACTCACGGGGGCTCCAGCCCGAAGAAACCTGGGCCCTGGGCTCTGTGGCTGTGGCTTTGGCGCTCATCACACGTGGTATCTAAAATGAGCCTTTCACACAGGAAAAGCTCATGACATTTAGATGGCAGCTTTTCTTAATTTAAAAAGAAAGAAAATAACTACAAATAAATCAACATGGAACCCTAAAATGATGTTCAAGTAACCCAAAAGAAGGCGAGAGGACAGAAACAAGGGAACAATAAATAGAAGAAAACAACAAAGAGCACACTTCAGTCCTGCCACATCAATAACTGCCTTAAATGTAAATTAGTTACATACTAATCAAAAGCCCAAAATTGACTGAGTGGAATTTAATGATATGGTAAAAAATGTGCCGTGTATAAGACATATACAAATACAGTGACATACAAACATCAAATACAATGACCTAGGTATGTTGAAAGTAAAAAAACACAAAACGATATACCATAACAAAATAAATTTCAAAAGAAAACAGGAGTGGCTCTATTAATTTCACACAAAGTAGACTTTAGAAAAAAAGAATAGAGATAAAAAGGGAACATTACATAATAAAAAAAATTTAAGATACACTGATCTTAAATGTACCTGTACCAAATAACAAGAGACTCAAAATATATGAAACAAATACTGATGGAGCTAAAAGGAGAAATAGACAAACCCACAATTACAGTGGGAGACTTGAACACCTCACTCTGAGCAATTTACAGAACTGCTGGTCAGAAAATAAGCAGGTATAAAAGAAATGAACACCATCAACAAACAGGATTTGACTGACATATATAGAGCATTTTACTCAATAACAACAGAATACACATTCTTTTCAAACATCTACAGAACATTCACCAGGATAGACCATATCCTAAGTCATACACAAATCTCAACAAATTTAAAATAATAGGAATCATACCAAGTATTGTCTTTGACCATAATGGAAATTGAACCAGAGACCACTAATAGAAAGAAAACAGGAAAATCTCCAACAACTTAGAAATTAAATAACACACTTATAAATAATCCATGAGACAAAGAGAAAAATCTCAAAGAAAATTTAAAAATACATAGAACTAAATCAAAATGAAAATACAACACATGAGAATATGTGAAGCACAGTTAATGCAGTGCTTAGAGGGAAATTTACAGTTCTAGATTCTTAGTTTAGAAAAGAGAAAAGATCTGAAATCAATAATTTAAGCTGCTACCTTAAGTAACTGGAACAAAAAGATCAGGATAAACCCAAAACAAACAAAAAAAGGAGATAATGAAGAACAGTCATTAAATTGAAAACAAAAACAATAGAGAAAAGTCAATGAAACAAAAAACTGTTTCTTAAAAAAAAAAAAAAAAAAAATCAGTAACACTAATAAACTCCTTGCAAAGAAAAAAGGCAAGACAGAAATCACCAATATCAGTAATGAGACAGAAGATGTCACCAGCCATTCTGAAGCCGTTAAAAAGCTAAGAAGGACATACTATGAACAACTTTATGCTTATAAATTCAATAATTTAGAACAAGTGAACCAATTCATCAAAACCACAGCGAGCAAAACTCAGTGACATCCTGAGTGATTCTATCACTGTGGAAGAAACTGAATTAATAATTTAAAATTTTCCCAAAGAGAAATCTCCAGACTCGGATGGATTTTCCTGGAGACTTACACATTTAAAAAGGAGTTAACATCAATTTACACAATCTCTTCCAAAAAAGAGTGGAGGAGAAAACATACCCCAACCTACTTTACGAGGCTAATTACAGATACAAAACCAAAACAGTACAAAAAATAAAAAACTACAGACCAATACCTCTGATGAATTTTGATGTAAGACTTGCCTAAGGCCACACAGCTGCTTAAAGATGCAGAGAAACTGGACCCAGTTTTCTCTGTTGCAGGAAAGTAGTTTTTCAAACTGCAACTCCCTAATATGTTAGTTATAAATGGAGTGTGTGTTAGTTATCTAAGAGAACTCCATGTGCTTTAAAAATGTTAATGCCCTGTAAAAATCCAGGCTTAGTGTATCATTAATTGGAATTATAAATGTGGCTTTCATGTAAATTGTCCCAAATTCTTTTAAAATTACGTGGGCAATACTTTGTAAACACATAGAGTCAAATCTCATGTATCTGGTCCCTGAAATGAACATTTCATCACATATGGTAAATATCCATAAGTATTTAATAACATAATCTTGCTAGTTTCCAAGGAGGTGGAAGAGATTGGTTTGCTCGAGTTTTTACAAAAGCTGCTCAAAGAACTGGGAACAATGCCCTCTTCCCTGCGTTATATTTTCTCAAGCAAACAGCTGTCCAGCACCCTCCATGGACTGCTCTCTTCACAGGGATTTTGAGCATTTGGAGGAGAAAACTTTTTTTTATCTGATCTCAGTAGCATTAATGATGATTTTGTGCTGGGCACAGTTCTAGGCACCTTCTACATACATTTTTTTTAAAGATTTTCACTATGGAAAGCAGTCTGGTTATTCCTCAAAAAATTAAGAATAGAGCTACCATAAGACCCAGCCATCCCTCTCCTGGGTATGTACCAGGAAGACTTGAAAACATGTAATTCACAAAGATACATGCAGCCCTACGTTCACTGCAGCATTGTTCACAGTGGCCGAGACATGGAGACAACCAAAGTGTCCTGAGATAGAGGACTGGACAAAGAAGATGTGGGGCATGTACACAGTGGAATACTACTCAGCCATGAGGAAGGATGCAGTACTGCCATTTGCCACAACACGGGTAGACCTTGAGAATATTACGCTAAGTGAAATAAGTCAGACAGAAACAGCTAAGAACCATGAGATTTCACTCATATGTGGGATCTGAAACTGGGGGACACAAACAGCAGTGCAGTACTTACCAGAAGGAAGGGGGTGGGGGGTTAAGGGGGTCCTAATATATGGTGATGGGTGAGGATTTGACTTTGAAGGGTGAGCACACAGTGCTATATACTGACTGATCTTGTAACATAGAAACCCACACCTGAAAAGTTTATGTTCATATTAATCAATGACACCCCAATAATATCTAATAAAACAATAAATAAAATAAAAAAATAAAGATTCTCACATCAATTTTCCAAGGTAAGTGTTACTAATAGTGATATTATTCCAATATTACAGTCAATTAAACTCATTGGCTCACTCAGGGTCATGGCAGGTGGGCAGGAAAGCTGGAACTGGATCCTGAGAGAATCAGATTCAGAAGCCTGTGTGCCATTGTCAGTCTTATGGCTCCTCCCACCCACTCCCCACCCATTCCCCCCAGCACTGAGGTCAGTGTGAAGTTACCTTCCAGGATGCTACAGAGGGAAGATGTGAGGGGACAGTGCAGAAGGGCAGAAGGGGGAAGCCGGGCAGGCTGTGGAGGTCATGTTCTTGGGATGGTGTAAATGCCCAAGATTTTGAAAAAATCTCAGGAACAGCTAGGAGCCAAGATGGTAGAGGTCAACTGTTACCTGGGAGTGCGACTGAAATTGAGTTTACTACCCACAGATCCACCCTGCACAGACAGCCAGGCTCTCCAAAATTCCACCCTGAAACAAATGGCTGCTTCAGCAGATGTGAACACCCTACCAAGTGCCACTCTAGCTTACATGGTTTTGGATCAGTCTTCAATTGACATCCATTATTTTGCCTCATATTTTACAAAAGCTGGGGAGAAACTAGAACTATACCTGAGAGAAACAGGTGAGTGATTAAAGGGACAATTAAATACAGGGTGGGGCAAAAGGAGGTTTACAGTTGTGAATACATGAAACATAGTTTATTCTTGTATTATTATTTATTAATTATTGTATTATTTTCCATACGAACAATGATAAACCTACTTTTGCCCCACGCTGTATATGATTAAGGGAAAAGTTAAAGGAGACAGGTAGACTGGTGTGAAAATGACACAGCCAAGAGGTAATACCAGTTGTGGAGGAAAACCATGCATCATCATTTCGTACAGCAATGATGCAAGAAGATGTGGGTCTGGCCCAAAGCAATGGCAGAGATCCCAGATTAATTCCACTTTCCAGGTGATGCTGGCAAAGTCATCTGACATTTCTGATGCTCAGTGATACATGATCCAAAATAATTTTGGAGAATCAAGTGTAACGATGGACCAAAAGTGCTCCATGAGTCATCCTAACTACGTCTGTTGACGGTCACTAAAGGTTGATGGCTACCTCCTATTTATGGTCACCAGAGGTGACCCCACTAAGAAAAATAAATTTTTGTTCAGAAAGCAAGAAACCAGACATACCTGGAGGCATGTGGCCCTGCCTCTGGAGAGAATGTTGTCGGTTTGGCACTAGGGCCCCAGGAAGTCGATGGATGCCTACAGTGCCCTGGAGGCTGACAGGCCTGGGACCATACATGGAGCTCTGAGGAAAGGTGATGCGGAGCTCCCATAGAGAGCCTCATGAACGGAAGATGCTACAGCTCTGAGCAGGGACAATTACAGTGGGGAGGCCGAGATTAAACCCAGACGCAGCTGGAGCAGGACCATGGTGGAAATTGAGGAAAGGGGAAGGACAAGGCTGAGGAGAGGGCAAGGAGCTGTATACTGGGACTCCTGGCTCTCTCAGTAGCTTGGGAATTGGGCTGGGGTATTCCTGTCAGCTGTCCCCACCACACATTGACGAGAGTCTACCAAAATGTATTTGTCTGTTTACAGGAGGAACAGCACCGGGAATCTTGGGAATGGAAATTCCTAGGATTAGAAGAAAAAGAGAGAGAAAGCAAGCCAGAGGAAATAGTCATCTATAGCTGATTTTCTCCATATTTTTCCACCATGGTCCACTGAGCAGGCAACAGTCAAGACCTATGTCCATGGGTCTAGTGCTGCTTCTATATCTTGCTCTATTAAGAGTTGTAAAAAAAATAAAAATAAAAAAATAATAAATAAATAAATAAAGAGTTGTGAAGTGAGAGGAACATTATTGGCAATAAGCTTCTGTATTAAAAGTTAACTGTTTTTCCCGGCCAGTGTGGCTCAGTGGATTGAGCATCTCCCCATGCACCAGAGGTCACGAGTTCAGTTCCCCATCAGGGCACATGCCCAGGTTTAGGGCTGGATCCCCAGTAGGGGGCATGCAGGAGGAAGCCAATCAATGTTTCTCTCTCATGGATGTTGCTATCTCTCTCTTTCCCTCTCCCTTCCTCTCTCTCTAAGTAATCAATTTAAAGAATCATGGAAAAATTAATTGTTTTATTTATAATTGACAAAACTTTGAAATAACCAAGATGTCCTTCAGTAGGTGAATGAATAAACTGTGGTACATCCAGACAATGGAAAATTAGCACTAAAAATAAATGAGCTATCAAGCCACAAAAAGGCATGGAGGAAACTTAAATGCATGTTACTAAGTGAAAAGCAGAAATAATAAGGCTACATACTGTATTATTCCACCTATATGACATCCTTTTTTAAAAAATATTTTTTTATTGATTTTAGAGAGACAAGAAGGGAGGAGAGAGAGAAACTTCTATCGGTTGTCGCTTATATGTACCCTGACCAGGGATTGAACAGGTATCTGCCCTGACCTCGGAATCGAACCAGCAACCTTTCACTGTACTTGGGATGCTCGACCAATTGAGCCACTCTGGCCAAGTTGAAATACTTATATGACATTCTTAAAAAGGCAAGTCTAGCCCATTCATTGTGGCTCAGTGGCTGAGCTTCAACCCATGAACCAAGAGGTCACCAGTTCGATTCCCCAGGTTTCAGGCTCAATCCCCAGTAAGGGGAGTGCAGGAGGCAGCCGACTGATGTTTCTCTCTCATTGATGTTTCTATCTCACTCTCCCTCTCCTTTCCTCTCTCTGAAATCAGTAAAAAAAATTTTTTTTTTTTTAAAAGGCAAGACTATAAAGGAATAAAATGTCAGTGGTTGCCAAGGGTTTGTAGAGCTTGAGAAGAAAGATTCATTAGATTTGAACCCTGAGAAGGAATTTATCTGAGTCAACGACTTCTGGGAAACCACGGTTTTGGCTTTTTACCAATGAACAAACAGTGTCTTGCCCTGTTTCATCAGAACTGCATAATTTGGATACCTTATTTATATAAAATGGACCTAATTAAGAACCTGGGCAGGAATATTTTTTAATCCTCACTTGAGGATATGTTTATTGATTGAGGGGGAGGGAGGAAAGTCAATATGAGAGAAAAACATTGATCCATTGCCTCCTGTATGTGCCCTCCAGGAATCAAACCCTCAACCTTTTTAGTGTTCGAGATGATGCTCCAACCAACTAAGTCACCTGGATGGGGCAGGATTTTTTTTTTAATAAGAGATGGCCTCCCTTTTTTCTCAGGGACACAATTTAAGTTGCTACCTGAATCTGTCACCCAAGCTGCAGCTCCTTTTGTTCAAATAAATGCTTATTATTCTTATTACAGACTAAAGTGACTTTTGGTTTACAGGTTGAAGGGAGGTGGTTACAGGATACATTGTAAGGGTAGGGGGTATATGGGAAACCTCTGGATGCTCCACTCATTTTTTCTGTGAACTTAAACTGAAATAAAAGAATAAAGTATTTTTTTAATTATGTGTTGACATGTGCATGCCTCATTCTGTGTTAAGTAATGTGCGTAGTGCAATTCATTGCTCATCAAAGTGCCAGAGTTTGCATGAGGCAGGAGCCATTCTCACACATTTGCCTCAGGGTTCATTCTCTGACTGAAATTAGTAACTGAAAGAAGTAGCAGTGAGGTGGACAGAAGCTTTGCTTTATGCAAAAGAGAGCTGCCATCTCAATGGCCACAGCAGAGGCAAGCTGAGATCTCAACACACACACACACACACACACACACACACAGGACAAGCTGTTCTGGAAGGTGAGCATGCAGCCTTGAATCTCCTGTCTTTGGCTCTGCCCCATGCCCTGATCTGCTCAGGAGGCCACCCATGTTCCTGTCAGATGAGGCTTAGGGGGGTGGGTTTCTAGGAGGACAGTTCATATCCACTCATGGCAAAGTTTAACCTCTGAACATAGATAATAAACTTCCCAGGATCTGAGGGAGGAGAGAAGAAGAGGGGCTTTTTAACTTGACTAAGGAGTCTCCTCTGGAAAATGTATTTTATTTTGGATCAAGGTAACCTGTCTGGGGCCTAGGACCTCACCGTGGTAACAGGAGGAAGCTGTATCGTCCACAGGGGAAGCTCTATGCAAGAACAATTCCATAACCTTGATGGGCATAGAATCTGCACACCTTTGGCACTATAGTCTAAGCCTAACATTTCACAAATGAGAACTCTGCTTACAGGCCGTACATATGACATCCAGTCACCAGATTGAAGAGTGATTTCTTTACTAAGGTAATCAAGACAAAATCTTCTCGGGTAGACAAAAATTTCAACCTTAACACACTGTCGAGTTTTGTGACACTGACAAATAATAATCTTATTTTTAATAATAGCTTTATTAACATGTAATTTATATATTATAAAATTCACCCTCTTAAAGTTTACAATTAAGTGATTTATAGTATATTAATAAGGTTGTACAACTATTCCCACTATCTAATTAAGAACAGTCTATTATCCTCCAAAGAAAACCCATACTCATTAATAATCACCCCCTAATCTTCAACCACCTTCACTCCTGGCAACAGTAATTGATTTTCTGTGTCTATGGATTTACCTATTCTAGATATTTTAGTAAAAGGAAATTGTGTCTGGCTTATTTCACTTAGGATGTTTTCAAGATTCATCCATGATGTAGCATGTATCAGTACTTCATTCTTTTTTATTGCCAAGTAATATTCCATTGTATGGATATACCACATTCTGTTTACCCATTCGTCAGGTGATGGTCATTAGGCTGTTTTCAGTTTCTGTCTTTTGTGAACAATGCTGCTATAAACATTTTAGTGCAAGTTTTTGCGTGGACATATGCTTTAAATACTCTTGGCATATGTCTCAGGGTAATATTTCTGGTTTATATGGTAACTTTATGTTTAACTTTTCGGAAATTACCAAACTGTTTTCCAAAGTGATGGCACCATCTTATATTCCTACCAACAATGTATAAGGGCTCCAACTTCTTCAAATCTTTGCCAACACTTGTTACTGTCTGTCTTTTTTACTATAGTCATTCTAGTGGATGTGAAGTGGTTTGATTTGGATTTTTCAAATGATGTTGAACATCCTTTCATGTGTTCATTATAGTTCATTATTTGCATATCTTCTTTGGAGAAAAGTTTATTTAAATCCTTTGCCCATTTTTAAATTATTTGTCTGGAATATGAGACCCTTATCTGATACATGATTTGCAGATATTTTCTCCCATATTGGCTGACTTTTTTTCTTGTTAGTGATAGTGTCTTTTGATGGACAAGTTTTTTTGTGTTTTTTTTTTAATTTTGATGAAGTCTGATTTATTAACTTTTTCTTTTTATACATGTGCTTTTTGTGACATATCTAAGAACTCATTGACAAATCTAAGGTTATTAAGATTCACCCTATGTTTTCTTCTAAAAAATTTAGTTTTATCTCTTATATTTGTATCTTTAATCTGTTTTGAGTTAATTTTTCTATATGATATGTGGTAGGAGTCTAACTTTATTATTTTTTGCATGTGGACACCAGTTGTTCCAGCACCACTGGTTGAGAAGATTATGCTTTCTTCCACTAAATGGTTTTGAACCCATCAATTGACCATAATAAATGTGAGGATCTATGTATGGACTCTCAATTCTTGTACTTTAATCTCTTTGTCCATCCTTATGCCAGTACTATGCTGTCTTGATTACTGTGGATTTGTAGTACATTTTAATTGGGAACTGTGAGTCCTCTAACTTTTGTTTTTCTTTTTTAAGATTTTTTGACTATTTAGAGCCACTTACAATTTCATATAAATTTGGAGATGAGCTTGTTCACCACTTCAAAAAAGAAAGTTGTGATTTTTATAGCAATTGCTTTAATATGTATATTTTGGGGAGTTTGCCTTCTTAACAAAATCTTCCAGTCCTTGAATTTTGGAGGTCTTTCCAGTTATCTAGATCTCCTTGAATTTGTTTCAATGATATCTCATAGTCTCCAAAATACAAGTCTTGCATTTCTTTTGTTAAATTTATTCTTATGTATATTATTTTGATGCAATTGTAAATGAAATTGTTTAATTTCATTTCAGACTGTTCATTGCTAGTATATAGAGATACAGTTGATTTTGTATATTGATCTTATATTCTGAAACTTTGCTGAATTCATTTCTAGTAGTTTTAAAAGATTTTAGTGAATTCCTTAGGACTTTCTCTATATAAAATCATGGCATATGCAAATAGAAATAGTTTTAATTCTTTCTTTTCATCTGGGTCCCTTTTAGTGTGTGTGTGTGTGTGTGTGTGTGTGTGTGTGTGTGTGTAATTCCCACCCTGCTAGAATGTTCAATGAAAGTGGCAAGTGTAGACATCCTTGTCTTGATCCTGGTCTTAGGGAGCCAGTATTTCACTGTTAAGTATGATGCTACTGTGAGCTTTTCGCAGGCGCCTTTTGCCAGCTAGCATACTTGGCTTTCTCTATGGTTCTCACCACTGGTTCACCTCATTTGCTAGCCCTCGCACACCTCAGGTGCTGTTTGAAGCTATTTTGGTGTCATTTAAGTTCTGGATTACAGCTTTCCCTACTATGTCTATGTAATATATTTACACTTGAATAATAATGGCCTAGAGACTAACAGGCAAATGCTTTCTCTTTGATTTATTCTGGTAAAACTGAAATAGTTTAGACAGGATGTTAAAAGCTCACCACTTTCTTGTTTGACAGAGGCACCTTGTCTGCCTCAGCATTAACTTTTCCCACCATAACAGGGGGAAATTGCTCCTGCTTTCAGTTTCTAACCAGGCATGCAACTATCAAATGAGGAGAACGGATGTGGAAATGCATGGTAACCTTAGGGTTCTGCATATCTGAGGGTGACAGTGATGACGAAGGCAGGTCAGGTATAAATACAGAGGTCCATTTGCCCTCTGCCACATGGCCAGACATGCTGGAGCTATGCTCTCAACCTACGATTCTTATATTTTGGGTGCAAAATGGGCGTGACTGATGTCTCCATTAACTGAAGCAGGACATCACTTAAAATAAAGTATGCCAAGAATAGGCAACATTCTCTGGGGCAGAGTAGAGTATAATACGACAGAAATACAATAATGCGCCCTGGCTGGTCGGTGTGGTTCGGTGGTTAGCACGCACCACTGAAGGGTTGTAGATTCCCAGTCAAGGGTTGTGGGTTCAATCCCAGCCCCAGTCTGGGAGTGTGCAGGAGACAACCAATCCATGTACGTCTCTCACATGGATGTTTTCCTTCTCTCTCTCTCTCTCCCTGCCCTACTCTCTCTAAAAATCAATGGAAAAAATATCCTCAGGTGAGGATTTTAAGAAAATACAATAATGGGAAAGGGTGGAGGGGAGGGCCCCACAGGTTTGCTCCCTTCACACCTGCAGAGGGGAAGGCAATATTCTCCATGGCTCTTAAAGGCCTGAGGGCCTTTTACCTGCACCTCCTATTCAGTGTGCAGTGAGGCCACAGGTTGGAAGGGAAGGACACAGAGCACCTGACTCAGGGGCAAAGAAAGGGAAGTGGAGGAAGACGGCCCCTAGTCCCTCCTGGCCAGGTTCTCAGGGTGACTGCATGCTGCTCAGTCTTGCCAAGGCAGCCTTAAATTCACCAAGATTTCTCAACCTCAGTCTTTCCTGGAATGAAACCCTTTCTTTAATTATCCATGATGGGACCCAAATGGAGCATTTTCTACTACGTTATTTCATGATGAAATGATAACTCAAGTTATAATTGAAAAAAGTATTTTTAAGAGGAAATCTGGAAGTCATCAGGGGCATGTAACTCTAAGTACAACACTCATAGTTGTCTTGTTCAAAAAATGGAGCCAGACCCAAAACCATGATCCAAAGTGAAATGTCCAAGGGTCTTGGCACAGTAACAGACAACAGCTTCAAACGACAGTCTTCCTTTTCCTGTTGGCCATCCTTGGTGAACTAGGGCCTGGCTAGCAATGTCCCTTGTGTCAGCACTGGGACGAGGGCACTGGAGGAATATAGGACAGGTCACACTGAATGGCATCTCACTCTGGACCTTACCAGGTACAGTCCAACGTAAAGCCTTGCTTTGTCTCTGTGAGTGTGCAGCAGAGTAAAAGCAAAGAAAACAAGCCCTCAAATGCATTTATTGACCTTTGAACCTGAATTAGTGGAACAATTTAGCTACAGATTAGATGGCTTTTGTTTAGCAAAATACCTTGGTATACCACTGCATTGTAAAGAGGAGGCTTCCAAGATGTTACTGGGGGAAAAATGTGGAAGATAGAACCAAAAGACATTGTTTAAGAAATCAAAGGGAGTGTGGGTGTGGGGGAGGCCAGAGATAAGAGTGGGTGCGTTTTAGAGGAGAGGAGGAGCCAGGAAGGGAGAGCCATGTGGCTCACTTAGGAGAAATGTGTTCAGTGAGAAATTCCTATAAACATAGGATGGCCGAACACTTTGAAAAACAGGGCTGGCTTGCAGACAGTTTTATTTGTTTAATATACGCTACTGGCATTTCACCCGATTCTCCTCAACTGCCAGACCTTTAAGGGTCAGCTAAACCTCTACTCCCTTTTGACTGGATGGTTTGGGATAGCAAAAGAAAAGAAGTTTCCAGTCTTTTTACAAGCCATAATCCCCAGCAAGCAGTGACCAAAAAATAGGTCAGAGATCCTGAAGGTCCCTGCAGTCACCAGCAGCAAAGAAAATTATGAGAGTGCATGGAAGAGCCAGTGCTGGTGAGAGAAGCCAGTGCTGATGCTGTGGGGCAGGTTGGAGGAGCCAGTGCTGCTTGGAGAGGCTGAGGCTGCTGAAAGGAGCACCTCCCAATTCACTGCCCAGACTAGTTTTAAGACCAGTCTTATTTATTTAGACACAGAAGGAAGCAGGTTGGGCAGGGAAATCAATAGGAGTATCCTTTCCTTAGTGACATTAAAGCAACCAAAAAAAGAGAATTGCTTCAAAGTAAGAACAGAGAGCTGGGGAAATCAGCGCTGTTTTGTGGTTGAGAGGCCACAGGTAGTGTTGGATGTTGTTCAGACTTCAGAGGCAACACAACTGATTGTGAGCTCACTTCTGTCACCTGTGGGCGAGGTAACCTAATGGAAAAGAAGCCACTGGACCCCGGTTTATGAACTGGAAGTAAGTAATGTTGTTAATCATTCCTCCTCTTCATCTCTCAAGGGGAGAAGCCAACTCCCTTCGCCAGGGCAGCTCAAGACATTAAGAGAGCCAGGCGAGCTGAATTCAGGGGGCTTGTCTAAGGGAACACCAGCTCCCTGCATGGCCCTTTCTTCCTAAACCTGTGCTCCCTTAGGGCCCCCAGCTTCTCTCTCCACTCATGGGTCCAGGCAGCCCCTTTGCATGCTGTGTAGACCAACCCCCTCTCTCACTCTCCAGAACCACACAGGCCAAGCCTAGGGCAGCAGCTTTGAAGTGGTATGTGGTGAATTCCAACACGAACAGTGGCAACTTCCCATTTTCAGCAGCATGCTTGGAAACACAGAAAGTGGAGAAGTACGAAGAACCCATTCCTGTAAGAGTGAGACAGAGCAGGGAATGGGTGAAAGGAGGTTCTAGGATAAACCCTGGACTTGTCTATGGAGCCAGAATTGGACAAGCTCCTTCCCAGGTTAGAATAGGCTTTCTAAATCGGGTTGCAAAAGGACTGCATGCCTAGGCTGGGCATGCCATCGTGGCAAAGATGCATTTCCCTGCCCAATACACTTTCTAGAACCCAAGTGTTACCTTGTCGATCTCCCATTTAAAGCCTCTTTGGCGCTCATTTCAAAGCTCAGTGATGACCATCTTCCTTCACTGGTGTTCTAGACCCTCTGGGCCAGGCTGTTCCTGCCCCTCCCCCTCCTTCCTCTCCTGGCATCTGAGGACCTCTTGTCCTTCCTGAAGGGATCACATCTGTAATGCAGCTACCTGGGGGGCCCTTCCTGCCCAGAAAATTCAGGCTCGCTCTTCCTCCACCCCCTTGAACTTTTTTTTTCTTGCCTGCCTGCAGGTTATGAGCTCCTCCGGGACAGGAACTTGCTTGAGCTACCGGGGCATGGAAACATTTGTTGGCTGAGTGATCCTCTGTTGCTGGTTGTTATGCACACACACAAGCACACACATGCGCACATGCATGTGTGATACACAGAAACACACACAGGTAGTTGCTGTTTACTATCTTTACCATATACCAGGCACTTTGCTGAGAACTTAATATGCACTTTCTTATTTCATCCTAAAAACAAGTCTTCCCAATTTAAAACCAAAAAAATGAAGTAATTAGCTGAAAGTCAAATAGCTAGTAAGTGGTAGGGCCCAGAGTCTGACCAGATTCACCCACCTGCCCTCCGAAGTTGATTTACTGGTTGAAAATTTCAGAAATCTTTGTAAGTAAATTGTAAACACAAAACAGAGTGAGTTGGGCAGTGCAGGTAATGTGTGTGAGCTTATTCACTGTGTGACTTTGAACCGCAGCCTCAGTTTCTGTTATCTATAAAATGGGAATAATAGTTTTGAACACAAGGCTTGTGTACGTATTAAATAAGATAATGTAAGTAGGTCCTTAGCAAACCTTCTGGTCAGGGCTAAGACAAGGCTGCAGGCAGCCAGGCACTACCCCCCAAGGGCCCAACACTTCAGAGAGGGCCAGCCTCCCAGGGGAACAGCCTTGAGCTTGAACTCCTCCCTATGTCCTCTCTCACCCCAGTCCTGGCCCTGCTCCTGGCACGGGGGGTTGGGGGCCTGGTAAGGAATCATCAGTCTTTTTCTTTCTTACTTCTCCCTAACCGAGCTTTCCTTAGTCTCCAGGGTGGAATTGTTCTATCTATATGAGGAATTATTTCCACGAATTGTTTCCTTGTAGTCATATACCTTCAGTATTATTATTGTTTTTATTCTGAAAGCTCTCCCACCCCAGAACTATCTTCATATCTTCATGGAGTTTCAACACAGGGTGGGGTGATTCAGTGCAGCTCGAGCTGTCTCCTTTTCCACAGTAGCTCAAAGCGTGCCCTTGTGCAAATGCAGTCGCCGTCTCTCCAGAAACACGCTTCCTTCCACTTTCTGGGACGTTTGCAGCTTCCCCAGCCCGTGAGGGTCCTTACCAAGGCGTGGGCCAAAACTCAGCCTCACCTGCAGGGGCTGTATTGCCCTTAGCCCCGTGCTGGGCCTGAGGCTTTGACTCCTTTTTAAATGTTGAACAGGCAGGAGCTCTGGACCACATCTGAATGGTCCGCAGGCCCGGGATGCTACAAAGCTGCTTAGTGACACTGGGGGTCTCTGGGAGTTGGTGCATGCGGAGCTGTTACCAGTAGCCACTGGCTGGTGGCGGGGAAGGCTTGGTGGCGAGGTGCACCCGATGCCCTCAGGACTGGCAGCAGCTGCAAGAACAGGCTCAGCACTGAGTGGAGGGAGAGCTTCGGTCCCTTCGCTGGGACCTCTGTGTTCAGAAAGAAAATCAGAAGGCACTGGGCTTTTTACAAAAATATATTCAATCTTTCTATTTTTCTAGCATTCATTCAAGATTTTCTTTCTCCTCTCTCTCCCCTTTGTTTATAATAAAGTGGCATATTTTTTCTAGACGTTTCTGACATGTAGCTTCTGAAATAACACTGACCAAGGACTAAAGAAATGAAGTTATGTGGATAATGCTCCTCTGTCTTTGGGAGTGTTTCTTTGGATGTCTCTTCCTTCTTTGCCTTCCTGGTCTTGAAAGTCAAACAACAAAGTGGAGATCAAACCCTAGATGCATGCTCTTGATCAGCACCGTCCAAACCAACACAATTCAGTGTGAGCCACGAGTGTGATCCATGCCTGCCGTTTTAATTTTCTAGTAGCCACATCAGAAAAAGCAAAGAAACAGGTAAAATTAATGTTCATAATATATTTGCTTTAACTAAATATATCTAAAATATCATTTCAACATATAATCAATATAAAAATTATTCATGAGATATTTTACATTTACATAAAAGTCAGTGCCCATTTCACACTTACAGCACATTGAATTAAGACTGGCGACATGTCAAGTGCTCTGTAGCCACACGTGGTCAGGGGTCCCCATACTGGACACTGGATGGCACAGTTCTAGATTCTTTGTATCCACTCAGGTAGAATCACCATGCTGTAGCCCCAGGCAGAAGAACAGAAGGAGTTCATGCAGGGCTGATTTATCAGCTGCCACATAACTTGTGTTAACTTAAACAAGTGACTTGAGCATGCCAGACCTCAGTCTTTCTCATATAAGTGAGAATAGCATATCTACCTCATGGTTTGTTTTAAGAACTAAGAAAATTGCTGAATCCAAAGTCACAAATACATACTCAATGAATGTCTATTATTATCAGTACTAGTAGGAATAGCAGTACTATTATGTCCATGAAGTCACAGATGGCAGAGACAATGGATCTATCTATGGGTGATCATCTAGGTACATTGAAGAAGAGTTGGGAGGGATGTTTGAGATCATCCAGGCCCAGCCACTCATTATCTAAGCAAGGAAACTGAGGCTCAGAGAGAGGAAGTGATTCTCCAAGCCACACAGCAGATTAGAGTGGACTCCCGATGTCTAGTCATGTACTCCTCCACGAAGGACACACCTTAGGCCTCCGCCATCACATTGCTATACTTTAAAGTGAGATATAAGTCCTGACTTTAATAAGTATATATTATAGAATATAATATAGCATATAATAACATAGGTATAGTATATAATATAGTATATAATACTACAAGTATAGTATATAATATAGTATTGTATATAGTATATATATGTATATATATAGTCTAGTGAGGAAGGCTGATGGGAAAAAGCGATTCACTTGAAATGAGGTCTTGGAGGACAGCTCTACAGACGCTCTGGACATTAAAAAAATGAACAAGTGGGTCCTAGAGTAAATTAAGCCTGAAATATTGCTGGAGCCAAGACTGACAAAACTGAAGCTGGCCAACTTTGGGCACAACATGAGATGACAGGGCTGTTTGGGAAAGACTATAATGCTGGGGAAATGAAAGGCAGCGGGAAAAGAGGAAGACTGAATACGAGATGGATTGACTCCACGGAAGAAACCATAGGCATGAGTCTGCAGAGCCGGCCACAGCTTTGAGGACAGGACATTGAGGACATCCCTCATTCATAGGGTCACCAGGAATCAGAGCAGACTCAGCAGCACAAACACAGGTAATATATAATATGTATTATGGAACAGATGTACAACAGTAATATCTTGTGCAAGGTCCTTGTCATACATACCATACACATGGAGCACATATTCGGTCACTCCCTGAAGAGATGGCTTTAAGTTGTATTAAAAACAAAAGGTGGCCCAGCCAGTGTGGCTCAGTGAGTGAACATTCACCTATGACCCAGGAGACTGTGCTTCAATTCCAGTCAAGGCATATGCCCAGGTTGCGGGCTCGATCCCCAGTGAGGAGAGTGCAGGAGACAGCCGATCAATGACTTTCTCATCATTGATATTTCTATCCCTCTCTCTCCCTCTCCCTTCCTCTCTGAAATCAATAAAGAAATATTTTTTAAAAAAACAAAGACAAAACAAAAAAGGTGCAGGAGGGAATGATACTATGATATCGGTGCAGGGCAGTTTATGACTGACATCAGGAAGTTCTCATTAAAAATGTCATTTATTATTAGACAAAAATAGCCTCTCCAGGGACACAGGTAGGACAGATGACTTGAGGCATTTCTGCCAGGACAAGGCACTGCTAAGAACAAGGAGGAAACAAAGCACAGCCCTCCCAGGGGATACTCTCGGGAACAAAGCATGAGTCCAGCCTCCTTTCTGAGTCAAGGGTGTAGAGCAGAAGTTTGTGCCTCTATGTGCAAACAGCAGAGCCTCGGTGTCCCATACGGTCAGCTGAACAACAGCCTTAGAAACTAGTAGGGGTAACTTACATGTCATATCAAAACCCCTGGGCAGGCAAGAGATACTAATGCAATTGCTAGGCCTCATGTAAGAAAATGTGCTGGGCTTAGTGGTTCAGATTTCTCTGAGGCATGTGGCAAGGTGATATGTGGAAGCTTTTTGATAAATCTAATGACAGGGCAAGACCCTTGTGCGCTCCTCATCAAAGCCTTGGTTGAACACCTTTCACAAAGGGGAGTGATGCATGTGGACCCAGCAGAACTCTCCGGGAGCTGTGTGCCCCTTTAAATAAATATTCAGATGGATTGTGGTATTCAAGAGCACCGGACATAGAAAGATTGCCTGTCAAACTCACTAGATTCATCTGGAAGGCATTACACAGATATATTGGAGATATATATATCCCAAATGGTCTTTATAGATCAGAGATATGGACATAATAAGCAAGGATGAAATTTAATACAGAAATTGTGAAGAGATACCAAGATTGAACAAAAATGATAGCAAATGTGTGGCACATAGTAGGAATTAAATGGTTGCTGGCTGGATTCATTGATGAGATTAATTAGCAGCATATATATAAATGAATTAAAATTGAACATAAACTCAAAGTGTATCAGAGGTGAGAGTTTTACCACATCGACAGCTGTGACCTTCTCCTATATGTTCCAAGTCCAGCTGTCAGACCCTGGGAAATGACCCCTCATCTGTGCGTTGGTCAGGCCCCACCTACAGGGTCAGGTGCATTTCCAAGCACCACAATGTGAGAGGGATTTTGAGAAAGAGATTTTGCCCAAAACTGAGGGATATAAATGGTGAAATTACATCACACCATGATAGCTAAAGGCCCAAAGAAGGGTTAGAAAGAGAGGAAGAAATGGGGTTAGGTGATCATTGGGTTCAAATACCTGAAAGTTTGTCATGTAGAGTAGAACTATACTTGTTCATTGTGACTTGGGAGGACAGTTAGAGCAAGTGGAATGAGTGACAAAGGGCAGATACTGGCTCAACATGAAGAAGACATTTCCAATGGTCCAAGTTCCCAACATTGGAACAGATTGCTAATGAGCTCCCCATCACTGCAAGTGTTTAAGCAGAAGCTGAACAGTTTCTTTCCAAGTTTGGCACAGGTGGTTTATGCAGGGGTGGACCATAAGTCTGGTTTGTGTCCTTCCCAAGGTTGAGTCTAGAGAAAGGCAGCCAACTTGCTGGCCCAGACAGAAGACGCCATTGCCAGCAGAGGGCACTCTTGCTGATGAGCGGAGGTTCGGCTGCCTGGGCCACTGGCTGGTGTTAGGACAAGAAGTGGGGTAAGGAGTGAAAGCAGCTCCCTGGGGCCTGGTCACTGTTCTGGAGAGAAGGTGTTAAAGCCAGCAGGGCCCAGGGAGAAGATATGTGCTCACCGGAGCTAGGGAACCACGTGTTCCCCGCGCTGGTGGGAATGTAGAGGCTGCAGGCAGCCGTGAGGAGGTGAAGAGGGCTGGGATGGGGCTTGGAAAGCTTGCGGCCAATGCACTCCTGCCCTCCGACTCCCCTTCTCTGTCCAGCATGTCAGGAGCTGGCTCAGTCATAGTCCTTGCTCTCCTCACATTTCCCCTTTGTTGGGGGGTTTCCTTATACCTTTCTGAGGGTCACTCCTCTCTTCAGACCTGCCTGGCCCCTCTCAGGCAGGCCCTGTGCACACGCTACACCCTCCTGGTCTCCTGATGAGCCCATAAGCAGTGGGAGTGAGAGATGTCTCTTCCTCACCCTCTGGGAGTTGGCTGCTCAGAAATGAACCCTTCTGGGGCTCTCTGCAAGCCTGGTGCTAACTGGTAAAGAGAAGCCAATCAGCTCTGGAGGCGAAAAATATCTTTTTGGTGCCAACCTCTCTGGTTTCCTCAGTGGCTTTTCACCTTTGCACAGCACAGAGTGAAAACTCCTCTGCAGGTTTCATGGGAGTGAGCTGTCGAGTGACACCTGGATAGCACTGTTAGACTCAGGTGTCCTGCTTCCCCCAGGTTTAGCAAACTCAACAGTCCCAAGTGTCTTCCCACAGGAAAAAAGAAATGAAATAAACTGAGCTCCTGACTCAACCTTCCATGGCCAACTTTCTGGTCTCTCTCAGCCACACCAATCAGCCAGCTGCTTAGAGAGATGGCTGGATCCTCTTGGGCATGTTTTAGCTTTAAGAAACCTGGACCTTTCCCTCCCCCTCGTGTCTCTGCTGGGCAGCACTGGTGGTACTTCTGGCTGCTCTAACCTGGGGGAGAGTCCAGCTTATGAAAGTGTGCCGCCCAACTCCAGGCTTTCATCTGTGGCCGAAGCAGCCAGGCAGGCTTTCCCCATGTCCCCAGGATCATCAGTAAACTGTCCACACTAGCAGAGTGAGTCCCACCAGCTTCGTCTGGGGCGGAGGCTGAATGGGGAGGTGGGAAGCGGAAATTCCCCAGGCACCAGTTCACTTGGTCAGGGGAGCGGCACGTTGGCTATCAAACCATACGGATTATTTGTATAAAAGTTCTCAGATGCTTCTGGCCACATGATGTTTTCAGTGGATAAGCTGTTTTTTATGATTAGAGGAGGCCACATTCATTAGACCTTGCTTGTTACAAACTCACTTTCTTTCATGGTTTCCAGACAGCCAGCAGCCCCTACAGGAGCGGCTCCCCAGGCCCATTTGTACCTGGCAGGCCTGCATGGTTCTATGTTCTGCCCTTAAACTTGTCCATGGCAGAGCCGCAGAAACTAGGCAGTGAACAAGAGGAGGAAAGATAATAGCCAGTGGCAAGGGAGCCAGGGAAGTTGTGAGTTGCCTGGACACTGGGGGTGGGGGACATTCACCAAAACCCAAAACCATCCACCTGGCTTCCATCAGAACAAGCAATCCCGGGACTGTAACACTTGATTCTCAGAGGAAACAGAAAGTAAACAGGTCACCGTATACTTAACAAGTTGAGTAAATAATGCAGAAGATTTCTGCCAACCGTTCCCCGGGGAAAATGAGGAGGGATAGTGGGCTCCAGGGATAGTGGGCTTCAGTTTGTTTGTGCTATGAATTAGCCGAACTAGGCAGGCCCGAAGCAAAGGCTGCCTCTCTGCTTCTCTTTTCTAGGCTGAGGACTTCACTCTCCATTTCACTCTCTATTTCCCATTTCTAGGCTTTGTCTAATTACCTTACTGCCAAATGATTGACCGAAACAATGATTAACCTGTGAGCGCACAGATAAAGCACCAGATAGGCCTCTAAAGCCGAATGGGGACAATTGCCGTGAGGTCCAAAAACAGGGACTCGAACCATGCTAATCAAAAGCACAGAGGTCGATAGATAACCGAAGTATCAATTGTTAGTATGATACGAGATGTCTCATGCTCCCCTGGACAGACGCTGGCATCTTTTCTTTTCCTGAGCTGACTAAATTCAGCCCAGAAGGTTGCTTGCTACGCAGGGACTGGGGATGGCGGCACTGAGGGTGCGCTGTCCGCAGGCTGGGCCCTGAGTGTTGTCCTGGCTCAGAGGCAGGCAAGCCTGGGAGACGCCGGGCAAACGGCAGGAGAATCAGCGGGAGCTTCTGTCACCACCTGCCAAGGCTGGTTAACAGGCCAGTGGCTTTGGGAGCCACGACCCAGTGTGGCAGTATCTAGCAACCGGTAATGTCTTTTACATATTATTTTACTGATGCCGGCAGTGGACACTGGATTTTTATTTTTATTTTTTTTGGACAGAAAAACCTATTTCAAAAGATGTATTAATCATGTCTTTTATTTTCTTTACTCTGATGCTTTGACATCTTAGGACCTTTCTGACTCTGGGAGCACTGCCCATCCCAGAGAAGCCAATTCTTAGAGGTGGTAAACAACTTGCCTTTAAGCATGAATGTCAAATGCAAACCAACGCAATGTGATGCAAAGGTAAACTCCAGAGCCATACCCCCACCCACCTGCTTTAACCCAGGCTCCGCTACCCTAATCACCCAGGGCCAGGTACCAGACAACTGCAGCAGCCCCCATGCCCCAGAGCCTGCTGAAATTGTTCAACGCAGCCAGCCCTAAGTCTGTTTCCATCCCCTTCCCATGGGAAGCACAGCAAAGGCTCGAGCCCATGTCTTCCCTCCCTCACTGCCTCCTGACCCACCCTGGTGCTTCCCTGTGTGGCCCTGCAAGGAGGGCCCCTCCTCTGAGAACTGTAACAAGTTATCTTTTCAGTGGCTGCCATCTCCTGATCTGTTGGCCTTACAATACCTAAATAATAATAAAACCTATATTTTAAAACTAACAAGTGTGAGCAATGGTGTTCTTGGGAGTCAGGAATGACAAGCATATTGTTTATAATTTCTGTAGGGATTTTTCCTTAAAGTGTTCTTCATAAGAAGACAGGAACTATTTCTGTACAAAAACAAAAAAAAAACACCTGTTTCTATGTCATTTTAAAAAAATTAAAGTAATACACATTTCTATTTAACAAATTAAATATTAAGATGGACTTACAATACGAAATCACTCTCTTCCCAGATTCCAACATAGCCCAGAACCTCACTATGGAAATTTTACACTCTTTCTCTTGGTAATTGTTCTGTGGGATGACTCCATAACTCTAAATAATATACCTTATCTCCATGGATCACTGTCAACATGCTATGTCCATCTATCAATCCACCTTCTGATGGACACGTAGAGGGTTTGGTAAGCTTACAACCCTCTCACTTTTCTGCCCTTTGAAGTGTTTGAGAATTACATTATCATTTCTGCCACTTCTTTTGGTGACATTCCAACTTTAAACAACACTCCCCTTTTTGCTTCTAGTTCCATTTACTTCTCCCAGGCCCCCTCGGCACCGCTCTTTGTAAAATGAGGGTGTTAACCTCTTGGCTCTTCCCTGTACTTTCCTTCTCCCTCTCCCCACTCGTCCGTCGCCTCGGCCATCCTGGCTTCTGTCAGCTGTGCCTGTCGCGTGCCAACTACTGCGACAACCCATACCCCCCTCACACTCCACGTCCACTGTGGTGAGCTGCCACAGACAGGCCGGGGGTCCTGAGGAGGGAGCCGGCCCAGCCTCCACCAGTGCCTTTCTCTGCCCTCCTGGGCAAGCTACCCAGAGCTTTGAAGCCTCTGATGCCTCACAGTTTCCTTCATGGGTTTAAAATGAGATGGGCTAGAATCGAATGAGACCACGTAGCACCCTATGCTGCTGTCCACTGGGAAGGGGGGCAGTTACTCTGATCTGTCCTTCAAGAAGTCCAGTGGCGGGGTGGGGTGACCGCCTTGTCCCTGGAATCACATAGCACTGTCACCACCAGCGATGGGTTGATATCCTCCGTGCCTGTGGGTCAGGGAAGGGGCATGGATTTATTCCATGTCAGGTCCCGTCACTCGACTTATAAATGTTCTTACTCTCGTGTGTTGATGAGTATATTTGAATTCAACTTTTATTTTGTGATTTCTAAAAGGGCAAAGGAGTGATTTCTTATTACTCACCTCTCTGGAGTAAAATGTTCTAATTCACTGATAATAAACTTCGGTCTACTCCTTTCCTTGATATCCTTGGTAGTCCCATCTGAACGCCTTTCCTGGCCTTGCAGTAAAACCTCCGTTACCCCAGGTTGTTATGTATGCGTGGCCTCAGGTTGCAGGACGAACCCTGGGAAGGATGGCTCCACACCTCAGTCTGTTCATAATGGTGCCCCGCCCACCTTCTTTCTAATTTTTTCTCTTCTCTGAGAATTGCTATTTTGGACTCTCATCCTGCTGACGAGGGAACTTTTATAGTTGGTTTTTATTTTCTTCAAATTATTCATTTTGTCAATAAGCGAATTAATTTAGGCACATGCTGCTCTATATTATTACCCTATTCAAAGAATCAAGTCTAAGACCAGTAATAATAATAGTGAGGGAACAACAGCCAGCCAAGTGGAGCAACCCCTGTAGGCGACAAGGCACCCCCTAAGGGAACCGTGTCTGCCGGCTCTTGGCCTGTGACTGCCTTGTCATTCTCATTCTACAGCCAAGTGGCAGGAGCTCAGGAGCTTTAACAACCTGAGGTTAAACCTGTGCCCAGGGCCACATCTTGATTCTGGGGGGACCCATCTTCACGCCCCCTCAGCGGTCACCCAAGTGTGTGGGGGCTGGTTAGAGGCCCACATGGGCAAAGCTCCTGGACTGGTACAACTTAGTGACACTTGGTTTAATGTACCTGTGAAAACCATGTCACCGTGCAGAGCAAGTGGTTGCCCTGGATGGTGATGTCAGGGGAAACATGACAAATAACACTGCTCTTGGCAAATGATCGCCCTGGCAGATAACCTGGTCAGTGCTCCCCTGTCCCCTCCTCAGAAAGCCTCTCAGCCTCACAACATGACAAGCACCTGGGTTACGGCTGCTACCACCATGGGGAGGTGGGAGGGGGAGGGTAGAGAGGAGAATGCCTGGCTATGTAAAATATTTCTATTTGTCAATTTTTTAATTTATCTGGTGACAGTAACAGACACAGAGAACTGGAATAATGGCGGGCAGTCATGTGTCATACAATATAGATATTTTTGGTGCATTTTTTAAAAATTTATTGATTTTAGAGAGGGGGAGAGAGAGACAGAGAGACATCGATTTGCTGTTCCACTTATTTATGCATTCATAGGTTGATTCTTGTATGTGCCTGGAGCAGGGATCAAATCCTCAACCTTGGCATATAGGGACAACACTCTAACCAACTGAGCTTTCTGATGCTATATTCATCTTAATGGGCTATATTAAAGAAATTTGTAAAAGACTATATTATAGACACACTGAATGCTTTGATCTGGAAGGATGTGCAGTGCCCTCAGACAGAAGCACAGAGCAGCTCTCCAACAGTGGGTAGCCCCTCAGTTCCCACCCCCAAGATTTCCCCATATCCCACTTTAAACATGGACATTGTCTTGGCCTCCTTTGGCATGGACCTTATTATCGCCACCGATTTGACACTTGCTACTCTGCCCAAGAGCATAAGAACGTTCCAGGCTCTCTACTTTTCTCCCTCTTTTTCTTGTCCAAGCTTGGACTCCACAGCGCTAGTTTCTGGCTCCCCTCTCTACCTGGTTCACTGAGCTGGCCCCAGCCGCCCCTGCAGAGGGCCAATAGGTTTCTGCACTGAGAGATTAATTAGGTCCAGGGAAGCTGAAAGCAGGTGGCTGTGAAAGCCTCGGCCGTGTGCTGGCTGCTCTCTCTGTGATAGAATGCACACACACACTCACACAGTGTCATCACGACCATTATGACCCGTAAAGATCATGGCCAACAGGGACCTCAACTTCAGTAACAACAAGCAATTAGTTTAGCTACTTCTCAAGTCAAAGGCAAGTCAGTAAACCAGCTCTGGAGAATTAGAACCATTAACTACATATAATTCCAGGGAGCAGGGAGCAGTTTCCAGCCAGAGGGCTTGTCTGTCACTAAGGCTGGCCAGGCGCTGAGTCATTTAGTTTCTAGCAATTAGGCATCTTTTGCTCAGGCAAATAGCCAGATGAAAACGGGTGAAGTTAGCCAGTAATAACATCAACAGTGAGAACTGATTTGCATTATGATACCTAGATCTAAAAACACCTCTGTTAATTTTTGTATGTATCTATGTACTCATTCATTCATTCAATGGCCATTTTTAAAGTTCAAAAGACGAAGTTCTTACTGGGCACTGTGTTACAGAGATGGCCTTTGTCATCAAGAACTCAGAGTGTCGGGGGGCATGCTATTAACACAAGGATTCACAGCCCACTGTTGAAATACCATGGCGGAATTGACACCAACTGCCACAGGAACAGTGTGGGGAACTTCCTTCACGTTTACCCGCATCTCCCCATCACTAACTGGCTTTACCTCTGACAAGGTTGAATGCCCTTAGTTTACGCAATACCAGTAATCTTCCAGGAGCTCCAGGAAAATGCAGGGCCCTGGCTTCCTTTGTCTGGGGCAGGGCAGGGCAAGCATGTGTTCAGGGGGAGGAAGCGGGCAGAGCTGAGGGCAGGCCTGCAATTAGCCTCTTGCTCTGGAGGAGCTCTGCCCACAGCTCCCCTCCCCTGAGCTGGAGGGTGGACCTCCAAAGGTGGGTGAGGGCGAGAAGTTAGTTACTTTAGAGAAGATAGCAAAACCTCACAATATTAGCAAAGCCTGTCTCTAGAACATTTCAGTAAGTAATTTTAATTCACAGTTGTGTAATTAAAATTAGTTTCTAGCAATTAGGCATCTTTTGCTCAGGCAAAAGTAATCTTTGGGGATGGATTAAAATAACCCAGTTGTCATCAGCTGAAAGAGTTTACCCTGAATGCCCAGGCTTCAAAAGAGCTGGGCCTCTCGGAATTGAATTGCTGTGACCAATGCTTCAGGAATTCTCTACGAAGTGCCAGGGCTTCCCTGGGAAAAGACTTAAAACATGGGTCAGCCCTCTGGCCATATCTCTTCCTGGCACAGGCCACCAGATTCATGTCATCACAGTACAGGCTCAGGCAATGCACCTGCCCTCTTCACTTGGGGACTCCTGCTCATGTCCAGCAGGCCCAGGGCTCTACTGTGGGGGATGGGCTCATGCGCTGGTGCCAGGAAGGAGGCCCCCCAACCGTCTACTCTCTCCCTTTGCTCTAACATGTCCCCCAGATTATAGAATTGGCATTATGCCCACCTTGGAAGACTGAAGAATTAGAGACCAATGTGAAAGGAGAACACATTTTCTAAATTACTCCACCAGACAAAATTTCAGTAAATATTTTATTTTCCAATTTAAAAATCCATATTCTACAGGGGTGGGCAAAATTAGGCTTATAGCTGTGGATACTCAAAGCACAGAGTATAGCAAGTAGACGACACGAATGCGTCAACCTGAGGGCCAGCCGCTGAGCGCTGAGAGTGTACCTACGCTCACTGTGCCGCTGGGACACTCTTTCCAGTTAATAAAGCTGCTGCAATAATCATAACCTGCTTGGACTGCTGTGACCCCACTTCTGCCCACTCCTGGACATATAGAGGGATTTGGGGACGACGGTTGGCTACAGAGCATAGTCTAAATCCAATGTGTCTTATTCTATGTTACACAGATAAGTATTTCCTCATGTCAGTAGGCAGGTAGCAATTTAAACACTGATAATATTTTGGGTCAGACTCTTCTAGACAGCCAGACCCCAAACACCTTACTCTTTCATTATATTATATGTACTATTATTTTATCAGATGTTTTACTTAATAGTCATCATGAACAACTTTTCATGTTAGTAAATATAGCTCTGTAAGTTATATAATTTTTTGTGCATTTTATAGAACAGAGGTTACATAATTTTCTTAGTCTTATATTAATGAACATTTAAAATGTATCCCTTTTTTTAAATTAAAAGAAAAAGGGGCCATGGTGGGAACCCGAATCCACGGCTGCGCGGTGCCATTGTTTCCGTGGAGCGGGTTCCCGGCGGGACGGCTGGGGTCCTGGGGTCGGTGCTTGGAACCCGCCCGTCGCCCTGCAGGTGGGACGGAGCACTGCTCGCAGGCAGTGTCTGTCCCCGGTCCTGGGTGACAGCAAGGCGCTTTTTAACCTATGCTCATTTGAGGCTCTAACCTGTATCTCGCTAAGGCGTTTCGTATTTACTGGCCATTTGCATTTCATTTTCCTCTATTCCTATCGCCCGTTTGTATTCTCCCCCTGCTTTTAAAAACTGCTGCTTACCTTTTTCTTACTGTTTCCTGGGGCCTTCTCTGTGGTAGCTGTATTAATCTTTTTCTATGTATACTTGCCTGCCCCCACCCCCAGGCTTCCTTTTATTTTAACTTTGTATCTGGCAGGTTCTGTTTTATTTCAAAACACATTTTAATTTGTTATGTATTAGAATCTATTAATCTTTTCCTGATATTCTTTCCTATTTTGACTGCACACTTAGAAAGAACTTTTACACCTGTATTTTCGTACTTTTCACTCTCCATTTTCTTCTCTTGCCTGTATGACTTCTTCCTATTTTTAATAAGCATTAAATATTTAGCCCATCTGGAATTCATTTGGGTATGAGATGTGAATTTAGCACTGCTTCCCCTTGAAACGGGTAGTCGGCTATGACAATGCACTCCGCGGCTCAGCCTCGCCCCGCAGATTGAAAGAGACCCCTTTCCACGTGTGCACCCTGGCCTGCGCTTCTGGGGCGGTTCCATGGGCGCCCCGCATGGTGAAGGCATTGTGCGGGAGGACAGGTGGTGGGCTCTGCCAAGTCTCCCTCTCCACCAAGTCTCCCTCTCCACCAAGTCACCCTCTCCGCCAAGTCTCCCTCTCCAAGTCTCCCTCTCCACCAAGTCACCCTCTCCAAGTCTCCCTCTCCGCCAAGTCACCCTCTCCACCAAGTCAACCTCTCCGCCAAGTCTCCTTCTCCGCCAAGTCACCCTCTCCAAGTCTCCCTCTCCACCAAGTCACCCTCTCCGCCAAGTCACCCTCTCCAAGTCTCCCTCTCCACCAAGTCACCCTCTCTGCCAAGTCTCCCTCTCCACCAAATCACCCTCTCTGCCAAGTCTCCCTCTCCGCCAAGTCACCCTCTCCACCAAGTCACCCTCTCTGCCAAGTCACCCTCTCCACCAAGTCACCCTCTCTGCCAAGTCTCCCTCTCCACCAAATCACCCTTTCTGCCAAGTCTCCCTCTCCACCAAATCACCCTCTCTGCCAAGTCTCCCTCTCCACCAAATCACCCTCTCTGCCAAGTCACCCTCTCCACCAAGTCACCCTCTCTGCCAAGTCTCCCTCTCCACCAAGTCACCCTCTCTGCCAAGTCTCCCTCTCCACCAAGTCACCCTCTCCACGCCTCGACCCTCTGCACGGCAGCCCTGTGGCCACTTCTAGATGGAAATGCAAAAGAATAGTGCCGGGATGTTAATAGTGCTGGGATGGCATTTGGTTATATGTGCGGGTTGCCTTGCATAGGATTATGATAGGGTTACATTTTGTTCCTTCCTTTTCAATACTAATGTGGTTTGTTTCTCCCTCCTTCCTCTGGAAGCAGGTAAGGTGGACCCACAGCCCTGCTGAGCCGGCGCTGAGGGTGGACATCCCTGTGTCACTCCCCACTGTGCGTCGCCACTGCATACAGCGTCGCGGGCATTTCTGACAAACACACTCCCAAAGGTGGGGCCGTTGCATTTTATTATCCGCCACTTAAGCAATACATGAGATCGTTTTTGGATTTTCTTCTTAGCAAATCGTTATAAACTATGTTAACATATTTCAGGCTAGTAAATTATTTTCACATTTCTTGGGACAAATCAGGCTAGTTAATGGTATATTGTTCTTTGAATTTATTCCTGAGCTTAATTCAAAAATACTTCATTGATAAATGTTACACCTGTACTCATGAGTGCCATTGATCTACAGATGCTTTGTTGTTACCTGCAACTTCAGGCTTATGTATTCAGTTCAGGCTATGTCTAAAACTAAGACCTTCCCTGTGCAAATTTGGCTTACAGTTGTTTTCCTCAAATGGATCCCATCTACTTGCTGCCTCTCAAGGATTGCTCATATTTTCTGGTCCACTATAGAGATGTATTTTTGTTTTCTGACTCTATTAATGATTTTATAAAATACTTTTTCTGCAACTTTTCAGGGTTTAGATTGGAAAATGGCAATGAGAACAGATGTTAGTTCACCATCTTTATCTAACTTTCTTGTATTTGTCTCTAGAAACTGGGTTCATGATTAATTTACTTTTGCAGTATCTACTGTTGTTAGTTACTTCATCAATTTACCAAGTTGTCTTCAAGGAAGGTTTTCAGTTTAACAATAAAGATTTATCTCGAATCACTCCCCCACCCCTCAGATTGCTTGTTCTGTATGACAGCCCCATCAAGCTATAGACCGGTTCTTAAATTCATAAATTAGACTGAAGCAATGTAGATCTTATCTACACTGGCAAAGGCAAGTAGAATTCATATACTCATCTTTGGAATTGTGCCCAATGAAGAGTTAGCACTGAGTAAAGTCAATCTGTGGTTCGCAGGGCACAGGGGAGAGAATGTTTCATTGACCTGTTTGAGTAGCTACAAGAAGCCCACAACCCAGGATGATTGGCTCGGCCTTTAACTGCAATCTGCTCGTGGATACAGCAGCTCAGTGGCTCGTTAAGTATCTTGACTAAGCACTATTTGACTTCCCACAGAGTATGTGTGTGTATAGTGTTAAAAGCTTGATCTCCAGAACAGTAAATCTCAAACTTCAGCAAGTATCAGAATCACTTGGAGAGCTTGTCGTGAGAACAGATTGCTGGACTCCACTCCAGAGTTTCTGATTCCATACGTCTGTGCTGATGCTTAAATACTTGCATTTCTAACAAATTTCCAGGTGATACATTTCTAACAAAGTTCCAGCTGCTGGTGAGGGACACGCTTTGAGGACCACTGATCTGCAGTCTGACAAGCTTAGGGCTGACGTCTTTCCCCACCACTTCTTAACTGTGCCACCTAGAGCAAGTGACTGGTCGTGTTGGGCTTCAGTGCACTTCACTGAAGAGCCTCATAGACCAGAATAATTGAATTTCCCTCACGGGGTTGGCATTAAGATTGAATATGCATTGACTATGCACTGAAGTTACGGCACACTATCAAAATCTGGATCATGATTTGCTTTGATAAACTTAAGGATAAAATTTAGAATTTTAAAAAATTTCTTCTTTTAAATTATATTTCAGAAACTTGTCACAGTGTTTAAGACTGAATAGCCACTGCTGGTCTTCCCACTGTTAGCACATAGCTTCCAGCCAATTTATGGAAAAGTCTGTCAACCAGGCAGCTAGTTGGTATGACATTCAATTTATAGCTACTTAGGAAGGTGAAGCAAAGACATGTTCTAGAACATATTATGAGACCCCCTTTACATTTCATATATGCAAAATCCACAGGAAACTGGCAAAAATCAAATATGAATACCATGCTTGAATTTAGAACTCCTGTGAAAAAGTCTAGTTTTCCGTAAGTGTGTAATAAATACTACCCTGGAACTGGCTCTCAAAGTGTGTCCCTGACACAGCATGGGCATCACCTGGAAACTTGCTTTACAAACGAGTTCTCAAGCCCCACCCCAGATCAACTGGATCAGATGCTCGGAGCAGGGTCCAGGTGACCTCCGCATACCCGACTTTGAGACCACTGCTCAGGAATGTCACCATTCAGAAAAGGAATGTGCTGCAGCCCAGCCCCCAAATTTTAAAGGTGGGGAAACTCACATCTGGGAGAAAAATGGTTTGTATCAAGTCACAGGGCAGGTTGGTGGCAGAGCTGAGATCAGGAGCAACTGTCCCCTCCTGGGCCTTGCTGCTCCCCCAGGCTGGGTGCCACTGCAGACCTGAGTCACCCAAGCCCACTGATTCAACAAAGTGTCCCCAGAAGCTTGGAGTCATGGTGGAATATGACTGCCCAGAGGGATCAAGCTTCATCTGTCCCCAGTGACACTGTGTTATCGCCTATCACCATCAGAGCGGCTGAGCAGAGAGCTCTACCACAACCAGAGGCACCGGGAAGACACACCTCCCTCCGAGGGAGGCTGTGAGGGCCAGCAGCCAGTCAAGGCCTGAGCTCAAGGCAGAAGCCTGCAGTGCCCCACATAGGGCTTGGGCCCAGAGCACAGGGGCAGGGGGGATGAGGCTGGGAGGGGGGTTGGGGGGGTCGGGGGAGTGTGGCCCATGGGATGGCCTTCCCAGGATCCCTGGGTCCTTGGGGTCTGAGCAGGGACACGGCTGACTTAAGGGATTTATTCTAGTTTGCAGTCAAGAGTCAAATCCTCAAAGACACAAGCTAAAGTGAGGCTTGCTTGAGAAATTACTACTTTCTCCACCTGTCTTAATGTCTCTCCTTCTGCTTCTCCTGTGTTTGAGAGAAGGGGAAGCTGGAAGCCAAAGCCCAAGTCTCTCATCTGCATGTGAGCGAAGTGAGGACCACAGGTGCTTCTCTCAATGGTCCCCTTTGGGTGGTGGGTACACTCCCAACAGCCTAGGAAGAGGGCAACACTGAATGGGGAAGCAGGGTGTGCAGTGTCCTCTCCCATCTGCCCTCCTCTTTGTCCTCAACACACACACACTCACACTCACACACACACTCACACACATGCACTCACACTCATACACACACATGCTCACAGTCACACACACACACTCACACTCTCACACACGCTCACACTCACACATGCACTCACATACACACACACTCATACACTCACACACTCTCACACACTCATTCACACACACACTGACAGACACACACACATACATTTATACACACACACAAACACACTCACACACACATACTCCCACCTGCAGACTCACTATAAGTATAGTGAAAAGGAGATAGGGAAAACATTAAAAAGAAGTGTGATTACTTGTGAAAATATATATACATTTTGGAATATATATCTCTTTACATGATAACATATATATGTTATCTATCTTATACATGTACATATATATGTTATAATTCACATAGTAAGTTGTGGAGACTCATTTCTATTTGACTGCAAAGACTATCCCACCTCCATGTTATTTAACAGAGTGAGTCCTTAATGCTACACACCAGCCACTTATCTCCTAGGAGATCTCAGGCAAGTCACCTTTATTCTTGTGCCTCAGTTTCCTCACCTTTAAAGTGGAAATGTGAGATGGTTATCTATTCATAGTGAAGTTTAACTTTGTTGTGTGTACGAAGAGCTTAGAACCATGATTATTAGTGTTTTCCTCTGTAGGGCCCTGAGCTAAGGAACTCAGACACCCTCAGCTTCCCATGGCCCCGAGACCCTCAGAACCTTGGGGTGTGGTTTGCACACTGACGGACAGGCCTCAGCTCACGTCCCAGCTGCGCTGCATCCCTAGAGTGGGCCCTGTGGTTGGGCAGCCTGCTGCCCTCTATCTAAGCCTCTCAATGGAGGTTAAAGAGTTAGGAAGGGTGGGCTCCTCGAATGACTCCTCTATGGCAGGAAGACCAGAGAGTGGTGGAGAAAAGGAGAGAGAAGGGGACAGAGCACCGGTGGTCCCCACACTCTAGGGAGGAGGGCGTTGAACAGTGTGTCATGACTGGGTAGCTCATAGCCTGTCCCTGCCTGAAATTCTAACCTCGCTTCCAACTGAGACACATCCCAATGGGGCTGTGTCGGCCCAGAGGGCCCAGAAGCCAGGTATAAAGGACCGTTTCATCACCCCAACCACCAGTGGGTAGATGAAGGATGGGTGTAGGCCCCAGCACTTTTGTCCTCAGTAGCTCATCATAGCACCAGCCAGTGAGCCGGCCTCTTCTGGAAATGTCTTATTTCCAGGAGGCCTCTGTGAGGGAAAGAAGGAAGCAGGGCCATGAAAACCGCAGAGGAGCTGCTGCAGCAGAGGGACAGCTGGCTTCTGCTTCAACTATTTACTCCGGCCACTCTTGGAAAAATCTGAGTAACCTCCTAATTGCTAACCCTAGCAAACTGATTTCCTCTCTTCCTATTTCTCCGGTTGGCAGCACAGGGCACTGTTAGCCACGTCCTTCCTTCACCTCCCGGCCTGTTCTCCTGCCCTCCCTCCAATCCATCCTGCTTTGCCTCAAGAAGAGATGCCATGCTCTAGATGACTTGACAGAAGGCCCAGAGACCTTTCTAAGGCACGCGCTGTGTGCCTGGCCTCCATGGAGGACGGCACGTGCCTCTGTGTAGGAGAATCCTGGGCTTCCTGGCCTGCCTGGCCCAAGCCCCTTAGTTGAATTGAGCACTTCCTATTGATCACTGACAGATGCTCATGGGAGAAAATAAGGGAGCAAACACTCTCCAAGGGCAGGCAGTGTGGGCGAAGTGTGCACTGCAAGGCTTTGCAGCTTCTGTCTCTAGGTCCTGATTGGTCCAGGTACATAACACGATTCTCAAGCCTCAGTGGGGCTGGAGAAATGCCTGTTTTGTTTTGTTTTTTAAATATGTTTTTATTGATTTCAGAGAGAGGAAGGGAGAAGGAGAGAGAGAAACATCAATGATGAGAGTCATGGATCGGCTGCCTCCGGCATGTCCCCTACTGGGGGTCAAGCCCTCAACTGGGGCATGTGCCCTGACCGGGAATCGAACCGTGACCTCCTGGTTCCTAGGTCAATGCCCAACCACTGAGCCGCAAAGGCTGGGTGAGAAATGCATGTTTTGCTGGTGCTTCGCCAACACTGCCTCGTTCAGTGCGAGAGACCCGGCGGCGCTCAGAAGGACCCTCTCTGAGGCTGCACTCTGCCTGCCCTTGGAGGCCTGGCCATGTCGGTCATCAACATGGTCCTGGTTGTGGTTTTATGAGGCAGGTGGTCTTCCATGCCTGTTGTTTGCAAAAGCCACAGCTCAACATGTTTTTCATAAATCGCTCTAATGAAAGACACATGAAAAAGTCAAAAAACTCTTTAGCGCGTGTGAGATAAAATTTTAAAAGTTACAAAAATACCAAGGAATCTGGTAGGTGAATCCCCCATCGAGGAGCAAAGGGGAATCCATGCGCATTCCTAGGTGAGGTATCGGTTTCCTAACACCGACAGAGTGAAGGCCACATCCCAGAAAGATCAGTTAGGAAGGGGAAGCAAAGATGCCAAGAAAAATAATACTGCTCAGTTTAATTAATTTCGTCCATTGCATGTTTCCCTTCTGTCAGAGCAGCTAACTAAAGGTTTCTGGCCCAAAGCACTCAGACCTCCCCTGCTTGACGCTCTCAGTCTCCATCCAGTCCTGAGCTCCCCAACGCCCTGAGGAAAAGCCCCATTGAGTGAATGGTCCTAGCATTTTGATGGCCTCATCTGCTCTGGGCAACTGTATAAGTCTTGAAATTGGGTTTCTGAGCCTCTGAAAAGGCCAGTCTGACCCTCTCTTACATACTTATTGGTGAGCTAAACTGGCACAACTTTGTGGAGAGGATGTCATCAGATCTTTTAAAATAAAATATACTCTAGTCTTTGACCGAGAAATTCTACTTTTATGAATTTATGATACAGAAACATGTGCACAGGTACAGAGAGATGTGTCCACATGGGACACACTGCAGACTTGTTTGTAAAAAAACAAGTTCCCATTGAGAGGTGACTCATTAAATAAATTCTGCTACAACAGAGAACAAGATTAATACGCTATCATTGAAAAGACTATGAGGGTTCTATGTTGATTGGCATGGAAAAATTCAACAGGATATTAAGTAAAAAATTAAACTGAAATACGACATGTGCAGTAAACATTATCTGCATAAAACATAGAATGTACATAGTAGCACAATCCGAAAGAATATGCCCAAATGCTGATGGGGTGTTGGGGGATTGAGGGGAGGGCATGGCGGGATCCTGGCTTCCCTCCCATCGCATAACAATGGGACGTGTGTAAGACTTGCTGCTCCCCTGGTGATTCTTTAAGATCTCTCCATCCAGGTCTGCTGACCTTTCCTCCGAACCTTGTAGCCATGTCCAGGAAAACTCTGCTTGTCCTCTTTATCTGCCTTGTCTCATCTCTTTCCAAATGAAATAATACACTTGAATACATATAAAACTGAGAAGAAAGGTAAGCAATTTGGGTAAATAGTTCATATTTTTATCTACAATGTTGTAATTATTTTTATGAGTTATTTCAATAAAGATTAAGCCATACCCCAAAAAATAGAAATAAAAGACAAGAATCAGTATCTGCTTTACTAATCATATGAGCAGATTCCCAGGGTACAGCCATCTCTGGTCTTGGTTCTTGGAGGCCTTCTGAGGAGGAAGAGCAGCCTAAGATTCCACAGAATCACTGTGTTGTCATTTGGACCCAGATGCATTGAGAGGCTGCTTTCAAGGCACCACAGACATTAAAGTGAGTCGTATCCAGCTTGCAGAGCTGATGCAAAGTTTCCACACACAGAGAGCCAAGGGAGCCCACACAGCTGGTGCTCTTAGAAGTCAAGTCAGAGCAGCAACCCTGAGTTCCTTCCCTCCCTGACCCCACCCCAGCTTCTGCAGAACCCACTCTTGCAGGCGCAGGTGCAGGCCCTCTGCTGGAGAGACTCCTAGTGGCCAGGTACTGGAAGCGCATGGCTGGTGGAGAAAGTTTGCTCCAGGGGCTTCTCCAGGCAGCTTCTCAACCCAGGACCCTGGGGGCAGGCTCCAGCTCTCTGGGCCCTACTTCTGCCATGGCGGGGTTCTGTGTAGACACCATCCCACCAGGGCTCAGGGACGCCTGAGCTCATGTACAGTTCTAAGATCTCAGGACTCCCCTTTGCGCTCTGTGCAGGCCCAGACACACTGGGGGTGAGGGTTATTTCGAACTCTCCCTGAGAGTTCCTTAGCACTCCCTTCCTGATGACCTTACTTTGGCCTCTAACCCGATATCCTCTTGGGTGGCTTTTCGAGTGTGGTCTGAGGCTCTGGTTCCTTTAGCTCCTTCGTTTTCATTTGAATGCAATATTGATTAAATCAATGTTTCTCTGGGCAAAACAGGTGGTCTCCAGTTTTCCAGTTTCTCTCCAGTTTTCTTAGATAAAAGGTCATCCTTCTGCTATTTTAGGCCAATTTTTGTATTTCAACACTAGCCTTCAATGCTAATGATAATCTTAACACTAACCTTAACGCAAACCTCATTTCTTCAGCTTCCTGCAAGAAGAGACCATGTAGCTGCGCCAGGAATGAGATGCCTTTTCCCAACTTTGAGTGGAAAGACGTTCCAGATACAGTGTTCATTTAAAAACAAAATTGGAGAGCAGTAAGTTTAGAAGGATCTCTTCACAGGCCCATACTTGGGTGTCCTGGGTTTTAGGCCCTAGGTGTGCGGTTCTGGTAGCACCTCCATGAAGCCTTTGTGCTCCCTGACTGGCCAATTTGCCATCATGAGGGGCTGGGGGGGCCTTCTGAGCCGGCCTGGGTGATCACGTCCTGATTTTCTCATTTACTCCTTTGCCCAGGTGCCACCAAGCGGCAGCCAGCCAGGACATTCCCTTCCCGGATTGAGTTAATTGCAAGTGGCTTGGGCCCTGGGGAGGGGGCTGTACCCATTGTATTAGTTTCCTGTGACTACTGTAACAAATTACCACAAACTTTGCAGATTTAAACAACTGAAACTTATTCTCTCACAGCTCTGGAGGCCAGAGGTCAGAGATCAAGGTGTCAGCAGGGCCCTACATGCTCCAACACCTCCCCGGGAGGAGCCTTCCTTGCGTCTTGCCCCGTCTGGTGGCTGCCCTAGCATTCCTGGGCTGTGGGCACATCACTCCAGCCTCGGCTACCACCTTCATGGGATGTTCTCCCCCGTGCAGGTCCGTGTCAGAACTCCTTTGGCGTCTACCTTATGAAGGATCCATCTGATTGCAGTTAGGGCCCATCCAGAAAACCCAGGATGAGTCCCTCCTCTCCCGACGGTTAACTCAATTACACTGTTTTCCACATAAGGCGATCTTCATGAGCCCTGATGAGGATTCAGGGGCCAGCTCCTGGGCCATCATTCACCCGCCACACCCACCTGTGGCACTCCCGGTGCTGGGACAGACGTCAGGTGCTAGATTTTGAAGGGGTGTCAGAAGCATGACCCGCACAAACAACTACCCCTAGATAAACAAGCCCAGCAGAGCCCGTTCCCAGGCAAGGTGAGTGAGCGTCCCTTTGCCACGTGCTGAGTCGCATGAACTCACTGTCCTGTGCCTCTCTTCCCCTTACATGTGCCAGCTGGTCCAACTCAAGTTCTGGGCTTGGCCCTGGAGATTCTTCAGGCTGAAGGTCAGAAGCACTGTTCTGGGGAGAGTGTGGATGTGAGAGCGGTAGTGTCCCAGGAAGCCCTTGGCTCCAGTCCCCGTCTTGCCCCTTACTAGCCTCTCAGGCTCTTGAAAGAGGCTTCACTGTTTTCCAGTCTATAAAGAGGGACCAGAATAATCTTTCCATTTTAGGGTTTTGTGAAGATTAAGTGACAAAATATATGTATATTAAAACCAAACTCTTAGCACAACATGAGCAGGAGTCTGAGGGGCACAGTGCACAGAGGAAGGCCTTGGGCAGGCTGCTGGTCATCCTGACATCCACTGTCAGTGGGATGATCTGAGTTGATTCTTCACTAGCAAGTATCTTTCCCAGTAGATGCAAGAAGTCCCAGAGATTCAACAGGCATCTCCCACCTTCTTCCATCCAACCTAAGAAAGTAGCAATGATCAGAGGTCTCTGTGTGTAGGGAGAGAAATGCTGTTCTGACAGAAGATAGTCACCCATGATGCCAAATGATTTCTTCTTCTGTTTTCCGTGTCTCCAATACACAAACGTATTAAGATATGCAAAGGAACAGGCAAAGAACGATGTTCTGAGGGGCACTAGCACTCCCTGCCTGCACCGAGACCAGAGGGGTGGGTGTCCCCAGCAGGAATGGCCCCTCTAGGCTCAGATTGAGATATTAAAGGTGCTCAAGGCCCCAAGGTCATGTCCTGTCCCCAAGCCCTCTTCTCTTGGGAGTCCTGATCATCATATTTGTACTATCAGCATCATCACCTGACGTAACAGTTACATTAACAGCCTCCACGGAGACGCCGCCCAGGAGGCTGTCCTGACTAGCACTTGGCCCTGAGGCCCCCTGGAGCCTCCATTCTGATCCCCCCACTGGGAGGCTGTGCATTCTCACAAGTCCAGCCCCAGCCCCACGTAGGCCCCACCACGGCTGAAACGAAGCAAAACCAAACCGTGAGCTGCTGTCAGTGGCAAAGCCTTCAGGGGTTTTACTAAATCCAGCTGGGATCTGTGGCTTATTTATAAACTCATATGGCTTTTGGACGTCTGCAACTTTTGCCAAATTTCTGACATGCTTTTAAATTATCCAGCTTTTGTTTCTCCTTCTCTGCTTCTTGGTAGTATAGAGCCTCAGGCATGTGACCCTTGTCTGTTTTTAACGGTGATGCTTTTCTGAGCCACTCTTCCCCCACCCAGACCACCATTCACTGCAGTTATCATTTCAACCCACACCTCAGAAACATTTACCCCAGGAACACAGAAAGCAAACAGTTAAGAGGGAGACGCTACAATGCAGCCATACAATCGGAAATTTTGTGAGAACTAAAGAAATTTCCCAGTAGCATCTGTGCTTGTTACTGGGTGATGTCTCATGGTCTAAGCAAATCTGGTCTACTTCTGATTACTTCAAAGACTGACAAGACAGCCAACATCGAAGACTGTTCCATCCGAGGCCACGAGTTGTTTTCCAGCAGACAAATGGAATGTAGCTTTGGGGACAGTTGTCTTTGTCCTGCTGAAAGAGTCCCAAAAGATGTTGCCTGTGAGCTGTCATCAGAACTCCACCCTAGTCTTCCTCACCCTGCACCATCTGGGAAATCTAATCTACAACAGCAACGCTCCCCAAATTCAGCAAACCACAAGGTTCGGGCTGGAGCTGACGAACACATCGTGGCTTTCAAATAAGGACAGGAATTCTTCACCCTCCCTCCAGTTCTACAGGGTTACGCTACGTGTTATTCACAGGGAGCACCGAAAGGGAAAAAATAAGCACCAATCTCTCACATGACAGCTGGCATGCCACTTCTCAAAAGAAAACTCTCGTGCCTTGGCCGGGTGGCTCAGTTGGTTGGAGTGTTGTCCTGTGCACCAAAAGGCGGTGGGTTCGATTCCTGCTCAGGGCACATACCTAGGTTGCAGGTTCCATACCCAGTCTGGGTGCATATGGAAGGCAACCAATCGATGTTTCTCTCTCACATGGATGTTTCTCTTTCTCTCTCATTTCCTCTCTCTTTAAAATCAATAAAAACAGGGTGAGAATTTACAAAAAATCAACTCTTACTTACCTCACCTAAGCCTGTAAAGTCATCTTGCAAGAGTTCACTCAAAATGTTAAAAGCATTGGCCATGTTCGCTTCCATGTCGGGTGCATCACCACGGCCTGACATACACTTATTGCTGGTCTGCCGTAGTCTGAAAGCTGTCCACAGGTTCTCGGACACTCCCTTCAAACAGCGAATCCCTCCCCTTGAGTGCGGTGGACACAGTAACTCTCCAGTGAGGAACAGAAAGAAGGCAGAAGCAATGCTGTGCAACTTCAAAAATGAGTGTGTTAGCTTTTTAATTGCCATGTAATAAATTGCCATGAACTTATCTTAAACAACACAACTTTGTTCTCACGGCTCTGTAGTTCAGAAGCCTGGGCACAGTGACAGGGCCCTCTGCTCGGGGTCTGACAAGGCTGAGGTCAGGTCCAGCCAGGGAGAGGTTTGCCCTCTTCCGAGCTCACGCAGGTTGTTGGCAGAATGCAGGCCTTGCCATTGCAGGTCTTAGATCCCCATAATCTTGCCCACTGTCAGTTGGGGACCACCTCAACTCCTCAGGCTGCTCTTGGGGCCTTGACATGTGTGTCTCTCCACAATGTGGCACTCTGCTCCTTCAGGGCCAGCAAGATAATCCCTGGCTTCAGAGCTCTCTGATCCATTTTAAGGGACCACCTCATTAAATCAGGCCCACCCTGGATCAGCTCCCTTCTGATGGATTCAAAGTCAACTTGTTAGGAGTCCTAATTACAATATCCCTTCTGCTGTATAATGTAACACAATCATAGGACTTATATTTATATAAGTCCTGCTTGCACTCACAAGGGAGTATTCACAGAGCATGTGCACCAGGAAGCAAAATCTAGGGGCCATCACAAAATTCTGCCTCTCACTCTGTCATAAGTCCTGTGGCTGTCTGCTTGTCTTGCTCCCTCCTTCTGGGATCTCCCACTTTGAAGAAAGTCAGCTGCATGTAGTGAGGACACTCACATAGCCTGTACAGAGGTCCACCAGGTGGAAATGAGGTCTCCTGTTAGCAGCCAGCCAGGACCCAAGCCCTGCCACCAGTCGCCATGTGGAGGAGCCATCCTGGAAACAGAATCCTCCAGCCCTAGTCAAGCCTTCAGATGACAGCAGATGTTGATAGCCAGTATCCTAACTCCACCCTCTCAGCAAACCCTGAGCCAGGACCATTCAACGAAGCTGCTCCCAGGTTCCTGACCCTCAAAAACTGCATATTATAATGTCTAATATTTTAAGATGCTCAATTTTGAGGCAATCTGTTACACAGCAATAAATAATACATACTCTTTGTTCTCTAAGAGAGCAACTAAAATCAGTGGCAACATGTTGCATTGAAAAACAAGAAGAAAATTCTCAGGAAAATTGCTTTTTGTTCTCAAAGACAGACCTCTCATCTGGCCCTTTGTGGCACCAGGCAGAAACTCAATTACGTTGCTCACCACTGGATCCCTGCCCTCCTCTGCAGGGGAGGGAAAGCCACGTTGCCAAACCACCATTTCCTAGGCCAGCTGCTTCCTGGTTCATTCCGAGGTTCTCTCCCACATTTTCCTTGGTTCAGGTTAATACTTTGTTCCACCTCAAATACCGTGCCCACCATCCTAAGTGGTGAGCATCCCTCTGGGCTCCTCGCTTTTCTCTCGCTAGCCATATCCCTGCTTGTGCCTGCCAGCAGGGACTTTAGAAGTGAGCCGAGATGGTGTGAAGGGGGAGCTCCGGGTGGCCCTGAAGAGGGTGCATCTGGGATTTCGCAGCCCCTGGCTTAAAGCCACGGCTCCATTTTTGCCATTTCTGGGTAGAAAGCGATGCTCTGAAACCTGGGTTGTTTTCCTCCCAAGCTGTGAACTCAGCGCTAGATGCCACATCACAGCATCTCTCCTTCCTGACAGCCCAGCCTGTGCCTTGTGCTCAAATGAGGGAAAAGGGCAGGGGTGGGCCTCAGTGCCTCCCCTCCTTCCACCCATGAGGGCCTGCGGCCAGTGTAGCCTGAACCAGGGCAAGCAGCAGGTCCCGAGCGCCCGTCCTCCACTGTCAACAGGGCAAGGAGAAGCCATCTGCCTGAGCAGCGGAGATCCAAACAAAGTGCCAGCGGCAGGCGAAACAAAGCCCGAAACCACGATTATTGTTATTTCAGGTCAGTTCACCTTGAGCTCAGAGGAGGAGTCCGTCACCAAAAGGCTTGGTGTGACACAGCGCAGACCCTCACCCACCCCTGCGCAGTGAGTAATTGGCACTAAGCACAGGCTATGTCTGGATTTAATCTAACCTGAGCTCAATTACTTGACTCGCCTGATGGAAAACTGCCTGGGCTCCAGCACTTAAGTGAAGAGAGCCCTGTAATCTTCTGACCCGTGCAGGCCGGGGCCTGTTCTTCCCACCCCTCAGAATCGGGCAGCGGTGGATGCACATGCTCTGCGCCCTGCGGCCAGCATTCCAGGCACATCCCTGTCCATCTCACCTGAGCCCAGGATGGAAATGGGGTGCTGGGAGGGATGCAAGGCAGACTCTGCACCCCTGTCACACAGGGGAGACAATGGAGGTTCTAAGTCAAAGTCATTTACTTGCCCAAAGGTCTGAGCAGTAGCCAAGAAGAAAGAGAAAGCCACGGTGTCCCTTCCCACGTCACTGTGAAAATGGGCTCAGTCTCCAGGTATCCAGAGAGAAGGGATGAGCCAACGGAGGCCCCCTGGGAGAGACCTGAGCCCCGGCTCAGCGACCTCACTGTGCCCCACTTCCTGCACCTGCATTGAACTTTCTGAGAGCCTTGTCTCAGCTAGAATTACACCTGCCTCTTAAACTCTCCATCCACCATACACAGGCCGCTTGGTGGGATTGGAGAGGCACGTCCCTGCCCAGCCGACCTCTTTCCTCTCCTCCAGCATCTTCATACCTTCAGGCCCAATTCCAGCCCAAGGCTTCTCTGCTCACCCCGTCCACATCTTAGGAAGGTGTCTGCTCCAGCCTGCCCCTGAACTCGGCAGCTCCTGCTGTGGCAACCTCTCCCAAAGCACATCCAGAGCTGCCGGATGCGCTGGTGCCCGCATCAGCCATCTCTGCCACTCCAGCAGGGCCCTGCTGGAGGTGGGGCCTGAGCAGGCTGCCGTCCAGCAGGTGAGCGGAGCTCTCTCTCAGCCTCATGCAGGCACATGTCTCACTGCATTGCTCACACAGGCCTAGCCCTGTCTTTGGCCTGGGCCATCTGCGCTTGGGGCGAGCAGGACAGTGCTGGCCAGAGCCCTCAAGCAGGAGGTAAGAAGCTTCTAGCTAGCACATGCTTCTGTTTGCTTCTGGGCTAAGTAGGAACACACAGGGAGCAATCAGCCTGCTACTTGGAATCCTGCCCTACATTCCATCTGGACAGCATGCCTCTCCCCCAAAGGGCTGCCCTCCAGACCCTGCCCAGGGTCAGAGGGGATTCAAGGGACATGCAGTTGAAGGACAATAAAATCCTTTTATTTTTCTCTTAAAACTTTGACTCACAGACTAAGATATTGTCAGTGAGAGAAAGATAAAATGTATCTCTGACATATTTTTAAATAAAATGTAGAAGCAATTGGTAGCCAGTAAAAGGCCATAACACAATTGGTTAATATTATTTGGGCCAGAGTTAAACTCACTGAATTTGCATCCTGACTCTATCATCAATTAACTGTATAATTTGAGGGTAATTTACTTAACCTCTCTGTGCCTCAGTTTACTCATCTGCAACTCTGGACAATGTCAGCACCTACCTATTTGGGATACTGTGAAGACTTGAGAAAACCTACTGAAAGAGATTAGAACAAAGCCTGACCCTGCTGCGTTCCCCGTGCATGTAAATTAGCTTGAGTCAGTGTTAGACCAGAGTGAAAGGCAGGACAGGAGGCAAGTTTCGAGATGATGGACCAGGAGGTGATGCCGACTGTCAGAACCCTTTTTCAGAAAAAAGAGCCTGGCTGGCCCGGAGCCTGAGAGAACCGGGAGGAAGTGCTGAGCCTGCAGATTGTGGGGCCAAAGATGGTCCATGGGTCCCATCCTGGAGGTCAGCAGCTGCTCAGACCATGCTGTCATCGGGATGAGGCTGGAGGGAGAAACAGAGCCCAGGCCGCAGTAAGGAGCTGCAAGCCCAGGGTCAAGGGAAAGGGCTAGTAGAGAAGGGAAGCCGAGGTGATCTTTGGGCCCCAGGGCCCCAGCTGCAAACATTTCAGAGGGCCTGACTCACCATGCAGGGGTGGGAGACAGAACGTTCTCTGCAAAAATAGTGAAATTTAGTAATATTTTCTCTCAGGGAAGATGATAACTTTGTGTTTGGACTTGACTTTTCCTGTCTAGATATGTAGGTGGCTACCACCCTTCTCTGGGCTGAATTTTCTCTCCAAGGATTGAATTGCCTAAGGATGACTCAGGAGCTGGGCTCACTGTTGGCCTCTTTATGACCGAGGCTCCTTTGAAACAGTAGATTCATGGGTCCCCCTCTAGCAATCCTGAGCCAGCAGCTCCAGGGGAGTAAGCACAGGTACCTGCCATTGTACGGAGCACTGAGCAGGGAGATACTGATGTGCAGAACCAGAGTCACTGTGAGCAGCAAAGGCCAGGCCGATGTTAGTGACGACTACTCAGAGAAGCAGGAGCAGAAAAAGCAGGTCTCAAAGGCTAAATGCACAAAACTTCTTCTCCCAGACCTCAGATAAGAACATTTTCCTGTGTTTAGAACTTGCTAGAGCAGTGCTCACCAAAAGAATGTTCTGCGTTGACAAATGTTCTAAATCTGCAAAGCCCAATGTGGTAGCCACTAGCCACACATGGCTATGGAACACTCAACATTTAGCTAGTGTGGCTGAGTTTTTAGTTATATGTTTTTAACTAATTTAAATATTTGCAGTCACATGTGGCTAAGTGGCTACCTTTTGGACATTGGGATTCTGGAAGAATGTGGGTTACAGAGAGCCTGCATACAGGTCAACACTGACGGACTCAGTCCCACATCACATGCAAACACCCATCACACAGAGCAACAAAGATAATAGCACCAAAGGAGCTAAAAAGTGAGAGAGCTTTGCTTGGAAATGGGTCTAGTAGAAAAGAGAAAGCGATCCAGGGCACCTACGTGGAATACGTGCTTTGCATGGTGACATCTTATCTCTCAGAAGAGAACAGTGGGAGAAAAAGCAGGCTGTCCATATAGCTGCTGGCACTCTTCTGTGTCACTTAACTGCAAGGAGATGGCTCTGCTCCCCCATCATCCTGCAGAGGCAGATCACTAACACCTAGCGGTGGATTGGGTGTTGGAAAACCACTGACATTCTGGTGACGAGAACACACTATCAAGAGATCCTGAAAGCCCACATCAATGCTGGCAGGCAGTGCGACCAAGCAAAACCAAGACTAGGGAAGGCAGAGACTCACAGCAGAAACAGGAGATGGTGTGTGGACAGAAAAAGGGGCGGCAAGCTAACCTGACAAGCTCAGGGCAGGGTAGCACTGTGGCCTTACAAACTCAGAAACCAAAAAAAACACATAGGATGGTCTGAACATAAAAATTCTTCTCTAAAATTGGATCATGGCAGGTAGTCATGTCTTAGGCATGTAGCCTCCTTGACAAAGGTAAGTCTTTACCTTAAATGAGCCTGTCTTTTGTTGTTGTGGTCATTTTTGCATCTACAATAATATACCTTTGAAATGTCAGAGTAACCCCTTTTCCACACTCCTCAGAGCACAACTTCCTACCAAAGAACAGGACCACAGAGCCCCTCAGTGTTATCCTATTCTCCAAATACCACCTCTATTGTTAACTATCCAGTACCCACCAATGTGAAAAAAGAGTATGTCTCTCTGTTATACTTTTTATCCAGTCTCAGAGATTTCCTGGCTTTGCTTTCTCCTGCCTCCTATAATCTATCACCAATGAATTTCATGTAACCCTGTTACGCCTCCTTCTTTGATTCTAACATATAAAATAAGCTGCAAAACTGCCATTCTCCAGAGCATTTTCTCAATCCATTGTAATTTTGCTTTTTGGCAATTGTCAGTTTGACTCAGAAAACTCATAAACATTTTCTATAAGTCTGCATGTTTCTCACGTTGACGGTTGTCAGGGCTTAACTCTACTAGCAAGTGGCGTCTTCTTCACCTACAGCCACTTTGGGCCGATTGAGAGTGATTTTTGTTCCAAAGGGTTGTTTGTTTGTTTATTTTCCAAAGAGTTTTAAGGGAACCACCAGGCACCTGACATTCTAAGACAATTCTGAGGCAAGAATAAGCATCTCTAAATTAGCTGACTGGTACCGGATTAGATGCCTCATGAGTGAGTGTTTAGGGACCTGACAAGGGCCTTACCCAAGTGAAGAACAATTCTTTTTTTCAAAAAATCCTCACCCAAGGATATGCTCTGCTGATTTTAGAGGGGAAAAGAGAAAAAGAGGAACATCTATTGTTGCCTCCTTTACATGCCCCCAGGTGGAACTGAACCCACAACCTAACAGGGAATCGAACTAGCAACCTTTTGTTGCATAGGAGGATGATCCAACCAACTGAGCCACACTAGTAGGGGCAAAAATAATTCTCTTAATTCTACCATGAGTTGGTAGGTGTGAAAAGTAACTCTCATTTGAGTCTTGGACTGTGGACAGCAAGGTCTTTTTGGCAATTTCTCTGGGACTTAGAAGCCAGACTTTATAAGGCATTTGTGAAAACCAAATGTCTGACACCTTTGCAGAACCTATGAAGCCAGGGAGATTTCTGGCATATTTCCTGCCGTAAGTAGTGCCAAGCCTGTGAAATGCTAATGAGGTCATTAAGAAAATCATAATAAGTCTATAAGACACAAGGAGTGAGCTGAGCATCAGAAACTTGAGCATCAAGAACCCAAGCACCATGGGCCTGGAAGCTCTGAGAACAGTTTCTCAAAATTCACATTGCAGAGATCTATGGAGAATGTTCCATGTCACCCTGGCAGCCTATTGTCGTCCACATCCTTCCCTGAGGTCTCTGCCTCAGCGAGGTAGGGAAGGCCTGGGTAAATGTGAATATGCGCATGTGTAAGGCCATCTGTGACCATTTGAATCTTAAAAGCAGAAAAAAAGCAAGCAAAACAGTTATGTACAAGGAAATGCCCACAAGACTATCAGCTGATTTTTCAATAGAAACTTTGCAGGCCAGAAAGGATTAGCAGAATATATTCAACATGATGAATAGTGGAAAACCTGCAACCAAGAATACTCTACATTGCAAGGTTATCATCAAGAACTGAAGGAGAGATAGTTTCCCAGACAAGTGAAAGCTAAGGGAGTTCATCAGCACTTAATTGGCATTACAAGAAATGTTAAGGGAATTTTTTAAGCAGAAAAGGCCAAAACTAGAAATAAGAAAATATCTGAAAGAAAGAAGTCCTCACTAGTAGATACAAACATATAGTAAAAGTAGTATACCAACAACTGATGAAGCTAGTATGAAAACAATTAAAACGGCAATAAGTACATACCTATCAATAATTACGTTAAATGTAAATGGACTGTTTCATTCAAAAAATGTAAGGTGGCTGAATGGATAAAAAAACTGCACACAAATGCTGTCTACAAGGGACTTACTTCAGTTCTAAAGACACACACAGACTGAAAGTGAATGAATGGAAAAAGAGATTCCATGCAAACAAAAATGTAAAAGAAGCTGAGATAGCAATACTTTGACAAAATAGACTTTATAACTAAGACTTTAACAAGACACAAGGGTATGTCATAATGATAGTGAGATCAACCCAACAAGAGGATATAACACTTGTAAACATCTATACATCCAACATAGAAGCACCTAAATACAGACAACAAATACTAACAGACAAAGAATAAGAGATTGACAATAATACAATAATAGTAGGGCACGTGAACTCCCCACTTACAAAAATGGGGTAAGTCATTCAGACAAAATCAACAAGGAAGTATTGGCCTTAAATGACACATCATACTAGCTGGATTTAATAGATATGTACAAAACATTCAATCCCAAACAGTAGAATACACATTCTTTTTATTTGCACATAAACATTCTCCAGGATATATCATGTTAGGCCACAAAACATGTCAATAAATTTAGAAAAATTAAAATCATATCAAGCATTTTTTTCAACCATGATGGTAAGAATCTAGAAAGCAATTATAAGAGGAAAACTGGAAAGAACAAATGTGGAGGCTGAATAACATGTTACCAACAACCAGTGGGTCAAGAAGAAATCAAAGAGAAAATTTAAAAAATATCTTGAGACAACTGAAGATAGAAAGTTTACAGAACTTATGGGGTGAGACAAGAGCCATTCTAAGGGGGAAGTTTATAGCAATACAAGACTACCTCAAGAAACAAGAAAAATCACAAGTAATCTAACATTACACCTAAAGAAAGTAGAAAAAGAACAAACAAAGCTCCAAGTTAATAGAAGGAAGAAAGTAATAAATGAAATTGAAGTTGGAGACCTCACCCTCCCTGATTTCAAACTATGCTACAAAGCTACAGTAATCAAAACAGTACAATACTGGCACAAAAAGACACATTGGTCAGTGGAACAGAATAAAAAGCCCAGAAGTAAACCCAGGTGTATAAAATCATTAGACAAGAATATACAATGGGGGAAAGTCTTCAATAAATGGTGTTGGGAAAACTGGACAGCTACATGCAAAAAACTTAAACTGGACCACTTTCTTACACTACAAAACTAAACTCAAATGTCAGACCTAAAACCATAAAACCTCAAGAGAAAACATAGGCAGTAAACTCTTTGACATTGGTCTTAGAAATATATTTTTGGATGTGTCTCCTTGGGTAAGGGCACCAAAAAACAAAACAAAACAAAACAAATACACACACACACACACACATAAATGGGACTACTTAAACCAAAAATATTTTGCATAGTGAAGACAGCCATCAACAAAACAAAACAGCAACCTACTGAATGGGAGAAGATATTCACAAATATATCTGATAAGGAGTTGCTATTCAAAGTACATAAAGAACTTATAAACTCATCATCAAAAAACCAAATGATCCAATTAAAAAATGGGCAGAAGACCTCAATAAACATTTCTCCAAAGAAGACATGCAGATGGTAATCAAACACATGAAAAAAATGCTCAACATCACTAATCATCAGGGAAATAGAAGTAAAAACCTCAATAAGATATCTCACAGTGTCAGAATGGCTGTTATCAAAAAGACAAGAAGAAATAAAAAATGTTGGTGAGAATTTGGAGATATGGAAATCCTCGTGCACTGTTGGTGAGATTGTAAATTGGTGCAGCCACTATGGAAAACAATATGGAGCTTCTGCAAAAAAATAAAAATAGAACTACCATAAAGTTCAGCAATTTCAGTTCTGGGCATTTATCCAAAGAAAACAAAAACACTGATTCAAAATGACATATGCACCCCTATGTTCACTGAAGCATTATTTACAGTAGCCATGATATGGAGGCAACCTAGGTGTCCATCGATAGGCAGCCATAGAAAAGAAGAAATCTTGCCATTTGCAATGAATGGATGGACCTAGAAGGTATTATGCTAAGTGAAATAAGTCAGAGAAAGACAACTACTATATCATTTCACTTATGTGTGGATTCTAAAACACTGAACAAATGATCAACAAAGCAAAACAAACAGACTCATAGATACAGAGAACAAGCTGATAGTTGCCAGAGTGCTGGGTGCTGGGGGGGTGGGCAAAAAGGAAAGAATGACAAGGTACAAACTTGGAGTTATAACAAATAAGTCACGGGGATGTAATGTACAGCCCGGGGAATACAGTCAATAACTTTGTATGGTGAGAGACGGTTACTAGACTTCTCATGGTGATCACTTTGTAAGTTATATAAGTGCCAAATCACTATGTTGTACACCTGAAAATAATATAACATTGTATGTCAACTATACTTTAATTAAAAAGAGCTTTACATTACAGAAAAAAGAGACAGACAACTGAAGCTCAGGAAGGGATCCTGCTCCTTTGCCTCTGACCTCTCCTCAGGTCTCAGGATTCGCACTTGCCTGCCTCTCTCTCTCCCCAGCTCAGGAACCAACCTACTTAGAACAGCTCGCACTTGTGGCTTCAAGGCAAGCTCTGGGGCCAGTGTTTCAACACGGGAGCCAGGAAGGAGAGGGGTAAGAGCGAGTCTGCTGGGGGAGCTTTCTGGATGCCTAACGATGCTCGCATGGTGTAACTGCCTCACAGCTGGGCAGGTAGGCCTGGCTTCTGTCCATGCAGGGAAAGGAAATGGATTAGGGCCACTCCTGTCTGTACTCTGACCTTCATCAGTGTGGACTGCATTTCAGGATTTAGAGCAGGGATGAGAGAATATTAGATTTATTTAATACAACCACAAAATGTGTATAATGAAAAAATGTTTTAAATTGATGTGCTTTTGTTCTATTACAGGCTCAAAAAATATAAAAAGTTTGATTCTCTTATTTTAAGGCAAGTGCGGTCTTTCTAACCCTTCATCGTGTTTACAGTACATTTTAATTTTAAGAGCATCTCATGGTTGGATGCTTTTGGAAGCCGCTGACTGAGCTAGCCCAGCAGCATCCTCGAAAGAGGCCCTAGGTGGTACTTCAGGCTCTGAGTCCTCTTAGTTTCCCATGGCCCAAGGCTGGGCTGAGCCCATGGAAGTGAGCAAACCTTAGTTTTCAGTTCTTCACAGCTCAGTCTTGAGAGGACAAGAGAAATGAGGACAGAAAATCAGGTGGTTTCTGGTTTAAGGTTCAGAAATCCACCAACCCTTCTTATCAAAGCCTGGCTTTCCTTTGTGGAGCCTAACCATGCTTTGGTGTGTGTGGGGGGTGTACATGTTGCTTCGTTTAGGATGATACTGTTTCCTCTGTGTACGCTGCATGAAAAGCAGGAATCAGCAAGATCAGATGCCATTTGCCTTCATTAAGAGCTAGCCAGGCTCGAGTTCTTCCCTGAGGCGGTGTCCTTTCTCCCTTGCTTAAGGAGAAACATGTTAGAGTGTTCTTCTATTGATGTAAGTTATAAACAAAATGCAAATGAGAAGAGGAATCTTGGCTTGAGTGTATTAATGGAGAATTATTTGCAAGGTACTATCAATTAAAAACTTAAAATACTTCCCAGATGTCCTTACCTTATCACATTACAAAACAGGAATGTAGAACTGCCCCAAGATCAACATCCTAAGCAAATGCAACCACTCTAAGAACTAAAGAGTAACACATAGTGGAAGCACATGCCCCTTGGTAGATGTGGAAAGGCAGGTAGTACACACAAGCTCATGGGTAATTAGAAGGAAATTACCTGGTGAGAATTGAAGAGCATTAGATTGTAGTTTAAGTCAGCGATCTTGAGAAAGAAGAACTAAGTTGGAGGGATCATGCTACCTAATATCAAACTATACTGCAAGCCCATAGTAATCAAAACGGCATGGTACTGACATAAAAACAGACACACAGATCAGTGGAACAGAATAGGAAGATCAGACATAAATCCATGCTTTTACAGTCAATTAACATTTGACAGGGGAGGCAAAAACATACAATGGACTAAAGATAGCCTATTCAATAAATGGTGTTGGGAAAATTAGACAGATATGATACGTGCAAAAAAAGGGAACTAAACCACCTTCTAACACCACTCACAAGAATAAACTCAAAATGGATTAAAGGCTTAAATATTAGACTCAAAGCCATAAAAGTCCCAGAAGAAAACATAAGCAGTACAATCTCAGACATTTAAAATAGCAGTATTTTTTCCAATATATCTCCTCAAACAAGGAAAATAAAAGAAAAAATAAATAAATGGGACTACATCAAACTAAAGAGTTTTTGTACAGCAAAGGAAACCAGCATCAAAATGAAAAGACAACCCACTAAATGGGAGAACCTATTTGCTGATAATACGTCTGATATGGGGTTAATATCCAAAATTTATAAAGAACTTATAAAACTCAACACCAAAAATCAAACAATCCAATTAAAAAATGGGCAAAAGACCCAAATAGACATTTCTCCAAAGAGGACATTCATATGGGCAATAGACGTATGAAAAGATGCTCAACATCACGTCACTAATCATCAGAGATGCAAATTAAAATCACAAAGAGAGATCATCTCACACCTCTCAGAATGGTTACCATCAATACATCAACAAACAGCAAGTGTTGGCCAGGATGTGGAGAAAAAGGACCCCTTGTGCACTGCTGGTGGGAATGCAGACTGGTGCAGCCACTGTGGAAAGCAGTATGGAGTTACCTCAAAAAATTAAAAATGGAACTGCCTTATGATGCGGCAGTTCCACTTCTGGGAATTTATCTGAAGAAACTCGAAACACTAATTCAAAAGAATATATGCACCCCTATGTTCATTGCAGCATTATTTACAGCAGCCAAGATCTGGAAGCACCCAAGTGCCCATTAGTAGATGAGTAGACAAAAAAGCTGTGGGACATTTACACCATGGAATATGATTTGGCCATAAAAAGGAAGAAAAATGTACTTACTCTTTTCGACAGCATGGATGAACCTGGAGAACATTATGTTAAGTAAAATAAGCCAGATAGAGAAAGAAAGTACCATATGATTTCACTTATATGTGCGATTTAATGAACAAACTGAACTACCAAGTAAAATAGAGACAGATTCAGAGAGAGAGAGCAGGCAGACAACTCTAATATGTGTGTTGGGCGGGGCATTGAAGGATTGAGAAAAAAAAAAAAAGAGAGAACTCATGGACATGGGCAAAGTGTGGTAATTGCAAGTGGAGGTGGAAGAGGAGATAAAAGGTGATGGAAAAAATAAAATAAAAAGTAAAGTAAAATAAAATAAAATAAAATAATTTAAGCTCCTGGGTTGGTAGAGAAATGTGGCTTCCTGGTATTTGATTCAAGCAACTATGTTTGCATAACTTGGATCATGCTTTCCCTATGGTTACCTGATCCATCACTCCCCGTGAACGTCACCTCCTGTGCCCACTCATCACGGTGGGGACTTAAAAGTGGGCCCTGCAACTCCACTGCAAGGTCTTTGGAAGAATAGGACAGGAGACCAGTAGTGTTTCAGCAAACAAATGTCTCAACCTCCTGATAGATAAAATCTGGTAGAAAAATTTTAAACTCCTTTTGATCCTGTAGGATTTGGGGTTTACGACTCTGGGAAGTTAAGGAACCCCAATTTGGAAGATGTCACAAGGCATGCAACTTCTTTGGTCTCACCTGTTTTGAGATTAACAGGAGTGATGTCACTGAAGAACTTTCCAGCCTACCTACTGCCCACCTCCCCTCCAAGAGCTCTAGCTAGGTCACTAAATGGGGCGGTGTAATCTTGAGGGTAAAGGCCAGGCAGTATATCCTAGTCAAGACACATCTGCAGAGCAAGAGGGATGGATTTAATCCAGATCCCTGGAGATATCAGAACCCAAAACCAGGTCAGAGGAACAGAAACGGAGTCAACAGGACATGCAGCCAGCATTGCAAAGCCAAGCGAGGACTGCCTGGACTGGACCAGCTCTGGATCAGAGTGAGAAGGTCCTGAGTGAAAATTTAAAGTGGATTGCTCATGTGGATTGTAGGGTACATGGTTGTAATAGACTGTTCGTGTTCCTCCAAAATTCATGTGTTGAAACCTAACCCCCAATGTAATGGTACCAGGCAGTGGGGCCTTTGGTAGGTGATTAGGTGATCAGGGTGAAACCCTCACGAGTGGAATTTGTGTCCTTATGGAAGAGACCTCAGAAAGATCCCTGGTCCCTTCTGCCATGTGAGGATACAATGAGAAGCTGGCCACCTGCAACCCGAAAACAACCCCTTACCAGAACTCCACCATGCCGGCGCCCTGATCTTGGACTTCCAGCTTCTAGAACTGTGAGCAATAAGCATCTGCTGTTTACAAGCCACCCACTGTGCGGTATTAGGTTACACAGCCCAGACTGACTAAGACAGTGGTGCTTGGGCACATCCGCATGATTTAAGGGTGTCAGTTCAAGAAGAACAAGGCTTGAGAACTCAATCTAGGTTTTATGGTTCTTTCAGTGCAGAGTAGAATCAGACAATTTTCGATTTGTTCATTTTTCCAAGAACATTTCTATTTGCCATGTGACAGGCACAGTGCTGGGCTCTGGCTAAACAATAGTAGATAACACATAGGTCTTGACCTGAAGGAACTTTAGTCATGGAGACAAAAGAAAATAGTGATTACAATGTGGTGCTTTAAGTTCCATAATAATGGAAATTTCTGGCTGAAATTGAAGTATCTAGGAAAGGCAGTCTTGTCAGGGAAGCAGAAAAAGTTTTGCAGGGGAGATATTGTATAAGCTAATGAATGGACAGAGAAATAAAAGGAGATGCTCAGGTGAACCAGTGTAGTGTGCTTTCCAGCAAAAAGGCTGGCATGCACTGCAGAAGCCTCCCTAACCACTGCTGCTCAGCAGACTCGCTGGATTCCTGGGCACTCCTCGGCCTCTCCCTCCGCAGACATGCAGAAGGTGCCTGCAGAGCTGGGTGCTCCCTGGGCTGTGCTCCTCCTTCCCTAACCTGGAGGCTCATCGAGGGTCCGTTGTTTTGTTTCTCCCAAATCTGTTTATGACAGTTATACTTCATATCAAAGCAATTTAATTTAAATAAATGTTATTAAACTTGAAAAGTATGGAAACAAAAAGAGTTGTAGTTTCTATGAAAATTAAATGGCAAGTTTTAAAAAGATTTGTTAACGGTGAGATCCTCTAAACAAATAACAATATTGAATTAGATGCAGATAAGCAGCTGCTGATTATTGGAGAAACAAAATCGTTAGGATTCTACAAGCAGAATATGTTGCAACATTCTTAAACCTTTTAATCCTTTCCTAAAGAACTAAGGATGGGATTCGTAGGGGATGCAATATAGACAGGATTTATTCAAGAAAGACACTGTGCAACTCCTACCAGGATCCTAACCTAAGAGGCCTTGACTTTGCGTCAAAAGATTAGTGAATAAATGTTCATGTAGGTGTTTAAAGTTAAATACATATATTTATAATACCCAGACATTACTGTTGTGATTCTTTGCATCACTGACTTTTTGATTAACAGACCAACCGGGGATCCCATGCCCACTGAACTGGAGAAGTCCTAGAGCACCAAGGTCTAGCCTTAAGAGAGAGAGTAAGAGAGAAAATCAAGTAACTCAGAGCAAATTCCGGACTGAATATGCTAAGGGCCGAGACGATGCTGGGGGGCGCGGTGGCGTTACGGGGGTCCAGAGCTCAGTGAGGGGCAGCAGGGTGGCCGAGTGAGGTGTGAGCGACGCCAGCAGCATTAAGGCTTCAGGGTAGGGGCTTGAGACGAAGCAGAGGCTGCAAAACAAGGTCCCTGGGCACTGGAGTGCTTACGCACAGACCCACACACGCTCTCCTGGGACCGGTGAGGCCGGGCCGCCTACCCTGGGAAGCCTTTTCACTTAGCGCTTTCAAGACGGCAGCAGCTTTATAGAGAGCAGCGTGCACACGGTGTGGCCACAGACCTTTGTGCAGTTTGTGTTTCTATTTCTGGGGAGAGTCTTGTCCTAATAAGCAGGTGATGAACATTGTCTCATCTCCTGTGTATGCAAAGTGCTTCACAATGTCCCACTATTTTCATTATAACACCTTACTAGGCGTTTCTCCCCCTGCTGTGTTCATATTCAAGTCTGAGAGACAGGAGCTACCATAAAGCTATAATAAAGGGGTTAGAGTCACGTTTGAGTTCAAGACCTGCTTTTGCCACTTGCAAACTTTGTACTCTTGAAAGTTACTGAAGTTCACTCGCCTCTGTTTCCACCATTTGGTGCAGAGTTTAGTGGTGTTAAGTACATTCACATTTTGTGCACAAAATCTCCAAAACTTTTTCCATCCTGCAAAACTAGAACTGCATATCCATTAAGCAACGACTCGCCATCCCCTGCCCCTCAGCTCCCGGTAACCACCACTCTATCGTCTAGCTCTATAAATCTGACTACTGTAGGCACCTCATATCGTACAGTATTCTTTGTGTGTGTGTGTGTGTGTGTGTGTGTGTGTGTGTGTGTGTGTGTGTGCTTGTGTGCACCCGTGTAACTGGCTTAGCTTAGCACAGTGTCCTCAAGGGTCTTCCACTCACCCTTGATAGGTATTGTCACAACACTAAACCCACACTCACAGTGACATCACTGAGAGCTAAAAACGATGGTTCTATGGTTTCCCTATGTCCAAAGCAAAGGTGATAACACCCACCAGTCAGCAGAGAGGAGTAGACTCGGTTATTGCCACTATGACTCCCACGGCTGACGGGCCACCCTGTACAGCACTCTCCTAAGAACTGTACGTTTACTCTCCAGGAACTGTCACAACAGTGTCATAAGGTACTGTCCCCATTTTACAGAGCTGGAAACCAAGACTCCTGCTCTCAAATAACAACAAAGGGCACAAGATCATAAGTAACAAGAGCCAAGATTCAAAGTAACTGACTGTTCTTATGAATGTACATTTTGTTACGTAGGTTTTACTACAATTAAGTTTTTAAAAATCAAGACAAAAAGAGTAAGTACAAGGTAAGCAGATACGTTCCCAGGCTACGCATCCCTGCGTGTTCACTTTCCCGGGTTAGGGTCCTATATATCCCAGTTTGCTCAGGGCAGTTGTGGTTCACGCTCGTTTTCTTTATTATTTATAAGTATTCCTCTCGCTCCTAGAAGTGTCATGAGTCAGAACAACTGTGCTCATCTTCTCCAACATGCCTTGAGCAGCAGAGGGCGGCCAGGCAACTTAAGCCAGGAAGCGCATTGTTCACACTGCTACACCTCCGGCCGCTCACCCAGCCTTTATTCACTCACCTACAAAGGACCCCTGTGAGCCCTCCACCTGCGAGCACGCTGGGCCCTACGCTTAGGTTCAGGTGACTGTCTCCCAGGGAGACTGTGGGTTCCCCCAGGGCAGGATTTATACCTGATTCAACTAGTGTCCCCAGATCCAAGCCAAGTGTTTGAACATATCAGGTTCCCAGCAGATGTTGGCTGAACTGCAAGATAGCTGATTCCAGCTGGGTGGCAGCAGTGAAGAGGCCTGGCCCGCGTTAGTGTTCGACCCCCGAAGGTTCTTTCCTCTGTGCCCTCGGCGGTGGCGCTGCAGGGTCTCCTTGGCAGGGTAGAGAGATTTCCAGTGGGAGGGTAAGGGCCTCAATTTCTCTCACGTAAACCATTTCCAAGTGCCTCTCTAGGTTTTTATCTGATGGTGTTTTCTATTTTTTAACCAAAGAAACATCTTCATTTGTCCTGAAATAGATGCTCACAGTGAGCCAATAGATGCTTAGTAAACCTTGTACGTGATGCTCTAATGTAAGTCATCCATTTATAAAGCAGACCTTTGAAATTCTGCTGCAGTGGCTCAGTGAATTGGGCTAATTATCTCAGCTCCACAGCAGTCTGCAAATCTGGTCTTGGTTTCCTCTTTCAAAGGCAGCTGTTTTGCTCAAGGTGAGTCTCAGCAAATCACCTCCACCTTCAAGACTTCCTATAAAGCTATAGTAATCAAGACAGTGTGGTATTAGCAAGAGAACAAACAAATAGATCAGTGGAACAGAATACAGATCCCAGAAATAGACTCGCATAAATACAGGCAAAACCATTGAACAAAGGTAATCTTTTTCACAAATGGTGTTAGAACAGCTGAACATCCATATGCCAAAAAAAAAAAAAAAAAAGCTTAGACACAGATCTTATACCCTTTTCAAAACTTAACTCAAAATGGATCATAGACCCAAGCATAAAATGTAAAACTACGAACTCCTCCCCCTCCCCTCCCCCTCCTCCCCCTCTTCCTAAACACACTGGACTTGGGGCAAAGACCCCAGGGCAATGGGAGGAGAGGCCTGGAGAGAAGTGCTAAGTAAATGTTAATGAGCCAGCAGGTTCAGGTTGGAATGTCTTTCAGGGATTTCAGATTTGTTTGAATAAATTAAGCCCAACATCTGGATGGCATTTGGATTAAGAACCATCAAGAGCTGCCCACTTATCCTTTCATCAGTCGTGCCCAGTGTGCATCATTTTTATTCGTTTTTTCAAATCAACTTTGGTTTTACTTTTCTTCTCTGGTGTATTTTTTCCTATTTTACTACTTTTTGTTCTCATCTTATTATTTCTTCTTTATAAGTGTTCCCAGCTTCTTAATGTGGGTCTTAGTTTATTAATTTACAACTTTCTGGGACCCATTTTTCTCTTTTTCCTGGGGTTGTCTGATTCTTTAGGGTCCTTCTTTTGACGCACTGCCATAGGGGGTCTTGTGTGCAGCTGGCTGGTGACTTAAAGACGGGATAATAAACCCCTCATCTCAAGGGGGTTCTGTTTAAGGAAGGAGACAGGACAGGAAGTGGTAACTGTGTAATTAATAACACAGTAGAACTAAGATTTCAGAGGAATGCTTATCAGTGACAGTCCAAGGACGAGGGGAGCCCAGGTCAGGCTCTGAAGGACAGGTGGACCTGAAGGGGCTCAGAGGAGCTGGGGGAAGGCCAGCAGGGGTACCTTCATAAGTCCGCCCTGCTCTGGGGGAAAAAGTACCCTCCCAAGGCAAGGAGACTGTGAGGCAAAAGGCTGGGGAGAGGAGCCAGGACTATGGTGTGAAGACCCAGGAGGGCATGCTGGCACCCACAAGCGTCATATGCACACAACAAGGCATCCTTGCAACGTCTGAGCAGCAGCACCCTGAGCAAAGTGGGGCTAGAGAAAGGTGGGTTGACGAAGACACACTGGAATCAGGGGGAACACGAGGAAGGAACTGTGGTCAAGACCACGAGTGAGAGATGACACGACAGGAGAACTTTCCACCGAGCGTCTGGGTGTGGGAGAGTGGGGTGCGGACCTTTGTCAAGAGATTCTCTGCAGGGTCCCATCTCTGCTTGGGCAGCAGTGTGTTTTTCTTGGGTATTTTTAGTCCCCACGACTATCTTTCAGGTAAAATTGTTATTTTTGATTCTAGTCAGTTCCTTAACTTTAAAATGTTTTCTAAGGCTCTCTTGATTTGGGGAGCCAGGGAGTGGTTAAAGATGAGTTAATGTGTTTCTTCGTTCATATTATATGTTCACCTGTCTTTGTTGTGTCAGTTCTGATTGACTGTTGCAGTCTTTACTCTGCCTTAGAAATGGAATCTGCTTAGTCTCTGCGGCAAATGTCACTGGTGAGAGAACCCAGGCCCTTAGCCAGCACCTATTACCCCTCTCAGCTCACAGGGTCAGACGTGGTGTTGGTGCCTCTGAGCAAGGCAACAGCCCAGGGCGGGGCTGGCTCCAACCCACAGGAGCATCCCCGCTGGTCCCTGGGAACCGGACTCCCGGAGGCCGTCTCTGAGAACGCAATTTTAAGCGGTCCCTTCACCCAGATCACCTTCAGTCGCATCACTTTATTTCCTTCAGAGCACTTAAGTTACTTTATTTTTCACTAGCTTGTTATCTCTCTCTGTCAAGGTAACCTACCCAAGAGTTCTCCTCTGAATCCCCAATATAGCAATACACCCAGGAGAGGGGGGCTCAGTGCACGCTTGTGCAAATGAATGGACACAACCGCACCCTCAGATTCTTCGTCTGCCACTTGGGAGTCAGGGCCCCGTTCCCCAGGGGAGGCCGCACATCTGTGAGGCGCGGCCTGGTGGGGAGCAAGCTTGGCCCATCCTGCAGTGGGCAGCGAGCGGGTGTGAACGCAGCCCACTAGCACCGTGGCTGCGGGGCCTCCACCGCCACAGCTGAGGACGGGAAATTCTACCTCACAAGGCTATTGTGAGAATAAAATAAAGCGCGTAAAGTGCTGAGCCACAAACAGCTGGTCAATGAACAACGGTTACTAATATCATGTGATCTCACAGGGGGTTTTGCCTGTTTTGTTCTATTTAATCAACTTTTCCAGAAGGAAAGGTAGAAAGTGACCTCACTCAGGAGGTCAGGGCTGATGACCTCAGGATACTAGAAGCCAAGGGGAGAGCTGGGACTTGGGTTCTCTAAATTCTTTGGCTAAAAGGAATTACTCTTCCCCCTCCAGAGACCGTGACTGAGTCCGGGAAATTTGTGTTCCAGCTCTCTAGGCTGGGAGTGATGAGCTCCAACATTACCCACAAGGAGGGGGTTTAGACCTTGGGGGGCGCTTTTAACACTTTTCAGACCTACTCAAATAGTATGATTCAAAATTTCTCATTAATAGCTTAATAGTCATCCCCCAGGAGAAAGGATGTAGGAAAGAACTTGAACCTCAGCGCTGCTGAGTAAACATGCAGCCCCCGCGAGGCCACCCTGCCCCCAGGGCGTGCTCTCCCGACTCAGGTGTCACGTTCTCCTGGCTGCTCTCCCGATTCTGGGGTCCCCGGGACTCTTTCTGGCCCACTTTCCTCTACCCCCAATACACACTGGGTCCCTGTCTGCCCTCTTCCTGGCTGCCTTCCCCGGGGCGGTTTTCCCCCCACGCAGCTTCATCTACTTCCCTAGGTTCTCATCCTATCCCCTTGCTTGACCTTGACCTGCCTCTCTGTGCTTCGGACCCACATTCGCACCCACTTGTGCACCCCTCCCCTTGGCAGCTCCAAGCATCTCAAACTCAACAAGCTCCACGCCCCGAATCACCCTCATCTTGTTCCTCTGAAAGCCTCTCTCCAGCTTCCTTGGCTCAGTGCATCCCCCGCCCCCCACAGGGTCCAAGACTGCAGCCAGGGCTGGGCTGGTCCTTCCACCCCCACGCAGTCACCAGGTCTGGGTGATTCCACTTTCACCCGCCACTGCTCTCGGTCCTCTTCATGCCCCCCCCCGTTCAGGCCCCGTCGCCCCTATTCTGACGACTGAGGAGCCTCCAGCCTATCTCCCAGCCTCAGGCCACCCCCTCCTACCATTTCTCAAACTGCTGTCAGCACCGTCGTTCCAAACGCACCAAAACCAAACCAGGTGGGTTAGAGCCCTGCGGTGCGGCCGCTGAACGCCTCCCTTAGATGGCCCTGCCGTTGAGGGCAGGCGGTGACTAGCCCTGGGGACGCAGAGGGACGACTGGGAGGGCAGGAGGGAGCCTCTGTAGAACTGGGAATGTTCTGTATTATGATCCGGGGGATGGTTACCTGGGTCTCGATTCATCAAACTATGAACTTAACATGTGTACACCTTACTGTATGTAAATAATATGTCAAAAAGAATAAAAGAAGAAATTTATAAATCTCCAAAAGGAAAAAAAATTCAAAAAGTTTGCCTTGGCCTCTAAATCTCTCTGAGGATGTAACCACACATTTTAACGTGGTCTGTGTTTAGGGTCCCCGTTTATCCCAGCGGCCTGGCGCAGTCGGGGCTTGTGCCTAAGGTCTTGGCATGATTAACATGCCCCAGTTTGTATGATCAGTTACATGACCACTTCCTGCCTGCCTGCGGGTCTCAGGCTTGCTCTTCCCTCTGGCTGGAATGCTCTCTGCTTCCCTCACCCAGATAGCACCTCATCCCTCAGATTTCAGCTGAAACATCACTGTCCCTGAAAAGCTCTCCCTTTGCCACCAGCCAACCTGAAAAGAGTCCCTCTGTTGACTTTATCAAGAGCAACCTGCCTCTCCTTCACCGCACCGGGTCAGTGGTGAATTAGGATGGCGGTATGACCATCCTTTTAGTTTCAACATTTACTTAATTGCATTTATCTTCTTCTATTACAAAACCAGGAAGCATAAACCCCTCATTTTATAGGTGAGGGGACTGATACCCAGAGACATTGACCGGCTCCTCCAAGGTCACCCAGGCAGCTACTGCCAGGACCAGGACCAGACTCACGAGAACCCTGATTCAGGTTCAGACTCCACTGGTTACTCAATAATTAAACTATTTGGGGAGGCTTTGGACGTATGATTCTGACTATTATTTCCAATCCCTTGGGCCTGGCCTGACAATTCAGAAAGTACAGAACATTTAACTTAAGGCTGTTGATCCCATGGACTATTCTGGATTTTTACCCTTTCAAAAAAATCCTGAGTGAATAAAACTCCTGTTGGCTGAGAGTTTAGGCAGTAAGCTTTCCCTTTTTGGGATAGTCTAGGGGTTAAAATTGTCTATTATTAACTGTGCATTCACCCAGTATAGGTCTTTAACGCAGGTGGATAGACCCGCCCACTCTGGCATCCTGTGTGGATTTAGACCAGGCAACAAGCTCCAGGCAGGAGGTGGGCGCTCCGGTAACACTGCCTGGGCCCAGTTCCAGCCCCATGGCTCCTGGACGTATGACCTTGGGGAAGTTATGTAGCCTCTGTAGCCCTGAGTTTCTCATCTGAAAATCTGGAAAGTATTAGTGCCTACCTCATGAGGTTATTTAAATGACTGAGTGAGATATGCCGTGTAAAATGTTTGGCATGCAGTGAGGACGCTTTTCCCCTTCTCCCCCTCCTCTCTGCCTTCCTTTCCTCCCCCCTTCTTCTTGCTCCCCCCTCATCTCCCCCTTCCTCCTTCCCCCTCCTCCTTCTCTCTATTTCTTCCTCTCCTCTTCCCCCTCCTCCTTTTAAAAAAATGATAGTCTAAATAATAAATGCACATGTTAGGATTAAAGTTCTTTCCCATCAGCCACAGGAAAGCCACAGCGTGCGAGGCAAGAGGTGGTGGGCATAGCAGATGGTCCTTTTATATTAATTCATCCATTTGAGGCATCTTACCGCTCAAGGTGTTCCTGGGCCGGGCTTCAGCTCTCTACACCCTCTAAAATGTGGGCACTGGACTGATGCAACTAGGCGGCTCTGTCCAGGGCAGAAAGGCGGCACCGTCACCCACCTGCCCTGGGGCCACCTCAAGTTTCCAACGGGGTAGCCCCAAATAGCATGCTATGGGGTCACAAGACCACTGGTTGACTCACACTGAGCCTTTTAAAACCTCTGTGATAACGTGAATCATTCCTAAACACGGAGGAGAGACAGCGAGGCGGCAGGAATCAGTGGAGTCAGCAAACCACCTGCAGGACAGGGTGAAGTCTGAAAGGAGCCCCTATGGCGAATACCTGCCGGTTTGGGTTTTACCTCCGATCTTGCTTTGTTTATCTGGAGGTCACGCAGCCTTAGTAACTCCGGGTCGGAGCGTTGCCCCTGTTCTGTGGGAGAGGCTGCCCAGAGCATGCAGAGCTCTTACAAGTTTTTGTCGTGTGGAGGCGAGACCCTCCTCACAGAGCGGCCTTCCTAGGGAAGCTGGAGGGGAAAGGGAGGGGAAGCGGGTGCTGAGGGTAGACTCAGCTCCTCGTCTCGCCAGTCTGCGTGGGGCGAGGCAGTGAACAAACACTGGGCTTAGCTTTTCCCCAGGTCTGGGCTGGAATCCGACCCTGCCCCTCACTGGCTATGCTACTCGATTGCTATAAGGCTCAGTTTCCTTCTTTACAACTTGGAGATGCTAACACAGACAATATATAAGTAATTCTAAGGGTTGAGAGAGCTGGTGTCCATGGAAAGCACGCAGCACGTGGTGGATAGAGGATGACCCAGGCCTCCCCCTGGTAGAGCCTTTGATTGTGAATGTGGCAGATCAACAGAGCCCGAGTCTAGCAGCTGCGATGAGGACAGCGAGTTACAGCGAAGGGGCGGGAACAGGGAACAGGGAACAGGTGTTGGGACAGAGCTTTCATTTGCAGTGAATCTGAGGTGACTCAAGGCCATACCTGGGATCACAGGGCCCGGTCTTTCTTTGACAGCAGGTTGTGTGTGTGTTTTCATTTTAATTTTTCAATCACAGGGCACTTCCAATATTATTTTGTATTGGTTTCAGGTGAACACATACTAGTTAGATCATCATATACTTTACATAGTGCTCTCCCCCCATATTTCCAGTACCCAACTGGCATCATACATAGTTATTACAATATTATTGACTATATTCCCTGTTCTATATTTTACATGCTAAGTTAAATAAGCCACTCACAGGACAACTACTGTATAATTCTATTTGTCTGAATTTGAAACTACCAATTTGTAACTCTTTTTTTTTTAAAAAAATTATCTTTATTGTTGAAAATATTACAGATGCCCCCCTTTTCCCCCCACTGACCCCTCTTACCCAGCACCCAGCCCCCACCTCAGGCCTTCACCACACTATTGCTGTGTCCATGGGCTATGCATATATGCATATAAGTTCTTTGGTTAATCTCTCCCCGCTCACCCCCACCTTCCCTCTGAGATCCCTCAGTCTGTTCCATGCTTCCATGTCACTGGATCCATTTTGTTCATCAGTTTATTTTGTTCATTAGATTCCACATAGGACTGAGATCATGTGATGTTTGTCTTTCTCTGCCTGGCTTATTTCACTTAGCATAATATTCTCCAGGTCCCTCCATGCTGTCTCAAAGGGTAAGAGATCCTTCTTTACAGCTGCGTAGTATTCCACGGTGTGAATGTCCCACAGCTGTTTTATCCACTCATCTAATGATGGACACTTGGCTGTTTCCAGATCTTAGCTATTGTAAATTGTGCTGCTATGAACTTAGGGGTGCATATATTCTTTCTTAATGTCTATACTACCCAAAGCAATCTATAGGTTCAACACAATTCCTATTAAAATACCAATGGCATATTTCACAGATCTAGAACAAATACTCCAAAACATTTAAATAGAACCAAAAAACACCCCAAATAGCCACAGAAACCTTGAGAAAGAAAAACAAAGTTGGAGGAATCACATTATCAGATACCAAGTTATACTACAAAGCCACTGTGATCAAAACAGCCTGGTACTGGCACAAGAACAGGCATATAGGTCAATGGAACAGAACAGAAACCCAGAAATACACCCACTCCATTACGCTCAATTAATGTTTGACAAAGGAGGCAAGAACATACAATGGAGTAAAGGCAGTCTCTTCAATAAGTGGTGTTGGGAAAATTGGACAAGCTCATGGAAAAAAATGAAACTAGACCAACTTACATCACACACAATTTGTACTTCTTAATCCCTTCGCCACAGTGGTTGTCAAAGAGGAAGGGGACTGAGAGCAGGTATTTTACATGACAAAGAAGAGTCAAAAATCCTTGGGAAATCAGACCGAACCTAGATCAGCACCACAACCAGACCCTGGAAGTCAGTCCAGGACCAGAAGAGCTGCTCCCCTCCTGGCCCAGTGACACTGGCACAGGTTCCAATGTCAGCACCTGTGGGTGCCAAGCCTCTGCCCACCCTCTGATGAGGACGAGTTCTGCCACACCAGGAAGAACACTAGGGTAAGCCTCCTGAGCCATAGGGGCAGCTTTGAATTAATTCTGTTCTTTCCTTTCTTTTGTTAATTTAAATGTGAGTAGAAGTAACCAGCATGGAATTCAAATAAATTATCACTGGATAATATCTCTCATGAAATCCTTTGCTCTTGGTTCTGTGTTTTTACTCTTTTAGTGTTATTGTTTAGAAAAATGAGTCTAAATAAGGCCATCAGATTGTTGAATTAAATTTGGTCCTGTTTGCAATGTGCTCATGAGTTTTTTGAACTTTCTAATTTCAATCAAAACTTGCCACAAAGCAAATGAAATTCAGAGATACATGTTTGCTGTGATGAAAATGCTGTAATTGGTGCATAACTCTAATTACTGTCCTTCCTTTTCTTTCCTCTTCAATTGATGCTCACTCTCGGATGAACCCCGGTGAGGAATGATTGAGAAGTATTCTATTTATTTGTTTGGTTTTTAATCCTCATACAAGGACATGTTTTGTTTTGTTTTGTTTTTAAATTGATTTTAGGGAAAGAGGGGGGGGGGAGAGAGAGAGAGAGAGAGACATAGATGTGAGAGAGAAACATCAGTCGATACTTTGTCTCCCTTACGCTCTCCGACTGGGAATCAAACCCGAAAGCTGGGTTCGTGCCCCCACTGGATTTGAACCTGAAACCCTTTGGTGTAAGGGACAATGCTCCAACCAGGTGAGCCGCGCGGCCAGGGTGAGAAGTATTTTAGATTCTTATGACTTTATATGGGTGTTTGTGCTGAAAATACTCTAATCATGTTTACTTACCATCCCTTCTAGTGCATGTTCCGTATTATGACTCATAAAGGAGTTAGAGCACACGTGGAACTCGAGGGAATTCTGTTCTTTATTCACAGCTCTGTCACCAGACTTGCAGATAGAGCCAGTTCAGGGGAAGTAATTACAAATAGCATTTAGGTGCTGGCACTGTATGATACATTTTCAAATACTATGAAAACCTTTGAATTCTCATAGCAATGAAGTAAGTCCTTTTATTTTTCCAGTTTCACAGATGAGAAAACAAACAATGAAGTTAAGTAACTTGTCAAGGTAACAAGTCGTAAGTAACTCGATCGAGGTCAGTCCCGGAGTCAGGTTCCAGCTCCCAAACACTGAAATCGCTGCAGCAGATCAGGAGATGCACCTGGATGCAGGGGCTCCAGCTGGCATCCTCTTAGAGCTTCTTAATATGCATTTTAGAATTAATTTTTAGATCATCATTAGATATAATTTACTATTTTTTGTATAGCATATTTATTTCTAGTTCATAAGAGAAATTAGTTTATCTTTCCTTTTTTTATATAACCCTCCTGTCAGCTTTTAGTTTCCAGGCTTTAGTGGACTTGTAAAGTGAATTGGAAAGTGTCTCTTTTTCTAGATTCTGGCAGAGTTTGGGTAAGATTAGTTCACTTCCTCCTTAAATGTTCAGAAAAACTCACTGATGATGCTATCTGGTCTTGAAGCTTTTTTTATCAATTATTTTTTAAATGTCAGATTTAATTTTTTAAATAAACATAGGATTAATTAGATTTTCAATTTTTTCTTGTGTCCATTTTGGAAAGATGTATTTTTCCCAGGATAAATCCTACATCCATTTAATCTAATTTTCAAAATTTTAGTTTGATAAAAACACTTAACAATCATTTAAATAACCCCAGGATGTCTACTGATCCCCCTTTTCGTTGCAAATATTAGAACATTATTCTTTCCCTCTCTCCACTCCCCCTGTCTTTTTATAAAATCATGGTAAATTACACCTCACATAAAACTTGTAATTGTAACCATTTTTAGGTATATGGTTCAGTAGTGTTACGTGTATTCACATTGTTGTGCAATGAATCTCTAGATCCCATTTAATCCTACAAAACTGAAACTCCATGCCCATTAAACACTTCTCCACCCCCTCATTTCTCCCTCTTCCTAGGAACCCTAGTTCTCTCTCTCTTCCTAGGAGCCACCATTCTACCCATGTCTCTATGAATTTCACTACTCCAAGAACTTCATACAGACGGAATTATGTAGTAGCTGCCCTCCTGTGACCGGCTTAACTGAGCTTAATGTCCAGAAGGTTCATTCTCATTGCAGTGTGTGTTAGAGTTCCCTTCCTTTATAAGACTAAAAAGCATTACATTGTATGAATACACCACAATTGCTTCATCCGTTCCTATATGTGCAGGTTCATTTCTGGGCTCTGTTTTATTCCGTAGGTCTGTATGTCTGTCTTTATGCCAGTGCCATACTGTTTGAATTACTGGAGCTCTGTAATAAGTTTTGTTTGTTTCTGTTTTTTAACCCTCACCCAAGGACATTTCCACTGCTTTTCAGAGAGAGTGGAAGGGCAGGGGGGGGGGAGAGAAACATCTATGTGAGAGACACATCGATTGGATGCCTCCAGCACGCACCTTAACTGGGACCAGGGATTGAGTCTGCAACCAAAGTATGTGCTGTTGACCAGAATGGAACCCGAGACCCTTCAGGCCACGGGCCAATACTCTAACCACTGAGTCAAACCATCTAAGGCTGTAACAAGTTTTAAAATTAGAAATATGAGACCTCCCCCAATTTTGTCTTTCTTTTTCAAGATTTTTTTTTTTTTTTGGCTATGCAGAGTCCCTTGAGATTCTATTTGAATTTTAATATAATTTTTTCTATTTCTGAAAAAAAAAAAACACGAAAAAAAAACCAACAACACCATTGGGATTTTGGTAGAGACTACATTGAATCTGTAGGTTGTTTGGGGGTGATATTGACATTTAACAGTATTATGCCTTCCAATCCATGTACACAGGATGTTTTTTATTTATTTGTGTCTTTTTAAAATTTTTTTCAGCAGAATTTTGTACCTCTCAATATACAAGTCTTTCATCATCTTGGTTAAGTTTACTTCTAAATATTTTATTCTTTTTTATGACATTGTACATTGAATTTTTTTTAATTCTTTCTGGACTGTTCATTGTTAGCGTAAAGAAACTCAACTGATTTTTGTTTGTTGATTTACATCTTGCAGCTTTGCTGAATTTGTTTATAAGTTCCAATGTCTGTGTGTAATCTTTAGGGTTTTCTACACATAAGATTATGTCATCTGCAAACAGATAATTTTACTTCTTTTCCAATCGTTGTTTTTTTTTTTTACTTCCTTTCCCTTTTTATTTAAGCTTTTTATTTTGAAATAATTCTAGATTTGTAAAAAGTTGTAAAGGTAATACAGAAAATAGAGGTCCTGTGTACCTTCACCCAGTTTCTTCCAATGGTGAGACCTTGTAAAACCATTGTACAGTATTTTAATGAAGTTAGCTTATCAACTTTTTTTTATGAATTGTATTTTTGGGGTTGTGTCTAAGTTCATCTAAGTTTTCTCCTATGTTATTCTCTAGGAGGGTCATAGTTTTATATTTTATGCTTGGGTCTATGATCCATTTTGAGTTAAGTTTTGAAAAGGGTATAAGATCTGTGTCTAAGCTCTTTTTTTTGTGTTTTTTGTTTTTTGTTTTTTGCATATGGATGTCCAGTTGTTCTAACACCATTTGCGCAAAAGATTACCTTTGTTCAATGGCTTTGCCCATATTTACGCAGGTCTATTTCTGGGATCTCTATTCTGTTCCACTGATCTATTGTCTGTTCTCTTGCTAGTACCACACTGTCTTGATTACTATAGCTTTATAGTAAGTCTTGAAGGTGGAGGTGGCCACCATCTGTCCCCCAACATCATCCTTCTCCTTCAATACCCTGCTGACTGGAGGGTCTTTTGTCTCTCCGTATAAACTTCAGGATCAGTTTGTTGACGTCCATACAGTAACTTGCTAGGATTTTTATTGAGATTGTATTGAATCTATAGATCAAGCTGGGAAGAATTGGCATCTTAATAATACTGGGTCCGTGAGTATGGAGTAATTTTACTCATATAGATCTTGTACATATCTTAGAAAATATTTTTGGGAGATGCTGATGCAAATGGCATTGTTTTTAATTTTACATTTGATTTGTCACTGTTGGTATCTAGAAAAACAATTGACTTTTGTATATTGACCTTAAGTTCTCCAACATTGCTTTTATGGCTTACTAGGTCCATGAGGGGTTTTGGCTCTTCTTTTGGATTTTCCATGTAGACAGTCATGTCATCTGCAAATGACAGTTTTATGTCTCTTGTTCCCATTTGTATACCTTTTATATTCTTTTTCTCCTTTCTGAATTATCACGAACTTTGGGTACAATATTGAAAAAGAATGGTAAGAGGAGGCATCCTTGCCTTGTACCTAATATTAGTGGAAAAGCTTTAAGTTTCTCACCATTGAGTAGTTGCAGAGTTTTTGTAGACAGTCCTTATCGAGTTGAGAAAGTTCCCCTTTGTATTTAGATTGCTGAGGGTTTTTATGATAAATAGGTGTTGGATTTTGTCAAATGCTTTTTCTGCATCTATTTACATAATTATGTGACTTTTCTTTTTTAATCTGTTAATGTGATTGATTACACTAATTGATTTACTTGTTAAACCAGCCTTGAATACCTGAAATAAATCCCACTTGGTGATGATGTATAATTTTTTTTATATATCCTTGGCTTCGGTTTGCTAATATTCCTTTATTCCTGATAACTTTCTTCATTTGAAGTTTGCTCTGTTTAAAATTAACGCAGCTACTACTACTTTCTTTTGATTAGTGTTAGCATAGTATTTTTTCTCTGTCCATTTACTTTTAACTTACATGTGTCTTTATATTTAAAGTGAGTTTCTTAAGGACAATATACAGTTGGGTCATGCTTTTTGATCCACTCTGACAACCTCTGTCTTTTAATTGATGCATTTAAACCACTGACATTCAAAGTAATTATTAATATAGTTGGATTAATATCTACCATACTTGATACTGTTTTGTCTTTGTTGCCCTTGTTTTTAGTTCCTATTTTTGTCTTTCACTCTTTTTCTGCCTTTTGTGGTTTTAATTGAGCATTTTGTATAATTCCACTTTTTCTCCTATTCTAGCATATCAGTTATTGGTGTGTTTTTTTCTTTTTTTAGCGCTTGCCCTAGAGTTTGCCATATATATTTACAACTAATCCAAGTCTATGTTCAAAAAACACCATACAGCTTCACAGGTAGTACATTTTACAATGGCAAAATAATCCTAATTCTTTCCTCCCATTTTTCATACCATTGTTGTGATTAATTTCACTTATATATAAGCATACATAAGCATTTATATAATAAATAAGCATATACAATTAAATACATTGTTACATTATTATTTTGAACAGTTATTTATTCAATTAACCAGGAATGAGAAATGGTAAAATGCATAAAAATTGTGAAAAGGTACAAATTTTTAGTTATAAAATAAATAAATAATGGGGATGTAATGTATAGTATAGTGACTATAGTTATACCGTGTGTGTGTGTGTGTGTGTGTGTGTGTGTATAGAATAAAAGTTTTTATTTTACCTTCACTTAAATAGTGCTTAATGTTCTTTTTCATTTTATGTATATCTGAATTTCTCACCTATATTATTTTTCCTTTCTCTAAATAACTTAACACTTCTTGCAAGACAGGTCTACTGGCAACACAATTCCTTAATTTTTGTTTGTATGAAATTTTTCTTCTATTTCCCTTTCTGAATGATAATTTTGTAGGGTACAGAATTCTAGATTGGTGGACTTTTTCCCTCAAAACTTTATTTTATTTTACTCTTCTTGTTTGTGTGACTGCTAATGACGTGTAGCATTTATGATGCTTGGTGTTCTATAAGATTCTTGGGTCTCACATTAATTTGAAAAAAATTTTATTCACTATTGTTTCAAATATTTTCTCTGATCTTTTCTATTTTCTTCTCCTTCTGGTATTTCCACTTCGCATTGTAACATTTTTTGTAGTTACCCCTTAATCCTTGGATATTTTATTTCGTGGTCTGTTTGTTTTAGTTTTTATTCTTTTTGCTTTTTTGGGTTTTTTTGAGTGTTGTCTTAATAAGTCCTCTCACACAAATATCCTTTTCTTAACCATGCCCAGTCTACTAATAAATCCATCAAGGAAATTCTCTTTTGTTACAATGTCTTTGATCTCCAGCATTTGGGGGGTGGGGTCTTTCTTAGGATTTTTATCTCTCTTCTTTATTGCCTATCTGTTCTTGCATAGTGTCTACTTTACTTATTAGAACACTTAGTATATCATAGCTGTTTTAAATTCTCAATCTGATAATGCCAACATCACTGCATTGTTTGGTCCCAGCATCAAGGAAGGGAAAAAATTCTCTAATCTTTTAAAAATATTTTTTATATCACAGTTAATGTACAATAGTATACTAGTTTCGATTGTACAGCCCAGTGATTAGACTTTAAACTTTGGCATTTTAATTATGATGTATCTTGGTGCAAGCCTCTAGGTACATCTTCTTTTGGACTCTCTGAACTTCCTGAATTTGCATGCTATTTTCCTTCACCTAGTTAAGAAGTTTTCTGTCATTATTTTTTAAAATAAGTTTTCAATTTTTTGCTTTCTCTCTTCTCCTTTGGCACCCCAATGATGAGAATGTTGGTATGCTTGAAGTTATCCCAGAGGCTTCTTACGCTATCCTCATTTTTTTGGATTCTGTTTTGTTTGTTTGCTGTTCTGATTGGGTGTTTCCTGCTTTTTTATTTTCCAAAATATCTGATCTGATCCTCTGATTATCTTCTCTACCCTTGATTCCCTGTAATGTATTCTTCACGTCAGTTGGTGTAGTCTTTATGACTCATTCTTTTTCATATTTTATATTGCCATTTTATGTTTCCTACCTCTTTGTTGAAGTTCTCACTAAGTTTCTCTACTCTTCCCCTAAGTTCATTCAGTATGTTATAATCAGTGTTTTGAACTCTGCATTTGGTACATTGCCTGTCTCCATTCTGTTATGCTCTTTTCCTGGAGTTTTATTCTGTTCTTTCATATGGAAAGTTTCTTTTTTAATTTTAATTTTTATTGACTTTATTTGGGTGACATTGGTTAATAACACTATATACTTTCAGGTGTACAATTCTATAATGCATCATCTGTATATTATACTATGTGTTCACCACCCCAAGTCACGTCTCCTTCCATCACTATTTGTCCTCCCTTTACCCTCTTCCGCCTTCCTCCACCCTTCTTTCCCTCTGGTAATCATCCTGTTTTCTGTGTTTATGAGGGTTTTAGAGGTTTCTTGCTTAATCCCTTCACCTTTTTCACTCAGTCCCCCAACAACCTCCCCTGACAGCTGTCAGTTTGTTCTCTGTGGTACATTTACACAATGGAATATTACTTGATATTAAAAAAAGGAGAAAATCTTACCTTTTGTGACAACATGGAGGGACCTGGAGAATATCATGCTAAGTGAAATAAGCCACTCAGAGAAAAACAAGTACCATATGATTTCACTTATATGTGGAATCTAATGAACAAAATTAACTAACAAGCAAAATGAAGACAGACTCATAGATACCAGGACATGTTTCCTTGTCTCTTCATTTTGGCTGCCCCCCTGTGTTTGTTTCTATGTATGAGGTAGAGCTGCTGCATCTCCTGGTTGTGGTAGAGTGGCCTTATGTAGTAGATTTCCTGTAGGGCCAGTGGCCTAGCCTCTCCACTCACTTGATCTGGGTGCTTCAGGTGCACTCCTCATGTGGGCTGTATGCACACTCCTGTTGTACTTGACTCTTGATTGCTGCTGTTACCTCAATGGGAGAGATTCCCCCCCAGGCAAATCAGCTGTGAGGACTGGCTGCAATCACTGTGGAAGGTCTGCTGTGCAGAGGCTGAACCCATGGAGCAGAAATTACTTCAGCAAGGCTCAGGTACTCACTGAGTCTACCCCTTGAGGTTGTTCCTTGTGGAAATCATTTTTTAGTGTTTTGGCATGGTCTAAAGCTGTCTGCCAGGGGCACTGAGGCTCCTTGGGAGGTGCAGGCCAAAGTCAGCCACAACCTGTGCCCTGCCTGGGGCCACCTGACATGAGCTAAAAGCATCCAGCAGATGGCTGCTACCTGTGCTAGACTTGGAGGTGCCTGGGAAAGGACAAGCTGTGAAGCAAGGATGGCTGCCGCCTGGCCTAGGGCCACTTAGCAAGAGGTATGGGGTGCACAGAGGCCAGATTCTGCTTGAGAGGTTTTAGGGAAGTATGAAGAATAAGCTAAGACAGGCTGCTTGTATGGAAAAGCCACAGGAAAGGGTTCGGGTGCCTGTAAGCTGAGTGGGGCAGGGTCTCAGGGAATCACCAGGTTGAAGCAAACAGGTTGATGGAGACTCAGATATGGTGCCGTCCTATGGGCTGTGTGTGGGGAGGCCTCAGCCAAGGAACCATGACTTCTACCAGCACTTCTGTCTGGGAGAAAGCTGCCCCCTGCCCCCAGCTCCCGTCTTGAAGCCAGAAAATTCAGTTTCTCCCAATAAATCCTTGGCACCTTTCTAACTGCCGCTCCAGTACTGGAGCTCAGAGCCAGTGAACCAAGTAAGTCCACGTATGGGCCCTGAAGGAGGAACACCTGGCACTCCAGCAGAATCTGTTTCATTCAGCCATAATCTGCCGGCTTTCATAGCCAGAAGTGATAGGGAATTCTCTTCCAGGCACTGGAACCCTGGGCTCGGGTTCTGGTGTGGGGCTGGAACCCCCCCAGCTCCTCAGGAGGAACCTCCACAGCTGAAATATTCTTCTGAAATTTTAACCACCCCACGTGGGTGTGGGACCAGCCCTTGTTTTGTGTCCCCACCCCTCCTATTAATCTTGATGTGGCTTCTTCATCATATTCTTAGGTATAGGACAGCTGTTGAGCTAGATTTTAGGCAGTTCTGAATGACTGTTTTTCAGCAGTTTAGTTGCAATTTTGATGTGGTTGTGGAGGTTTTGAGTACCACATTTACCTAAGCTGCCATCTTGACCAGAAACCCAAGAACTCTATAATCTTATGATTAGGTTTCTCCCTTTTAGTGAGCCTACACCTCTTCAAGGTAAACTTTACAAATGTTTCTCAGTGTTTTTGCCACCTTAGGTGAGACCGGATGGCTAGAGCAAGCTACAACCCAGCAAGTTAGGCTCTGCGGTCAGCCTTATTGAGAACAGAGTGCTCTGGTACGTTTCCAAATGGCTCCTTTTCCCTCCTTCTGCCAGATGCATGAGGATTTTCTCTGCTATTTACTGTGGGAACCTGGTCAAGCTCCTAGAGGTAAAACTCACAATATTGTAGGGGCCCTCCTATAGCTTGGACCCCTAACATTTCTAATTCTCAGACTTGTCTGCACTGAGCCTTTAGCATTTCATCAATTACAGCTCATATCTTCCTACTCTACCACTGGTTCCCAAGGCAGTTTTCTCTGGTGAGTCTCTCCTCTGCTAAGTCATGACTCCTGTATTCTCCTGTCTGTCTCTCTGATCTTCCTTCCTCCCATCTCTTATGGATCGAAAAAGAGTTGTTGATTTTTTAGTTTACTCATTTTTTTCTCTATTATTAATTTCACCAAATACCTTGAGGATAAAACCACCAAGTGTTGAGGTTATGTGTTTTTCGAATATGGTTTACTTCTCGCAGGGATTTTGTGCCATTTAATCCCTCTCTACACTAGTGTTCTTCAATGTTTTCAACAGCTGTTATTTTGCATTGTATCTGAATTTTAAAACTTTTCTTGGCAGAAGTTGGCCTACTTCAAGCTACTCTATTTTGTTCAGACTTAGAAATCCCCTCTACTTTTCATTTTATGGGAGATAGTAACAACTCTGGAATTAGGATAACCTGTGATCTATTTCTGGCTCTGTCACTAATTTTGAGAACTTAAACCTGTTTCCTTAACCTTTTCTTGACCAAATTTACAAATTCATATGATTGTTGGAGCTGACATTTTAATGAAAGAATAAGTAACAAGAATAAATAAATTATAAAATACTGTTAACGCCATAAAGGAATTACAATTCCGTATCATTGGCATATACATATATTTAGTTATATGAGAACGGATAGCATCCTTTGCGAAAACAAGATAAAGCAGAGAAGAGATTCAAAAACAAAGTTCTGAGAAAACTACATCATCATGATTAAACTGGATAGAGAAGAAAAGTTGGGAATAAGTAGGAGGTGAAGCTGAGAAAAGAGAGTATTGGTAGGACAAAGAGGAAGATAGCTTTGTCAAATGCTGCCTTGAAAGAAATAAATCAGAAGAAAATATTGACCATTGGGTCTGACAGTTTGAAAATTGCTGGAATCGTTTACAAGTGCAGTTGCAGTCCATTTTTGTTGACAAAGCAAATAAAGATGAGCTGAAGAATGAATCAGAGACGAAGAAAAAGGGACTGCTTGTTTAGACAACTTCTTCAAGAAGCTTAGCCTTGAAGAGAGGACGGGACCTGGGTTTATACTTACAAAATCTCAATAGAGTGCTTCTCAAAACCTGCCCCTCTGCATTTCATGAGTAAGAATCAGGTCACTCCTTGGTCTCAGCACTGGTTTTGTGATTCCTGGTTTTTCTCAATGAACCCTTCCTTTGGTTGCCCATTCACACAGCCTGTCTTTCCTCCTTTCTTTCGCTCGGTGGTACAGCCAACATCATCTTTGTTCGGCCTCTCTGGATTTAACTAAAGTTGAGTTCATTCTTTTTTATTTCTTAAGTAATATTTTAGGTTATGGTTACTTTAGATAAAATAGTAGTTTATATCTCTTATTTATTCAAACATTTCATAGTACAATAGTCTGTCCTAAAACAGTGTAGTCAAATTGCAGAGTCTCTAAAGATTCAAACGATGGATTGCAGACAAAACAGCACGGTGGAATAGAAAATCCAAAGGATTTTGAGCAGGGAAAATCTTGAGTTCAAGCCCAACTTATGTGTGTCATCTAGGGCAATTTTAAATTTTAATTGTATAGATTTTATAGAGAGAGAGGTTTATATAGTTTTAGCCATATAGACATTATATATAAATTATATGTATTTTATACTTAAAATCTATAATTTTAAATACATCTTTATTTAAATTTTAATTACATATTCATATATGTGTGTCTATATCTACCTATCATCTATCTACCTATCATCTATCTATCATCTATCTATCTGTCTATCTATCTATCTATCTATCTATCATCTATCTATCTATCATCTATCATCTATCTATCGATGTTTGTGATTGGCAACACGTATTTCCTGTCTCCTAGGCATCATTCATTTCAATGCAATCAATTAAAAAATGTATTTTACAACATATTGGGTCACACACTAGACTATTTTGGAAACTCATTATCTTCTTTTATTTCACAAGCCATCTACTGAGGCTGAAGTTCTGGAAACTATTTTCAATCACTACTGTTAAAATTATGTCAATAACCATTTTATAAGACCTGTCTTCCTTTCTTACACTCACCTAATTCTTAATTCTCTCCCGATTGCCAACAAAACTTTGTCAAATCTCTCCACATTTTTATATTACCACCCAAATACCTTGCTTCTTAGTCTGCAATTATTAGATTTATTTATTTTTTATTGAATTTAATTGGGGGTACTGGTTAACAAAGTTATACAAGTTCCAGGTGCCTATTCTACAACACATCACCTATACAATGTATTGTATATTCACCACCCCAAGTCAAGTATTTATCCATCACCATCTATCCCCCATACCCTCCTCCACCTCTCCAACCTTCGCCCACCCCAGCAATCACCACACCATTGTCTGTGTCCATGAGTTTCTTCTCTCTCTCTCCCCTTTTTCTCAATCCTTCACCCCACTTACTCAGCCACACGGCCCCCACCCCAGGAAAGCTGTCAGCCTGCTCTCTATCTACGAATCTGTCTCTATTTTGTTAGTTCATTTTGTTCATTAGATTCCACATATGAGTGAAATCATAAGGTATTTGTCTTTCTCTGACTGGCTTATTCACTTAGCATAATGCTCCCCAGGTTTATCCATGTTTGTCGCAAAGGGTAAGATTTCTTTCTTTTTTACAGCCAAGTAGTATTCCATTGTGTAAATATACCACAGCTTTTCTTTTTAATCCACTCAACTACTCATGGACACTTGGACTGCTATTGTAAACAACTCTGCAATGAATATAGGGGTGCATATATTCTTTCAAATTAGTGTTTTTAGTTTCTTCATATATATTCCCAGAACTGAAATTGCTGAGTGATAAAGCAGTTCCGTGTTAATTTTTTGAGGTAACTCCATACTGTTTTCCACAGTGGCTGCACCAGTCTGCATTCCCACCAGCAGTGCATGAGGGTTTCCTTTTCTCCACATCCTTGCCAGCACTTTTTTGGTGATTTTTGGTGATAGCCATTATGGCAGGTGTGAAGCAATATCTCATTGTGGTTTAATTTGCATCTCTCTGATGATAGTGACATTGAGCATCTTTTCATATGTCTGTTGGCCATCTGTATGTAGTCTTTGCAGAAGTGTCTATTTAAGTTCTTTGTCCATTTATTAATTGAATTGCTTGATTTTTTTGGTGTTGATTTTTATAAGTTGTTTATAAATTTTGGATATTAACCCCTTATCAGATGTATCATGGGTGAATATGTTCTTCCATTCAGTTGGTTGTTTTTTCATTTTGTTGATGATTTCCTTTGTTGTGCAAAATCATATTAATTTGATCTAGTCCCATTTGTTTCTTTTTCTTTTGTTTCCCTTTCCCAAGGAAATATGAGAAAAAATATTGTTACGAGAAATGTCCAAGATTTTACTGCCTGTGTTTTCTTCTAAGGTTTTAATGGTTTCAAATCTAACATTTAAGTATTTAAACCATTTGAGTTTATTCTTGTGTATGGTATAAGAAAGTGGTCTCGTTTCATTTTTTTGCACATAACTGTCCAATATTCTCAACACCATTTATTGAATAGAATATCTTTAACCCACGGTATTTTTTTTTTACCTCTTTTGTCAAATATTAATTGACTATAAAGTCATGGGTTTATTTCTGGGCTCTCTATTCTGTTCCATTGATCTATATGTGTATTTTTATGCCAGTACAATGCTATTTTGATTACTATGACCTTATAGTATAGTTTGATATCAGCTAGCATAAGTCCTCCCACTCTGTTCTTCTTTCTCAAGATTGTTGAAGCTATTCAGGGTCTTTTGTAGTTCTGTATAAATTTTTGGAATATTTGTTCTAGTTTTGTGAAATATGCCGTTGGTATCTTGCTAATAATTGTGTTGAATTTATAGATTGCTTTGGGGAGTATGGACATTTTTATGATGTTAATTATTCCAATCCATGAACATGGTATGTGCTTCCACTTATCTGTATCTTCTTCAACTTCTTTCTCTAGTGTCTTATAATTTTCTGAGTACAGGTCTTTTACATCCTTGGTTAAATTTATTCCTAGGTATTTTATTCTTTCTGAAGCAATTGTGAGTGGAATTATTTTTTTAGTTTCCATTTCTAATAATAGTTCATTATTGGTGTATAAATATGCAACTGATTTCTGGGTATTTATTTTGTATCCTGCTGATTTACTGAATTCATTGATCAGTTCTAATAGTTTTTGGTGGCATCTTTAAGGTTCTCTAAATACAGCATCATGTCATCTGCAAGTAATCATAGTTTTACTTTTTTTTTCCAGTTTGGATGCCTTATTTTTCTTCTCCATGTCTGATTGCTGTCACTAGGACTTCCAGCACTAGGTTGAATAAGAGTGTTGAAATCAGACATCCCTATCTGGTTTCCAATCTTAAGGGAAATGCTTGTAGACTTAGCCACTGAGTATGATGTTGGATGTGGGTTTGACATATATGGATTTATTATGTTGAAGTATGTTCCTTCTATTCTCACTTTGCTGAGAGTTTTTATCATTAATTGGTGCTGGGTTTTATCAAGTGCTTTTTCTGCATCTATTGATATGATCATGTGGTTTTTATCCTTCATTCTGTTTATGTGATGTATCATGTTTATTGATTTGCAGATATTGTACTAACCTTACATCCCTGGAATAAATCCCACTAGATCATAGTGTATTATTTTTAAAGAATATTGCTGAATCTGGTTTGCTAATATATTCTTGAGGATTTTAGTATTTATGGTCATCAGGGATATTGGCCTATAATATTTTTTCTTTGTAGTGTCTTTATTTGGTTTTGGAATTAGAATAATGCTGGCCATGTGAAATGAACTTGGGAGTCTTCACTCTTCTTGAATTTTTTGGAATAGTTTGAGAAGTATAAGTTCCAGATAGTTTTGGAACTCTTTGAATGCTTGGTAAAATTCACTTGTGAGGCCATCTGGCCCAGGACTTTTGTTTGCTGGAGGTTTTTTGTTTTTTTTATTACTGCTTTAGTTTCACTAGTTATAATCTGTCTATTCAGATTCTCTGATTCTTCCTGTTTGTAAGATTGTATGTTTTGAGGAATTTAACTATTTCCTCCATATTGTCCAATTTGTTGGCATATAGTTGTTCATAAGATTTTCTTACAACCCTTTGTATTTCTTTGGTGTCAGTTGTTACTTCTTTTATTTCTAATTTGATTTATTTGGGTCTTCTTTTTTTTATTAGTCTGGTTAAAATGTTGTCAACCTTGTTTATCTTTTCAAAGAACCAGCTCTTGGTTTCAATGAGCTTTTGTGTTTTTTCAAACATTTTTGTATTTATTTCCGCTCTGATCTTTATTATTTTCTTCTGTCTACTCACTTGGGCTTTGTTTGCTGTTCTTTTTCAAGTATCTTTAAGTGTAAAGTTAGATTGTTTATTTGGAATTTTTCATGTTTCTTAAGGTAAACCTGTAATGCTATGAATTTCTCTCTTAAGGCTGCTTTCACTTTGTACCATAGATTTTGGTTTTTCATGTTCTCATTTTTGTTTCAAGGTATCTTTTAAATTTTTCCTTGATCTCTTTGTTAACCCATTCATTATTTAGTGGCATGTTATTTAGTTTCCCTGTCTTTGTGAATTTTTCAGGGTTGTTTGTGATTGATTTCTACTTTCATACCATTATAATCAGAGAATATGCTTAATATGTTTCAATTTTTTTTAATTTATTGAGACTTGTTTTGTATCTTAACATGTGGTCTAGCCTAGAAAATGTGTGCACTTGAAAAGAATGTATATTCTACTGCTTTGTGGTGAAATGCTCTGAAAATATCAATACAATTAATTTAGTCTAGTGTGTCATTTAAGGCCATTGTTTCCTTGTTGATTTTCTGTCTGGAAAGTCTATCTATCAATGTCAATGGAGTGTTAAAATCCCCTTCTATAACTGTATTACTGTCAATCTCTCTTTTATGTCTATCTAGATTTGTTTTACATATTTAGGTGCTCCTATGTTGGGTACATAAATGTTTAAAAGGGTTATGTCTTCTTTTTAGATTTCTTCTTTTATCATTATGTAGTCTCTTATTATATGTTTTCTTTTAAAGTGTATTTTGTCAGATATAAGTATTTATGCCCCAGGTTTTATTACATTTTTGTTTCCATAAAATACATTTTTTTCCATCTCTTTACTTTTAGTCTGTGTGTATCTTTTGTTCTGATGTGGATCTCTTGTAGATAGCATAGATATGGGCCTCTTTTGGTTTTTGATAATAACAATCCAGCAGTGTGAAGTGATATCTCATTGCGGTTTTGATTTGCATTACCCTAATGGTCAGTGACATGGAGATTTTTTTTAACGTATGTACAGAGTATCCCAAAAAAGTCTATACACATTTTGAGTAAATATAAAGGCAGTGTTTATTAAAATGCATTTTGTTTCAAACAGTAATAGAATGTGTTAGTGTATACATTTTTGGGGACACCCTGTATTGGTCATTTCTATACTTTCTTTAGAGAAATTTCTACTCAAGTCCTATCCTATTTTTTAATAAGATGGCTTTTTTGCTATTGAGTTGTAGATGTTTATTTTGTATATTTTGAATAATAAGTCCTATCAGACACGTAGCTTGCAAAATTTTTCTCCCATTCTGTAGACTGCATTTTCACTCTAATTATTTCCTTTATTGTGAAGATGCTTTTTATTTTGATATATTCCCACTTGTGTATTTTTATTTTTATTTTTTACTGTGCTTTTGATACCATATCCATGAAATCATTCCCAAGATCAATGTCATGAAGTTTTTTCTCTATGGGTTTTTCTAGGAGTTTTATAGTTTCAAATGTTATCCTTAAGTCTTTCATTCATTTTGAGTTGATTTTTTTTGTATGGTGTAAGATAAAATTTCAACTTTTTATTTTGAATATGGCTATCCATCTGTTGAAGAGACTACCCATGGTGTATTTTTGGCACCCTTGTCAAAGATCAGTTAACCACATATGCATGAATTTATTTCTTGGCTTTCTATTTTGTTCCATTGTTCTATATGTCTATCTTTATGCTAGTATCATATGGTTTTCATTACTATAGCTTTGTAATGTATGTTAAAATTAGGAAGTGAGATGCTGCCAGCTTGTTTCTTTTTCTCAAGATTAATTTGTTTATTTGTGATCTTCTGCAGTTTATGTGAGCTGTAGAATTGTTTAATCCTATTTTTGTAAAAAATGCCATAGGACTTTGATAAGGACTGTATTGAATCTGTAAGATCACTTTGAGTAGAATGGACATTTTTAACAATATTAAATATTTCAATTCATGAACACAGGATATCTTTCCATTTATTTTGGGTCATTTTTATTTTTCATTAGTGTTTTGTAGTGTTCAGTACACAAATGTTTCATCTGCTTGGCTGAGGTTATTCTGACATATTATCCTTTTTGTTGCAATTATAAATGGGATTGTTTTCCTAATTTTCTTTTCAGATAGTTTGCTATTAATATATAGAAACACAGCTGACTTTTATATGTTGATTTTGTATCTTACAACTTTACTGAATTTATCTGTTAGTTCTAAGAGTTTTTTATGGAGTCTTTAGGGTTTTCTATATATAATATCATGTTGCCCGCAAACGGACAATTTTACTTCTTTCTTTTCAATTTGATGCTTATCATTATTATTATTATTATTATTATTATTTTCTAATTGCTCTGGCCAGGACTTTCTGTGTCCTACATTGCTCTGGCTAGGACTATGTTGAAAAGAAGTGATGAAAGTGGGCATCCTTGTCTTCTTCCTGATCTTAAAGAAGTTTTCAGTTTTTCACCATTGACAATGGTGCCATCTGTGGGCTTTTCGTATATGGCCTTTTGTTATGTTGAGATTATTTTCTTCTATTTCTAGTTTGAGGGGGTTTTTTAAAATCATGAAAGAATGTTGAATTTAGTTGTTTTGTATGCATCTATTGAGATGATCATGTGATCATTATTGTTTTTTCTGGCAATGTGGTTGTTACATTAATTTATTTTCATATTGTAATAGGCAGTTAGACAGACATGAGCAGAACAAGGATGATGGGCCAGGTATAAAAACCCACCAGGGCTGAAAGCACTGGGTGCCTAGCAAGAGGAAAAGCTGGGAAAACAAGGACCTCACCCCCAGGATAATCTTCCCTCCCCTAGCATATCACTGGTCATGCAGTTTGGACTTCTGTCCTTTCATATAACCAGTCATGCAGTTTAGACCCCCTGACTTTTCCTCCTGAGAGATAACATCTAGGCCTCAGTTGTACTTCAGCTCCAGGCCCAGAAAAGCAGCAAAACCAGACAAGTGACATAGTGGCTGCCTCAGGACCAGCTGCATTAACTAATGACCCCCTGCCCTGGCTCAGACCAATCCACCATTCTGTGGAGACCAAGACCCTGAAAGAGCACACCTGGAAAGCAGATGCATATTCTATTGAGACCCTCCCTTGAGACCTCCTCTAAGGTTTCCCACCTGCAAGAGAGATCAATATCTTCAATGCAAAGGACCCAGCATGCACTCTCCCCCAGGGGAGCATGGCATTCCTTTCCCTCCTCTCCAGGTGACTTGCAACCAGGGGAGCAATGGGCAGAGGCAGCTTGTCCTGGGCTAACCCCCTGAACCTATCTCCAAGGCCCTCTTTTTTCTGACTTCCCAGTGGCCAAAGTAGCCCAGCCTAGGCTGTCCTGTTCCTTCTTCTCTGCCCTTCCTGTTTCACTGTCCTGAGTGTGTTTAGGCTGCAGCCTATAAATTCCTTTTTTAAAAGATTTTTTATTGATTTTTAGAGAGAGATGAAGGGAGAAGGAGAAAGAAACATTGATGTGAAAGTGAAATATTGATCGACTTCCTCCTGCACCAGGGAATCAAGTCCACACCCCAGGCATGTGTCCTGACTGGGAATCAAGCCAGCAACCCTTTCATGCCCAACCACTGAGCCAAACCAGCCAGAGTGTCCAATAAATTCTTGCTTGCTTTGTTGCACTTTGTCTCCTGACTAAAATCTTTCCTTCTAGATGACAAGAACTGAGGTCTCATCATCTCTCTGGTAACAATATGTTGAATCATTCTTGCATCCCAGGAATAAATCATGCTTGCTCATGGTATATGATCCTTTCAATATGCTGTGGGATTTGTTTTCCTAGTTAAGGATTTTTGCATTAATACTCATCATGAATACTGGCCTGTAGTTTTCTTTTCTGGTGATGTTTTGTCTGGTTTTGGTATCAGAGAATGCTGGCCTCATTAAATGAGTTTGGTAGTCTCTCATTTTCAAATTTTTGGAATAATCTGAGAATGATTGGAGTTAATTATTTTTTAAATGTTTGGCAGAATTCATTAGTGAAGCCATCTGGTCCTGGGCTTTTTTTAAAAAAATGTATATTGTTGAAAATGTTATAAATGTCCGCTTTTTCCCCCATTGATCCCCTCCACCCCATATCCATCCCACCCCAGGCCTTCCCCATACCAATATCTGTCCATAGGTCATGCATTTATGCATATAAGTTCTTTGATTACTCTCTCCCCACCCACTCCCCAGTCCCCACCTTCCTTCTGAGACCCCTCAGTGTTTTCCATGCTTCTATGTGTCTGGATCCATTTTGTTCATCAGTTTATTTTGTTCATTAGAGTCCACATATGAGTGAGATGATGTGGTACTTGTCTTGTTAGGAGGTTTTTGGTTTTTGATTCAATCTTTGTATGAGTTATAGGTCTGTTTATATATTCTATTTCTTCATGATTTAGTATTGGAAAGTAGTATGTTTCTAGGAATTTATCCGTTTCTGCTAGGTTATCCATTTCATTGGTACCTAATCAGTCATAGGAGTCTTTTATAATCCTTTTTAATTCTAAGGCATCAATTATAATGTCTCCTATTTCATTTTTAAATTTATTCGATTATTCTCTGTGGGGGGTTTTTTTATAGGCTGGTTAAAAGTTTGTCAATTCTGTTTATCTTTCTAAAAAAATAACGCTTAGGTTGAGACTTTTTTTGTTGTTTTGACTTCAGAATACCTTCTGCACACACATACACCAATTTTTCCAATATCAGCATTGAATTCTTTCTGACCTTGGATACTACGTGCCCCTAAACATGTCTCGCTTCTACCTCTTCAAGTATCCAGCACTTTGGAGCTTAAATTTAGGAACATCGCTGTAGACTGAGCAGGAGGCTCATCAAACTTGCCAAGGCCCATTGGAGTGTTTCTCTGAAACATCAACCTTAGCAAGCTAAAGGCTGCCTATGATGACTGGGCGCTCTCTCTGTCCCCCGGAGGGTTCTCTGCTCTGCAGGCAGCTCCTCCAAGCTGGGGGTTTCTAAGAAACATAGTGGAACCTCCTAAACCACTGTGTTTGGCCTTTGCTGGTCACCTTCTTGCTGTAAATTCCCAGGGCTTAGTGCGTTTTTCGTGGTCCCTAACTGGCTATGTGCCAAATCCTTTCCACTGTGAGTAATCATCTCGGAGATCTGGTTCTGCTTGAGATGTGGATTCCTTGGCTAATAATCATGTGCAGCAGCTTCTAGATTCCAGTAAGAATGTCAGTTGCTTCTCCCTCTGCCAGATGGAAAGCAAGAAGATTCACTTTGCAGGCATTTAGTGAAGGGTGTGAAGAGGCTGTGCTTTGGAATCACACTACTCAGGATCCACCACTTATAAATTATGAATTTGGGCAGAAGCTCTTACTTCTTTAAGCCACAGGGGGTTTTGTTTTATTTTGTTTTGTTTTTCATTTGTAAGATGTGACTAATAATATTTTCCTTCTGGTTAAGTATGTAAGAATTCCTAGCAGAGAGCCTGGCACATGGATGAGAATTGCTAAATGACAGCTGCTATTTTTTATGCAAAGAAACAAACAAATGATCAACAAGGAATGTTAAGAATTACATTGTCAAAAAAAAAAAAAATACATTGTCTGATCTTCACACTTTCCTTCACACAGGGCACTGGGTCCCATAATCTCTATAAATTTAATGACTGAAAATGTTTTCTTCTTATTTGGAATATTGAATATTGAAATTTTTTGAGATATATATCTTCAAACTGGTAGCCTAAATCATGTTCATTCCTCAGTTCAAGCCTAACCAGCAACCCTGCAGAAGCCACTGGTATATGAAGAGTGGGGGTGTGATGACCTGGAGCAGTGCTGCAGGGAGAGGCGGTGTTGGTTACAGTGCAGCAGACTCTTGCTCGGTTGGCCTGTTCTACATGAACTAAAGAGACAGGAATTCAAAAAGCAAGGAGAGCCATTTCACAAAAAACCATGTGAGAACAAAAATGGAAGGAAAACCTTCCTTGGGGTCCAACATAATAGAGTGTTGTATGAGTAATGGTCGGAAGCACTTTTACTAGATGAGATGTTGGGACTTACTGAAGTGTCAAAGAAAGTAGGAAAGAATGTGAAATGGGAACCGAAAGCATTACTCATGGCCCTGTCCATTGACCCCTCTGGGTTATTTCTACCTTTCACTGCCGTTGAGCTGCTTTACAAGTCTGTAAATTGTGGGAAACTGATAATAATGCACATGACTCTTGTCTATAAAATACAAAGTGATTGTGTTCCATGGAATGTATTTGTTGCCATGTGGATATGCCCTTTTTTCATCTAAGTTAATTTAAACACCTTTTTCCCTGCCTGGCCGTGAGCGGTATTTTGAACTCATCTTTAAACCAGTTGAAAATAACATCTGACTCATTACATTATTAATATGCCAACATTATTATAATAAATTCTTGTATTACATTCTTAATAAGTAAAATACAACCCTTGACAAGTGCTGTTTCTGTGAGATGCACCGCTATGTCTGCTTTAGTAAGCTTTTGACAGTTTGGGCTAGTCCGCTGAGATGCTCCGTGGACTCATCGCACAGGCAGGTAAGCTCCGTTGCCGGCGAAGCACACGGCGGAGAAGTTACGCTGCACCTGCGGCAATAAGGAGGCGTCTTGCCAACCTTCCCATAATCTCCCTAAAGGGGTTCATGGATTAGAGGATCTATTCCGGGTCGACAGAGAATCTGGTTTGTTAGTTTTTTGTTTGTCATTAGGTCTCTTTTGAGCTCAAATCAATTAAGAGGGGATGGCGACCAGGTGGAAGCCCAGTTCATTGACATGTAGCAGAAATCAGTTCTAACTCTGCCAAAACAAGTTACCTTGTGGTGACTCCAAGAAGGGAGTGGGGGTCAGTGGGACCCCCCCACCCCTGAGGAAGGGTTGGCGAGGCACCCAGCGGGAGGGGGAGATTCAACAGTTGACTGGGAGTGAGGAGAGGAAGGGAAGCGTCCCGGGTAGAGAAAGCAGTGCATGAGGAGAGGGCTCAGGGACTCCACACGCTGCCAGCCTTGCCATTCCTTTATCACAGCCCCGACTGAGCGTGCTGTGCTCGGTGCGCACATGGGCTTGAAGGGGTGAAATCAGTAAGGGGCAGGTATGTGACCATGGCCATGTGACACTGTGCATGACCGCGCACAGGCTTCAGAGTGAAGGTCTCAATCCCTGGCCACTGTAAGGAGAATGCTTCTAGAACTGGACTAGAAAGTGGAAAGACAGGCCTATCTGTCTCAAAACAACCAAGTTATTCTGCCTTCCAACCTTTCAGGACATGCTTGCACGTGGTTTCCAAGGTAAATACACCAGATACACTAGAGCCTTCTGTTTTAAGCAATGTTTGAGACTTCCTGTCCCAGAGTGCATGCCACCACAGTCCCGGGCTCCATGTCTGACGTTCCCAGAGTAGACATCTGACTAGGATGACTCAGGGGACCCCAGGGAGCTGCCTGCAGCCCGGAGCCTGCAACCTTGGGCACCCTGGGGAATGTTCCCATCAGTAAGAGGAAAATGTCTCTCTCATGCTGACGGGCATATGCTAAGGTCACATGAAAGACTGAAAGGAAGAAAAGAGAGGACCCCAGCCTTGGCTGAGTGGCCACTTTCTTCTCTGGCCACTGTAGATCTCAAATGGCTTTTGTTGATCCTTTTAGGACAACGACACACAAGTGAGTGCTGCTCCCTTCTTCCCTCCACTCACTCTCCACCATCCCTCTGAGCCATTCCATGCTGGCTCCATGCCTGTGGAACACATAAATCTGGGGTGTTTTCAGCTCCCATCTTCTCTGGCTTTCCCTTTATCTTTCACATGCGAGAGGGAAAAGTAGGTAGCAAACTCGTTTCTCTTTATGCCGATCCTCTTAAGTGACACATGCCTGGGAGAGAAGCAGGAGGATTCAGACACCGACCCAGATCATTCAGGTCTGAAACCCCCGGTGTTAGCTACCACTAAGGTGATAATCATACTGTAATATAAAAATGTACCAAATCAACACTTTATATACCTGAAACTTACACAATGTTATATGTCATTTATATCTCAATAAAATCTTCGAAGAGAAGTTGCGGTCTCGTGCTTTTGAAAGCATTCCTGAATGAAAGGCGTGGAGTTATGGATAGGAGGCAGCGCTTCTCCTGTTGATAAGAGTTCAACAAATAAAATCCACATGCTGTTTACTTCCTTTGGCCCAGCAAACTGAGCTCCCTATAGATATTGAGAGAAAGGAATAATCTGGTAGTTATGTTATTTCATTTGGAGAAGTTTGTTCCATGTTCCTAAGCTAAAAGGTGAGTGTGGGAAAGGTCTACAGGGAGGTATTAAAGGGCTTGAGCAGCTTGGAAGGAGATGGGAGAAGCAGCAGATAGAAGCTCATTCACAGCAAGATTACAAAAACATGAGGGCTTTATTACTTTTCAATAATATGATTATGTTCCTATGAAAGTAATTTATAGACAGACTTCTGGAAAATCTGGGAAGCTGAGCCTATGGGTTTTAGAGAAGAACCCACAAGCTCCTGGTGGGAATTGGGTTGAGTTTGTGTTTCATGGTTGAGGCCCCTGCTCAGATTTCAAAATTGTAATGCAGTGAGCAGCAACTTCGGTTACAAGCCTAGTGAATTAAGAAGGAATCTAGAATATTTCCATGTCCTCCAGTCCAAAACTGTGCAGAGCAGATGATTTCCTCTGAGTTTTGTGTTCATTCAAGTGGCAATGTCAAGGAAGGTGGGGGGCCTGATGCACAAGGGTCACAGGGTCCAGGAGCAAGCAGGACCGGCAGGTTGGTGTTTGCTTTCACTAACAGACATAACTGGAACTTGGAAGTTGTTTTGCAAATGAGATGAAGTGGAAAGGACAAATTTCATGCTCTACTTTATTAAGGCAGCACTGTTGTTCTAAATTAGTATTGTGTGGAAAACAAGTTTATGGCCAAAGTAATCAAGTCTAGTCTGGAGGTGGGAAGAGGACAGTCTCCTGAGTCAGAAACGTTTACTTTAGACCTACAGATCTAGACAGGCATTACAAACTGCATGTGCAAATGTCCTGAGGCAGAAAGGAGCTTGGCCGGTTTCAAGAGAAGAGAGAAGGCTGTTGTGGATAAAGCCTAGCGAATGAGAGCATTGAGGCACAGCTAGAGCTGAAAACTGGGCTAGAGCTTCATCATTCAGGGCCTTGTAGGCCATACTAAGGCCTAACAAAAGCCCTGTGCCATAATGTAGACGTCACAGAGAGTCATGCAGATTAAATGTTCCAGGCTGTCCTGGCCAGTGTGGCTCAGTTGGTTGAGCATCATCCTGTGCACCGAAAGGTTGCCAGTTCAATTCCTGGACAGAGCACATGCCTAGGTTGTGGGTTCCTTTCCCGGTTGGGGTGCGTATGGGACTCAGCCGATCAATGTTTCTCTCTCTGTCTCCATCTCCCTCTTCCTCTTTAAAATCAATGAAAACATTTTTTAAAAATGTCCCAGGTTTAGGAATGGGACCATCGGATATGGAAGACCTTTCCTCTCTAGGACTCGGCACCTTGCCATCAGTGATGCAAGGTTGTGCTGAAATGCACATGGTGGACTTCAGTGCATGGATTGGGTAGAAGAGCTTCTGGAACATTCTCAGTCACCTACACACCACCACGCAGCCCACACCCACTCCAAGCCCTGTGAGTGCCTCTTCACAATACTTTCCTCACCCCTCTATTTCCCTCTTTTTCTTTTCCTCTGTCCTAATCTCTCCTTTTCTTCCATCCTTCTTCTATTTGTAGCACCTTTATTGATGTGGGATTCACACACAGTAAACTGCACATGCCGATCTCTGCATACACTCGTGAGGCCATCACGCAGTCGAGATGGAGCGCATACCCACCACTCCCAGAGGCTTCTGTGTGCTCGTTGGTGACCGAGCAATTCCATGATGTTCTTTCTGTCGCTAATGACTAGTTTGCATTTCCTGGAGTTTATGTGAATGGAATACTACACTGTGTACCCTTTCAATCTGGCTCCTTTTGCTTAGTATAATTATTTGCCATTCGTCTGCTTTGTACTTAACAATAGCAAAGTCATTTTTATTGCTGAGTAGTCTTATTTTATGAATACGTCATAATTTGTTTATGCATTGACGTGTTGATGAACACTGGGATCATTTTTAGGTTTTTGCCCATTACAATAAAGCTGTATATTCATGTACTGGTCTTTATGTGGACATAAAGGTGCCCAAGGTTGCAGGCTCCGGGCTTTCGTTTTTTCTGGGCAAATACCTAAGAATAAGATGGCTGGATCACTTCATAAGTGTGTATTTAACTTTTAAAGAAACTGACAAATTGTTTTCAAAGTGATTGTACCATTTCACCATCCCCCAAGAAATGTATGAAAGTTCCAGCTTCTCCACATCCTCACCAGCACTTGCTATGGTCACTCATATTTTATGAGCCATTCTAATAGATGTGAGGGAGCATCTGATTGTGATTTTAATTTGTGCTTTTCAAGTAACTAATCATGTTTGGCATCTTTTCCTGTGTTGTTTGCCCTTTGGTGAAGTGTCTGTTCAAGTCTTTGATTTCTTCCTTTACTGGGTTGTTTGTTTTCTTATTTTTAAATTTTGAGTCTATAATATACTAAATACAAGTCCTTTATCAGATATTGGCTCTGAAAGTACTTTCACCCTGTAATGGCTTGTCTTTTCATTCTCTTTACTGTCTTTAAAAGAAGTGTATTTAATATTTATGAAGTCAAATTCATCATTTTAAAAAATAGACTGTACTTTTGGTGTTGTAACTAAGAAATCTTTGCCTAACACAGGATCATAAAGATTTTCTCCTATGTTTTCTTAGAAAAGTTTTATTGTTTGGGACTTTTCATCTAGATTTATAATCCATTTTTATTTATTTTTTTATACTATGGATCAAACTTCATTATTTTTCCACATAGAACCCAATTGTTCCAACACCAGTTTGTGAAAAGACTCTCTTCTCCCCTGAATTGTTTCTGCACTTTTGTCAAACATTAGTTTCCCCACATGTGTGCCAGTCGACCTCTGGACTCTGGTCTGCTACATTGATGTACTTTGTTATCTTTATGCCAATACCACACTGTTTTGATTACCATAGCTTTATAATAAGTCTTAATCAATTAGTGTTAGCCTTTAACTTTGCTTTGCTTTTTCAATGGTGTTTTGGTATCGAGACCCTTTCTATTTCCATATGAATTTTTAGAACCATCTTATAAACATCTACAAAAAGGCTTGTTGTGAATTTTGATTGAGATTGCATTGAATCTATAGATCAATTTGGGGGAAATTGACGCCATATTTTTATTGAATTCATTGCAGTGACATTGGTTAATAAAATTATACAAGTTTCAAGTGTACATTATAATACATCATCTGTATATTGCATTGTACATTCACCTTGACCCTATTCTACCTCCCCTCATCACTATTTCTCTCTGGCAATCACCATACCTTTGTCTGTGTCTATTTTTTATTTGTTTGTTTGTTTTGCTTAATCCCTTCACCCATTTCCTGCAGAGCCCCAACCCCTCACCCCCGTCAGTCTGTTCTCTGTATCTATGAGTCTATTTCTATTTTGTTTGTTTATTTTGTTCATTATATTCCACATATAAGTGAAATTTTAAGGTATTAATCTTTCTCTGACTGGCTTATTTCACTTAGCATAATACCCTTTAGGTCCATCCATGCTGTCACAGAAGGTAAGATTTTTGTTCTTTTTTACAGCTGAGTAGTATTCCAGTGTGTAACTGTACCACAGTTTTTTTATCTATTCATCTACTGATGAGCACTTGGGCTGCTTCCAAACCTTGGTTATTGTAAATAGTGCTGCAGTGGTCATAGGCTGCATATATTCTTTTGAATCAGTGTTATGGTTTCCTTCGTATGTATTCCCAGAAGTGAAATCACTGGGACAAAGGAGGCAAGAAAATACAATGAGGTAAAGACAACCTATTCAATAAATGGTATTGGGAAAATTGAAGAGATACATGTAAAAAAATGAATATAGACCACTTCCTTACACCATACACAAGAATAAGCTCAAAATGGATTAAAGACTTAAATGTTAAACTCAAAACCATAAAAATCCTAACAGAAAACATAGGCAGTAAAATCTCAGACATTTCTCATATCCATATTTTTTCTGATATATCTCCTTAGGAAAAGGAAACAAAAGAAAAAATAAACAAATGAGACTATATCAAACTAAAAAGTTTTTGCACAGCAAAGGAAACCATCAACAAAATGAAAAGACAACCCACTGAATGGGTGAACATATTTGCCAAAGATACTACTGATAAGGGGTTAATATCCAAAATTTGTAAAGAACTCAAACAACTTAACACCAAAAAAATCCCAAACAATCAGATTAAAAAATGGATAAAGGTCAACCGGCATTGCTCAGTGGCTGAGCTATGAACCAGGAGGCCACAGTTCCATTCCAGGTCAGGGCACATGGCCAGGTTTCAGGCTCCATCTCCAGTGGGGGGAGTGCAGGAAGCAGCCCGTAAACGACTCTCTCTCATCATTGACGTTTGTATCTCTCTCTCCCTCTCCCTTCCTCTCTCTGAAATCAATTAAAAAATATATAAAAATGGATAAAGGACCTGAATAGACACCATAATAATGGCCGATGAACAGGTATATACCTCTCCAACTATTTAGACCTTTTAAAATTTTACTCAGCAATATTTTCTAATTTACTGTACAGGTTTTTTACATCTTTTGTCAAATTTATCATTGAGTAATTAATATTTTCAGTGTTATAAATAGTTCTTCTTAAATCTTTTAATATTTTATTGTTCATTGCTAACATAAAGAAATACAATTGATTTTTTAATATTATCTTGTATCATGTAAATGCTTAATTCATTTATTAGTACTAGTAACTGTTTTTGTAAATTCTGTTAAATTTTCTACATAGGCAGTCAGGTCTTCAGTAAAAGAAAACAATTTTGCATCTTCCTTTAAATCTGGCTAGAGCTTCAGTACAATGTTCAATAGAAGTTATGACACTGGATATCCTTAGCTTTTTCTTGCTCTCAGAAGAAAAAAGTTGTTTTTCATGAATCAGTATGATATAAGCTGTAGGTTTTTTTGAAGATGTTCTTTATGAGGTTGAGGATATTTCTAGATTGCTGGAAGTTTGTTGTCAATGGATGTTAGATTTTGTCAAAAATAGTTTTGCATCTATTTATATGATCATATTTTGCTTTCTAGTTTTTTGGTATGGTAAATTACTATGATAAATTTTAAAATGTTAAACCAACCCTGCATTCTTGGAGTAAACCTCACTTGGTCATGATGCATCATTGTTTTTATATAGTGTTAAATTTTATTTGAAAAAATTTTGTTTAGAATTCTTGCATCTTCTTTCAGGAGGGATATGGGTCTGTAGTTTTCATTTCTTGTCATGTCTCTGTCTGGCTGGACATCAGGGTGATGCTGAGCTAAGAAGTGTTTCCCCTCTTTAATTTTCTGCAGCATTTCTATAGAATGGGTTTTATTTCTTCTTTGGTAAATTTCACCAGAGAAGCTATCTGGAAGTGGAGGTTTTGTGGGAAGGTTTTTCATTACAAATTCTATTTCTTTTTCATAGACATAGGCACCTTCAGATTATTCATTTCTTTTTGAGGGACTTTTGGCAGTTGGTTAACTATTATGCTCTATGAAAACCTGAATACAGGAAAGAATGGATGAACGAAAAAAACAAAGGAACAAGTAGATCACTGTTTGGAGAGACTGATTATGTGTATATTTGGAAAAGTGGCAAATTGTCCTCAGATGGGTAAAGAAATCTCCTGGATGCAGGTGATTTTTGAACGAGAGGAGCCAGTGCGCACTGTGAGGATACCAATGGCTCTTTTGGGGTCAGAGTTGGAAACGTGTGAGGGGTCCCTCACTACAGGACCCTTTTTCATTCCTCATAAACCCTGTGCCTATCAGCAGACTGGGCCTCAGGATGTCCCTTAATTATTGGGAATAGACATCTGGTGCCCAGATGACCAAAGATCTTGTGAGAACGGTGACTTCATCAGATTGCGCAGAGCCTTCTGGGGAGTGTCAGGCCTCTGCACCCATAACATAAACCTTCTCTCTCTGAGGAGTCAGTCAGTGTCTCCAGTCTTACCATTTTTCTGCTAAGTTTTCCTTCTAAGACAAAGCCTCTGTTGATGGGTAATTCAGGTAAAGTGATGTCCCAAGTAAGACAACCAATGCTGCATTTGCCTCCCTGACACCAAGATATAGTGGAATGAGCAGTATAAGTGTGGGGGGGGGGGGGTATCTGCATGTGTGTGTGAGCATGTGAGCATATGAGGGGGTGGGGGAGGGTGTGTCTCTGTGTGTGCACGTGTGTGCGCAAGTGTATTGAGTTCGTGGGGGAGGTAGTTTTCTTGTAATCCAAGGAGCTGGCAAATAGCCAACAGCTTCAGCCTGTCTCTGGGTGTGGGGTTCCTTGGTCCAAAGTTCTTGTGAAGGATAGAGTTTTCCTGGCCAAGGTCCCACCTGGATACCAGCTCAAGCCTGTGACCCTGAGATGCACAATGGCCATAGCTGTCATTGTTTTAAGGAACAACTTCATAGTCGGTTTCTGGAATGGTTACAACTAGCTTTTTATTATTAAAGAAACCAAAGCCAACAGTTTCCCTTATAACGTGTATAGAGAAGGGAGAATTTTTAAAGCAGCTCCCCACTGCAATATCACTTTCAAAAAGGCCCATTCTGTACCCCTCCCCACGCTGGAAGAGCTAGAGTCTCAACAAGGTGGTGTCCCTTCCCCATGCAGCTCTGCCTTGCACTATCACATTGGGCTCTGTCATGGGGACTGCATGGGGCAGACAGCCCCCTGGGCTCTACATTCTCTTTAAAAGACAAAAGCCACAGACCCTGAGCCAGAGTGAAATGGGAAACTAATGTAATCCTTGGACGAAATTTAGGGATCTCCAGCTGGGCTTGCAGACACTTTCCTGTCTTGCGACACACATCCCTAGTTTGGCCAGAATTGTTGTCCCTCAAATTCTCTGAAAGGGCCTCTTCCCATGGAAAGGGAAAGAGGATAGTGTGTGTGCTGAGGTTTCTTTCCATTTGTCAAGTGTCAAAAACAATGGACACTAGATCCTGACGTCCTGTCAGAGAGCTTGACAGGCAATTATTTTTAACACAAGAATCAAACCAATGCTAACAAATATATACATTGGTGAAGATTGGTGAAATGTTCTCGCTCCTGTGCTCCCTCCCCACCCACAAATAAATAACACCACAAAGAAGGGATAATTCAGTGGGGATTGGAAATGGGTGGACTTCGAGGGGCCTCTTTTTCCCGCCATTCAAATGCCCCCTCCCCTCACCTCTCCACGAATCAAGGGCCCCCCTCTTGTCCAGCACTGTACTTCCCGCCACGTCCACCGTGCGCCTGGCATACAGCGGGGGCCGGACACGGGTCAAATATGTTAGTGATTTTTTCAGGTTTCCCTTGTGAGATAACCAAAACACAGAAAATAATATCAGATGAGCTCTGGCTGGCGTGGCTCAGTTGGTTGGAGCATTGTCCTCTACATCAAAAGTTGCAGGATTGATTCCCGGTCAGGGCACTTACCCAGGTTGTGGGTTCGATCCTGGTTACACTCGGTTGGGGTGCATATGGCAACCAATCGATGTTTCTCTCTCACATCCATGTTTCTCTCTTTTTCCCTTCCTCTCTCTAACATATATATATGTATGTATATATATGTATGTATATAAAATTCCTTAAAATAATATGGGATGAGGCATTTGGGCACCAAAAGTTACCCATTCCTTATTTTCATGTGATAGTTCCTTATCTTCATGTGACATTATTTTCATGTGATAGTTTCTTCTCTTATAAAAATGGAAATTCCCCCTTCTCTTTAAAAATGTTCAGAAGAACATGCAAAAGAAACATGTGACAATGTTGACATGTGACATTCTAGATTTATTCAGGATGAGTTCTCTTAAAAAATATATATATATATCTTTATTGTCGAAAGTATTACAGATGCCTTTTTCCCCCCACTGACCCCTTCCACCCAGCATCCAGCTCCCACCTCAGGCTTTCATCACACTATTGTCTGTGTCTATTGGTCACACATATATGTATATAAATTCTTTGGCTAATCTCTTCCAGCCCACCCACCCCACCTTCCCTCTGAGACCCCTCGGTCTGTTCCATACTTCTATGTCTCAGGATTTATTTTGTTCATCAGTTTATTTTGTTCATTAGATTCCACACATGAGTGAGATCATGTGGTGCTTGTCTTTCTCTGCCTGGCTTATTTCACTTAGCATAATACTCTCCAGGTCCCTCCATGCTGTGCCAAAGGGTAAAAGATCCTTCTTTACAGCTGCATAGTATTCCATGGTGTAAACGTCCCACAGCTTTTTCATCCACTCATCTACTGATGGGCACTTGGGCTGTTTTCAGATCTTAGCTATTGTAAATTGTGCTGCTATGAACATAGGGGTGCATAGATTCTTTCTGATCGGTGTTTTGGGTTTCTTAGGATATATTCCTAGAAGTGGGATATATTCCTAGAACGGTGACCTCATCAGATTGCGCACAGCCTTCTGGGGAGTGTCAGGCCTCTGCACCCATAACATAAACCTCCTCTCTCTGAGGAGTCAGTCAGATTGCAGACCACCAACTTATATCATACATAAGAATAAACTCAAAATGGATAAAAAACTTAAATGTAAATCACGGAACCATAAAAATCCTAGAAGAAACCATAAGCAGCAAAATCTCAGACATCTCTCAGAGCAATATATTTGCCGATACATCTCCTAAGGCAAGAGAAACGAAGGAGAAAATAAACAAAAGGGACTGCATCAAAGTAAAAAGCTTCTGCACAGCAAAAGAGACCATCAACAAAACTAAAAGGGAGCCCACTGTATGGGAGAACATATTTGCCAATGACGCATCTGATAAGGTTTAATATCCAAAATATATAAGGAACACATACAACTGAACAAAAGGAAGACAAACAATCCAATTAAAAAATGGGCAAAGGACCTGAATAGACACTTCTCCAAAATGGAAATTCAGATGGCCAAGAGACATACAGAAAAAATGCTCAGTCACTGATCATCAGAGATGCAAATTAAAACCACAATGAGGTGTCACTTCACACCTGTCAGAATGGCTCCATCAACAAGTCAATGAATGAAGGTGCTGGCGAGGGTGGAGAAAGGGGAACCTGGTGCACTGCTGGGGGGAATGCAGACGGGTGCAGACACTGTGGAAAGCAGTGTGGAGGATCCTCAAAGAATTAAATAAAGGTGCGTTATCTGGAGACAAGGATCCTAGAGAGAATCTCCTGGGTCCTTCCCTTCCCCTTCCACCCCTGCGGCCCCTGCCTTAGTGAAGTCTCTGCCTCCTCACTGGGCTCCCATCCCCTTTACCCGTCTTCCTTCTTCTTCCTTCCTTCCTTTCTCCCTCACTTCCTTCCTTTCCCAATTAATTTAATATCCAACAGGTCTTCCATCCTAATATGTAGCTCTATCATACCTCTCTTGCATAAAACTTTTTTTAAAAAATATGTCTTTTGATTTCAGAGAGAGGAAGGGAGAGAGAGATAGAAACATCAGTGATGAGAGAGTCATTGATCAGCTGCCTCCTGCTCGCCCCCCACTGGGGATCGAGCCCTCAACCCGGGCATGTGCCCTGCCCTGGAATCGAACGGCGATCTCCTGGATCCTAGGTGGATGCTCAACCGCTGAGCCACAGCCCGCCGGGCTGCATAAACCTCTTTTATAGCGTCTCCCCTCCCCTCCCCTCCCCTCCCCCTATTACATGAGTTGGAAGTTTCAGCTGGGCACCTGAGCCCTTGCACCGCATGTCGCAGCTCATCACCTTCAGCAGCAGGTGAGAGGTCGGGAGAGTGCAGGTTTCTCCGTGTCAGAGCATGAGAGGGAGCCATATATGAAGAGAGGAGAAAGGTCGCAAAGGCAAGGTAGGTGGCAATCACAGCATGCCAAGGCCTCCGGCTCCACTCCTTTCCTCCCCGCCCTGTGCTCCCGGGAGCCTAACTGTCCCCGTCCATGACTGTGCTCCGCCCCTCGGGCCGTGGCGGGCCTGCTCTGCTGCCCACGAGATTTTCCCCCCGCTTCGTAGAATGGACCTCTCCTCACTCGCTCCAGCCTGACGGGCTCCCGCCAGCGCGCCAGGTGCAAGCTGCCCCTTCACGCAGCCCGCCCGGCCCCCTCCAGCGGATGCGGATTCCTCCCCTGAACCGCAGCAGCGTCCCCCAGTGTTGCCTGTTCCCGTCCAAGCAAGCGCAGTGAGGACCCCCGCTCTGGGACGGGGGAGTGGGCTCCAGTGCAGGGGTGGGGGGCACGGGACTCAGCCACGTGAAACCGCAGAGGCAGGGAGTGCGGGACGGGGGACGGTGACATTTACGCGCGAACCGCAGCATTCTCCCGCCTACCTACCCTGATGTTGGAAGCGGGCGACTGGGACTGAATGATGAGCCCGCATGGACCTGAAATGAATGCAGCATATTTCATAGTAGCCGAAACCATTTTATCTTAGTTTTAACACTTGTATAATCCCCCCCCCCCCAGGAGCTCCTGATGAATGCCCAGGGCAGCAGATCTCCTCTTAGAGACCATGGAGAAGCAGAATCTCAGGGCAGCGCTGAGCCTGCTGCTGGGCTCAGGTCCAAGTTCCTGCACAATTAGCTGGTGATTTGGGCAGGGCACTTACCCTTCCTGTGCCTCAGTCTGTTCATCTGTAAAATCACAATGATGTGTACCCACAGGTTTGTTGTGAGATTAAGTAGGTGAATGCTCAGAGTGGTAACTACACAGAGGACATACTCTCTAAGTGTTGATTTCTACACTGTATTAGATCAGCTCCGAAGCCGCTGGTGTCCCTCGGAGCCAAGCTGACCCCTTCAAGTCCTAGTCGGAGCGCTTTCTCCAAGTTCTGTGGAACTTGATCAAACACAAGCAAAGCCAAATTGAGCAACAGGGCCCCTGTAAATAATTTTGCTTTGACTTTCGGCAAAACACATACCGCGGTGCCAACCAAGTTCACAAAAATAATTGCGAGGGCAGCCTGTTTTCTTAACTTCGAAATAATAGCTCTGCATTGCCTGGAGGAATGTTATTTACTTTCCCAAATTTAAGGTTTGTAAAAGAATTTGCCTTAATAGAATTTGAAAACTCAGCAAGTTTGTAGTTTTGTGCTCAGTTTTTTCAAGTTCTAAAATTTTTCTTCAACTTCATGCAAAATTACCTCTCATATCCAAATACTACAAACAATGTGGTCCAGAAAATAACATTGTAATCATTAGACCTTTGTTTAAAATCTAGCTCTGCCCTTGGGAAAATCCCACATATTCTCTGTACCTTGGGGTCTTCAACGCAAGCTGGGGAAACGGAACTCATCTCAGGTTTTTATGAATCCTAGGAGAGATGGCAAACGTACATGTTATACTTGTTTCTTAATAAAAGACTAAAAACTAATAACTATTTTGGGAATGTGGGAAGTGTTTACTCTGTGCTGTGCACTTTATGTACACATAGGTTTCTCCCTAGGAGACTCTGGGCCTCTCAACAGCGGTAACCTTGATGAGACGATCTGAAATTTAGGACGACACCAGGGGAAAGCCAGGGGGCTGTTTAAAACGAGGTGAAGGAAAAGACGAGGCAGGGATAGGCTGAAGCATCCAATTCAGTAGAAGAGAATGCGGGGACAGAAACTGAAAAGGTTTCTTAGATTTGTTACATGATTTGGGCTACATTTAGCTGGCCTGGGGTAAATTGGCCTAAAGTAGGGCGGCCTGTGCACGATCACAAACATGACAATTGGGTCAAATGACATCTGAGTCAAAAACAAACATCTACCTGTTGGGCCATTTTGGGCACATCCTGGTGGGTAGTTTTGTAAACCTTGATTTATCTCTGAGTGGTTTTGTCAGTTTTTCAGAAAATTTTCCTAAGTCCATACATGTGATTTGATTTTAGCTTTAGTTCCTGCTCTGTAGAACTTCAAGCAGTGAGAAAATACAAATAATATCCAACAGTAGGTTATCTGGGACAATTTCTCAGAAAAAAATAACAATTTATGTGATTTAATTTTCATAAAAAACGTGAGGACAAACTCCCAGCTAGGCTGTTTGTCCCCAGGTAGGTGGGACTACGGGGTTTGTTGTGGCTGTTCTTTTGCTTTTTTGTAGTTTCTAACTGTTTAATCAACTTGATTTCCTTTTGTAATTAAAAAAAAAAAGACTAAATATAAGAGGAAAAGATGTGGAACATTCAGAGATGCTTAAGGAATATTTTCAGTTCATTTTGTGATGTTCTGTGGCTTCTGGGGGAAATTGCAGAATTCAGGGCCAGGGGTTTGAGATGAAGGTGCTGGTGAGAGAGAGGTGAACGAGGGATGGAGTCTGAAAAAGACACGCCAGGGCCGCTGAGGTGTCCCTTCCTGCCTCCTTCCCTTCCTCTCACTTGGTGACAAGCATGCGATTGCTAACCATCCAGAGGCTCGGCCTCCCGGTGCAGGAACTCACGCCCTTCCACGGGGCCAGCCCCGGCGCTCCAAGGCCCGCCGGAAAGATGAGGGAGGAAAGGAACCGTCTCTGCCTTTGTCATGTTTCTTGTTATCATGAGAGTTTTTTCCAGTAACAGCACGTAACTAACAGATTTTCCCATAAGAACCATTCACAGGAAAATACACTAACAAGCATTTGAGGCCAAAACCCCTCATCAAAGGGAGAGGGAGGTGGAGGAATTGGTTGACGTGTGTGTCTTTGTCGCAGAGCCCTCGGGGCCCGGCTGCCATCCGTGATGTACAAACCAACACATCACACCCTCAGCTTGTTTCTTGCTACATCATATTTTTCCACTTATCTGAAATGTGGTAATTAATCACTGATTCGGGTTTGGATTACTTCACATTTCCTTAAAGGGTGAGACTTAAGCTCTGAAGACAGATGAAAACATCCCTTCTGTTGAATGTGTTCTCAAGTTGTAGCTTGATTAAATTCACTTCTTTTTAAATCTGCGTGACTCTGAACTTCTCAGTGGGGCCTCGTTATAATCATTGAATTACCAAAGTACAAACCGTAGCTGAATGGGACATGGCCTTGAACTGGCAGCTCAGATGGACTTGGCGATATGGGTATTTTCCTCTTTCTCAACTTCTCTAGCCCTCTGGCTAAGGCACTTGGGTCCTCCACATGTTTCTCATTAGAACAGTGTTATTTAGGGAGGAGTTTTCAGTGCCTTACATGGAACCAAGAAATCCCTTTTTTTTTTTTTTTTTGGCGCTTTATGGGTAGGAGAAACGATAGAGCAATAAGACCCACTATGCTCCAAGCATCAGCTGCCCTCCACAGCCCATGAGACCAACAGGTCTGACAGAATTTGGAAGTACAGAGGTTAGTGAATTTGGAGGGAAAGCCCTGCTTCTCCCATCTCACTGGAATCACTGTTGTGGTCTCAGCCAAGCAGCATCAATAGCATTTAATCGGTTCCTAACAGCAGTTCTCACTCGGGACTGCATCAGACTCCGTGAGCGGACTTGCTGTTACTGAGATTTGCAAACGTCTTCCTAGCTCTGTCCATGGACGTTTGTGCACCAGACTGTGTCACAGACGTTTGGCATTGACACTGGGAGCTAGGCAGGTGGAGTCAGGGGCCACAGGACCTCAGGTAGAACACAAGAACAGTGAGAAAAGGGAGATATCAGTCTGCTAGGCCTGCCATACAAAACACCTCAGGTTTGGTGGCTTAAACAACAAAAACTTATTTCTCACATTTCTGGAGGCTCAAAGTGATCAAGGTGTCATAGGGGTAGTTTCTTCTGAGGCCTCTCTCCTTCGCTTGTCATTGGCCACCTTCTCGCTGTGTATTCATGTGGTTGTCTCTGTGTGTCCACATGTCTGGTGTCTCTCTGGGTCCTAATCTCCTCTTCTTATAGAGACACCAGTCCCATTAGATTAAAGCCCACCCTAATGACTTTATTTTACCTTCAGTACCTCCTTAAAGGCCCAGTCTCCAAATACGGTCACATTCTGAGGTCCTGGGCATTGACTTCAACTTAACATATGAATGGGGGGCGGGGCACAGTTCAGCCCAGGACAAAGAGTAGAGAGGAGCTGGACCCCACTTGCCCACCTACTCCATGATGAAAAGGGCTACGATTTCCAGACCTGTTTCCCCATGCTAAGTATCATGTTTGAGTCAAGTACCAGAAAGCCGTTGAGATTAATAAGACAACCAATGCAAACACCTTTAACCTTTACTTACTTGGTATTTGTTATATTTCTTAGTTCTGCCCCATATCTCAGTGCTGTGACTTCCAGAAAGATGGTCGAATACATACCACTTCCTTGCCTCAGGAATTTCCCCACCGTGACGACCACTGCCGAAGTCAATGGGCGTTCCTTGTCACTCTCATTGTTGATTCACTTACAGTTCTCATAAGAAATTTATCACATGGCCTATGATTATTTTTTAATGAAATCATATCACTTCCCCTTGGGCCAGTTTATTGCAGGCAGTCTCCTAATGGGTTTATTTTGAGCATATCAGTAATGCATTCCGGAGGAAAATGTGGACATGGAATGCCAGTCTTTAAATACGCTGCTGAATTCTATTTGCTAGTCTTCATTTAGATTTTTCTCTTTGCTATTTATAACTGAGTTAAGCCTAAATTTTTCATTTTTGTTTTAGTATTTTCAGATTAGATACCACTTGAAAAGTGATTTGGGAAAGTTTTCACATTTCCACATTCTCTGGAACAGTTTACATCATGTAATGATCATCTAAATATTTCAAGTTTTTAAAAAAAGTTTTTCGTAGTACCAGCACAGGGACACTGTCCCACGATTTGTCACCTTTGTCTCTGCTACTGTGAGTCTGTCTGAGCTTGATATTCCTTCAGTTAATCTTTGTAGCGTCTCCTTTCCTGGGAAATGATTTCATATATATTTTAAGACATACATACCCGTGTGGATTTATTCTTAACACTTTCTTATAAAATTTGAAGTCCATAACTGTGGCTAGGTAGTCTTTCTTATTCTTATTTTTTCATATTAATGCATTTTCTCTTATTTGTTCTTCATTTATACTTACCAAGTATAATCATGGGTCATTCGTTTTCCTCAAGTGCCAGTTCTCGCGAAAGACTTGCCAGCACCAGTGAAGAGAGGAGCACAGCGAGGCCGCTCCTCTGTGGCCGGAGGCTGGGAGCTCAGCGGGTGGGCCTCGTGGGGTGAGGACAGTGGCAATCTCCACAGGTGACTGTGACCCCATTGTTTGTGTCTCACACAATCACACACCTCAAAGAAGCCTGTCACTCTAAACATGGGACTCGTTAAGATAAAGTCTCAAGTTGCTACCATAGCTGTTGGGAGCAGCTAAGGACTTTTTTTTTTTAAACATATCTTTATTGATTTCAGAGAGAGGAAAAGAGGGGGAGAGAGAGAGATAGAAACATCAATGATGAGAGTCATTGATTGGCGGCCTAGCCCGCAACCCGGGCATGTGCCCTGACCGGGAATCGAACCCCGATCTCCTGGATCCGCGGTCAATGCTCACCCCCTGAGCCACGCCCGGCCGGGCAGGACTTTTTGTAATTGCCCTCATCTGATGAAAACAAGGGGAGGCCCTGGAAAGCAATCTCCTCCGCCTGCATGTCAGAGCCGTTCTTGACATCAACCAAAGCGGACCAAGGACGAACCACTAAGGTCGGCTGTTAGGGACTTTGCTTTCAATTTGTAATAAAAAGAAAAGACCAAAAAAATGTTGAGGAGTATAATAATAATAATAGCTTCAATATTGTGTGATTACCATCGAGTGTGTCAGTCTCTCATAACAGGAAAGACTTGAAAATCAAAATACACTTCTTTCATTGCATTCAGTTGTCCTGAAACTCATCTGCAATGTATTACCTCCTGGCAAACATTATCAAGTGCTCCTCTGAGCCAGGCACTTTGTTGGAAGCTGAAGGTGTCAAGATGTATAAAACACCAGTTCACAATATTTACTTCTGCTCATTGCACATCAACAGCTTTTGGGGACACGTTGCTCCTGCAATGTGTGTCCCCGTTTCCAGTATTTGTTGGCTAGACTCAGCGTGTTCAGTCCACATCTGTGTGGTCAGCACTTGCCTTGTTCTGCTCCCACGGGACATGCCCAGTGTTTCATCGCAGCTGTTCTGTGCCATGCTGTCGACTTAGCATCAAATCTGCCCGTCACCAAGTAAAAGAGGACTCTTGGTCTCATGATCCTGACTCTCCTCCACTTTTGTCACGGACTAGGAATTGACGGCTTCTCTAGATCTTAGTTGTCTCGTCTCTCTTGGAAGTTTGGAATCTATTTCACATGACTTTATGGTACAGTCGTTTTTCAGAATGGCAAAGTGCCAGGGCAAAGTGAGTGGCTCCCTTGGTTGGTCGCATACTGCCAGCTAGGGCTCGGGATGAAGGTAAGACCTTGCTCCGCCTCAGGCAGGTTTAGGGACTCGGGTGCATGGAGAATGGGGACACATGAATTCCGAGAGCGGAAGAGTTTTAAACAATGTCTAGTGACATAAATTTGTGAATTGTTATTTTAAAATTAAATCACCATTTAATTTGAAATAGTGCAAATGTGAATGTGTTCTCTCTGATGTGTATTATCAGTGACATTGCCTGGACTATGGCTCATCTTCATAACTGTGGGCCTGGCACTGCGCTTGGCACAGGAAAGGGGCACTTTGAGCATGTAAACATTTGTTAATGGAAGAAACCATTTATTTCAATCTGTGGGCTCTGCTGAAGCACATTATCTCTAATCTCACAAATCTTGGTAAATGAGGTGACTCGAGATCTGCTAAGGAAAGTGACCACAGCTAACTCACAGAGCTGCCGAGAGAGCAGGTGAGGAGGACGACTGTGACAGTAGGTTGCAAACTGTTTGTACATGGCTAAGAAAACATAAGGGACATCTGTTCCCTCATTTGCAGTAAAACATCCTAAAGAGACCAGGGCTTCCAACTCCAAGCTGATACAAACAGCAAGACAGCTCTCTCTGCTGTAAATCTTTAAACTTCAGGCCTAAGTAAAATTCCTTCTCTCACATTTTTAATGAAATCAAAATAAATACAATTACTGAACAGAAGCCAAAGATCACAAGAGGCTAGAAGTGAAGCAAGGATATGGTCAGCACTGTTTGTTTGCATTCTGGGGCTGCTTTCTGGGTGAATATTTCATTAATGGGAGGGCTGCGAGGGGCAGGGATGGCCCTTTGTTCCTCCCGATATGTCCCTTGCTGTGTAAATATGAGCCAGGGTAGCTCTGTGAGCCCTGGAAACTTGACACTCTAATGAGGACGTAGTCCAGAAGAATTTGAGAGATTGAAACCACAAGATTTTAAAATCCCCTCCAGGAAGAGCTTTTACCAAAGATTAAGCATTTGTTCTTGAAATTGTGTTCAGAGATACACAAATACACATCATCTTTCCATAGTCTGTCCCTGCATCCATTCCTCAAAGACCTTGAAACCCACCTTTTTTTCTTTAACCCAAGTAAAAATAAACACCAGAAATACTAAGTGCTAAAAACTTTAAAGTAAATCTTTAATTAAAAACTGGGCTTACAAATAATACTCTGCTTTGTGATTAAATTTGTTGATTCCTGATGATGGAGCTAAAGATATTTGGTAAATGAAATATAAATATCGTTGCATTTTCCACAGAATAATCATGGCTGCTGAAACAAAAGGAAACAGACACTTAGCAACACAGAAAATAGGTAATTATCCACAGCCCATATGAGTAAATCTCACTTCCTTGGAGAAACTGTCTTTTCAGACCATAGTCGTTTCTGCTGGTGTGACTCCCTTGTCAGGCTCGTTGAGCCATATTGTGTATTAAGGATCAGTAGTCTTGGTTTCTCTTCTCAGGGCTCTCTGTCAACATCTGCATTCAGTCTCAGCAAGGTATAGAGAGTGGCCCAGACCATAGGGAAGCTCAAAATAAGGGGACAAGTCAGGTGTGGCTCCCTGATGCAGGGACACTCGGGTTTCACTCACACCAAGGCCAACGCTCGAGGCCTGGAGATGTTTCTGAGCTCGTGATTTCTCTTCAGGGCAGGGCATGGTGTTACTCAAAAAGAAAAACAGAATGGGCTCCGCTGATATTTGTCCGCAACAGAATTGCAGACGTCAAGCGGCTGCCGCCTTGTAAATCACAATTCTTCACTCTAAACAGACGCCACAGCAGCCAGGGAACAGGCCGGTGCACTTTTCAGCGAGACCAGGGGGTCTCAGCCCAGGCGAGGCACAGCGCTGCCTTCTGTCTGCGCCTCACTTGGCTGGCCTTTGGGAATATGTGTGTGTGGAGGAGCCCTTCAAATTCATCCACTGTTTACATTAGCTTGTGAGCTGTGGGAAAGGTTGCTGTGACCTCCCAGGTCATCTTGCCCAGCATGTCCAAATAGATGGAAGGGAGTGAGGAGGACATTTTTTCCTGATCACAGCACTGAATTTTTTAATTCTCTGCCTCATCAAAAGAACTGTTCAGGCCAATTGTTGACATAAGTGGGTGCTGGGCAGATGTGTCTCATGTCCTTAGGCATATTTGTCCACTCCAGCCACACTGTGACTGGCACAGTCACTGAAAGATGATGGGACAAGGCCACCAGGAGCCCAGGATTGTCACATCAGGCCAGATTGACATTTACAGGACTTACATCTAATTCTGGACGGACGATTTGCAGATGGGATATCCTGGGCCTCTCCAGCCTTCTCTACGGGCTTTGCTCACAAAGGAAAAAAACAAAACAGAATTATGTAGAAATCCAGCTTCTAAAAGTTCTCTAAACTTTCTTTTTTTAAAATTAAAAAATCTCATAACCAACAGATAGTTTAAATAATGCATATTGGGCTGCTGTGCAAGGAAGAATTAATAAGTAGAAGATTTTCTGAAGGAGGGTGCTTACCTGGCCTCCTAATAGTACATTTTGAATTTGATTCCCTCAATACTTAGGTTAGACCTCCTCTTAATAACAATTGCTCTCTTTGAGAAATGAGGTAGCTATGTCACCAAATAAGACACGCAATTGAGATTTCGCCTTTTCAGATGCCTCGTGCCACACTCTTACTTGGTACACAGAGTCCAGATGTTCGCCAGTGAGTAACGATGGGAGCAGTTGATGAAAGTCAAGAGTTTGGGGCAGAAAGAACCTTTAAAGCAAAGATTGCCTCCTAGTTTCATTTGGCCCAACACAGTGCCCAGTGTTTAAAGAAATATGGTTCTGCAATTAATTACCAATATTTAAAAACAATGAAAGCTTCACATAAAAATCCAATCTTCTGCCGTGTCTTGGAAGAGCTCCTGGCTTTTCTTCCGGCGTAGTGCCTGTCGGAGATGGATTGTCCTCCTTAGCCAGCCGGCACCCACTCTTTCCCTACCTATAGGCCCTGGAGTCAACAATCTCTTTCCTGTTTTCTTGACAACCCTCTTCTGTTACACACCCTGGCACAGAGGCCTGCTCACATCCAGTGTGAAATGAAAACATCCTCCAGGAGAGCATCAGAAACTTGCAAAGATATGTTCTCAGACTAAAACCTCCCGCAGGTATGAGAGTCCTCCTGCATTCTAATCACATGTGCTGTGCATTAAAATAATCTCTTTACTTAAATGCTTGTGCCTGGAGATTTCAAACCACCTTAGACAGTCAGCAGTCACGGCACCCCACACAGAACAACGGCCAAACTTGCAATCCCATGACTCTTAGGTGTGTTTGTCAATGGTGTTTTCAAAGATTGATAACACCATTGTGTTCTCAACTCTTAGCTTTAACTTTTAAAAGGAACATGTAGAAATTCATTCAGTCCTAATGTTTGGGAAAATCATAACCAGCTGAGAGTTGGTTTGGAATTATTAAAGCTATTCTCCAGACTCTCCTCAGAGAAAAAGACTAAACCTTATTGCCCTAAAGGTGTTTGGAAACTGTGGTAATTTGAAATGTCACTTTGTGCATTACCCATTTTATTTAGGGAGTAAATAATAGTCCAGTTCAACTCTTGAAAATTATATCAACTCCAAACCTAAATCAGTTTTCTCAGATAGTAATCTCACTTTGTTAACTAAATTAAAGGTTTTTAGCTTAAATTAGTTTGTAATTTTTAACTGCTTTGCAATAGGATTCTGGAAAATGTATCCCTTAGCTTATTTGAGTTTTAAAAAATATTTGTCAGTGTATGAAAGGCAGAAGAAATATGGACTCTGCTCCACAGCGAATGAGTCTGCCCTGGGGTGCGACGTGTCTTTCCAAGATGTAATTCACCATTAATCACGTAGGCTTCGCGGAGTAGACAGACGCGCAGCAATGAAATTTGATCCCCATTTCACAGATGGGGAGGCCAAGGCAGCAAGAAGGTGATTTTTGGAGCCCACACAGCTAGAGGACGGAAGAGCAGGAGGGGAGCCTGGCCACTGTCCTGAGCGAGACCCCTTCTGAAGAAGCGAGGAGCCTGCAAGAAGACCCAGTGGGAGAGCCCTTGACTTATGGTGAGGTTACAGCAGGGACTCCACAGGTCTACCTTCAAAACATATCTTCCAATTCATGGGCTGTGACTTTGCCAAGGTGCTTATCTGAGTCCCCTTCCCCTCACCTTTAAAATAGTTATCACAACAGTCACACACTCGCAGCCAGGCTCACTTAGAACTCATGCAGGAAGAATCTCTCCAGCACATGAATAGACGTTGTTTCCTTTGACCCTGCAACTTGCCCACAAGTACAAAACTATTAACTTCCTCCCAGTCCTGGACTAAGAAATCCTATGTCCACCGTGCCACCCAGCAGGAGGACAGTGGACGGGATCAGATCCAACCCAGGGTCAGACAGCCCTGTACGAGCCTAAGGGGTTCCAGCCACATCTTACCTATTCCATCAGCACTCAGCACAACGCTGAGAAACCGCTGTGATTACGAACATCATCTCACAACGCTTCACCACAACTCCTTGCTTACCTGCTCTGGCCTTCCCATAGTTACAAGTGCTCACTTCCTTACAAGGGGCCTCCTTGTACATGGGTAAACGGCGTAAGCATGCCACTGCTACTCATTTATGTAGCATCGCCTTGCAAGGAACATCACATCTCACCATTGTTCCCAGACTAAACCTAAGTTTCCTTTCAAGGTTATTTGTAATGGTGAACTAATCATTGTGAATCAGTGATCTTTGGCACTGGTATTAAAAAAGAAGATAGTGAAATAATAAATAGTGAATAGACAGTGAAATATATTACAGAACCCACGTGGCTATTAAGATCAGAAAGCTTGTGTGCCCTGCGCCAGGGACCAGTCAGTCATCCACACTCACCAGCCAGCACATGGGAGTCACCCCTTATTCCTCTCCCCTCTCCCGACAGGCACCACGTCTGACACAGCACCTGTCTGTCCTTCAGCCCCTCACGGGGCTGTCTCCTCCCTTCACTGCCCTGGGTCCAGCTCTATTCAAACCCTCAGCACTCATGTCCCACTTGGCTCACGGTGACGGTCTTCTAGCTAATGCCCATTTTCACTTTTTCCCTACTTTCTGCCCATTCTCCACACAGAGTCAGAGTATCTTCTAAAATGCAGATCTTCCCCTGTCCTTGTCCAAAGTCCTTAGTGACTCTCTGGGGCCCACAGGGAAGGGCACAGTGTGCCCTAGAGCGGCCGCCCCCTGAAGCTCTCCCTCCTACCAGGGCCATCCCCCAGCTCACACCCTGGCTGACGACCTCGCCCCCCGGAGCCGAGCTGTCAGTGGGCCCCGTCCCCTTGTTCTGCTTGCCTCCCGCATCCCCCCAGCAGGCTTCCAGAGTAACCCCGTCTCCGCCTGTTCCTGCCCCCCTCCGTTTCTGCCATGGCACCCCCCTCAGCAGCTGGTGCCCTGAATGTCTCGGCCTCACGCCTGCAGGTCTGCAGGGCTGTGTGGCTGGACTGCTGCGACCACCCGCCTTCACCCTCCCTGCAGCTCTCACACAGTGTCAGCCCGAGACGCCTTACGCCTAGAAAGTTCTCAGTATTATGGCTTTGGCGCGGCCTCCCCACATCCTCTCTCCCAACACCATCGCAGCTCCTGTTAGCGGTGTGATGAATCGTCTTATGCGCTACATGCCTTAAACTTTGGGCCATGTCTTCTCTCTCTGGACAGTTCTCAGTCCAGCCTCCCACACACTGATTCTTTCTTCAGTGAAGTCCACGCCGCTGGTACATTACCTCTTGTTTATCTCAATCACTGGAATTGTATTTCTGGAAGTTCATTTACTTAGCTTTGGCTTGTTTTGGTTTTCTACTTACTTTCCAGTCATTTCTTCATCTCTTCAATATAAAAACAAGCTTATTTTTCATTTCTTTCAGCTGGATGAGCTCAAATTCTTATGTGCTATTTTCATATTTGTCGCCTCCTACTTCCTTCTTATAATTTATAGCTCTCTTGTCCAGTTCATAATTCTTGTTTCCAAGTTCATCTTCCAAGGGGTCTATTTATCTGTGGTCACTCAGGACTGTGGGAAATTCCACGCAGAGGAGTTTTGCTTTTGCTTCTGCAGGACACCTGACCAAGTCTAGCTTCATTCCCACTTTTTGAGGATTCTCATACCCTGCGGGAATGCGCCCTTGAACTCCATGTCAGTCTCATGCATGGCATGGGCTTCATGTTTTGGTACCTCACAGGTTACTTTCCCCTCAGAGCCCCAGGTGAACAGTGGGTTTCCTGGTTGCTTCTGTGTTTAGAGTTTCCCTCTATGGAAGGACAGCCCTCTCAGATTCCCAGCTCTCTAGGGCACCTGCAATCCCAACCCAGCTTTCTGCAGGTCCTCCACCTCCCGGCCCGGCCCGGCCTGTCCCGTCCTGTCCCATCCCGTCCCTTCCTAGTAGGGCATCAGTCCTTGTCCACAACCTCTAGGGCCTGTATCCAGCCTTCACTCCCCTACCAGCCAAAGCATCTGACCACAACTACTTGTCTAGCTTTCAGTTTTCTTTATTTCTGGTACGTGGGGATTTTTATTTCTTCCTACTAAGCTCGGCTATATGTCTAAAAGGATTTTATTTTGGTTACACTTATCCAGTATTTTTCTGCTTTATACCTGAACAAGCAGCGCACGTTGGCTTTGTCTCCTATTTTATGATCTGAATCTTCTCTCTGGGCTCTGCAGACCTTGAAGTAGGAGGTGCAGTCTATTTGGCATCAGCAAGTATGGGCAACACAGACAATATTTAAACTTTTGACTACTGAATAAATAAAAGCTGAGGCGACCTCACCTCCTCCATTTGACAACTAGATCTTAGAAAAGCGATGAAAACCTTCTAGGCCTCGGCTTCCTCATGGTCAACCCAGATGAAAATGATCCCTCTCTTGTTGCCTCATCCAAAGCGGGGGGTTGTGAAAGTAATGCAATAATATTATGAAAGAACTTTTAAAAGGTCAAAAACACTAGTTAAGTGAAAGATACTAAGAAAAAATAACACCCCACTAAGTAACCTTCTATTTACTTCTTTCTCGCCAGGACACAGAACAAATAGGAACTGAGTTCCCCTGGGCTCTGCCAGCTTGTGTCAAACTCTGAAATGACATCAGCGAAGCAGGACAGAAAGTTTGAGGATGCTCAGCCAGTTTTCCCTCAGATACAGACCCTCCTTCTGCAGCCCGTATATGACATTTCATGTAGTATTTTAAGTTCTTCCTTTAAACCCAACTCTGACATTGTCTTCACTTTACCCAGTGTTGGGGACACATGGCAATGGACTCCCTTATGTATGTGACACTAAGCAGTAGTTCTGTCTGGCTGTTTCCACTTATCTAATAATTTAGTTGGCAGGTACTTATTGGATGGCAGCTATGTAACTGATTATGAGAGGTGTATCTTCCCTTCTCTTTGGGGCCTGAAGGTGCCAACGGCGTGGGAAGAAATACAAGCTTAATCATTTGAAGTATTTGCTGTAAGAGCCTTTTCGGTAGCTTCCCACATCCTAGATTTCATCACTTTTCACCCTGTCAGTGAACTTTCCAAAAGCCCGTGCATCCTTTTGATGCCTAGAAGAGACTTATCTCCCATACATGCCCTAGTCATGTGTGAAATGGCTCTACACACTACTTCTTGAACACGCTTTGGGATTTCCTGACTTAGGGCTTTTGCAAGGCTGTCCTGCTGTAAATCTAGCTCCTCTTCTGAAGCCTCATCTAACTGCGAGGTTGAGCTCACTGACCCCACGGTCGTCTGAGCTCCTCATTCAGTTGAGCTAGAGACCTTCTCTGGACTTCCTGTGCCTTCCTCACAGCTTTTCCATCTCTAGGCGACGCTGCACTCGTTTAGACAATGTTCTCCCCAGGTGGGAGGTTTTTGTGAAACTCACCAATGTCTTTCTTATTTACCTCGTCATTCCCATAGAACCAAGCGAGCATCTCACCTACAATGCATGACTAGTAGGTGTGTACATATATGGGTCTATTTGGACGAATGTGGGGTGAGCTTTCAAAGCAAAGAGATGATACACTCATATTCTGCAACAAAACCCCAGGCAGTACAGAAAGCCAAACCAAATTAAAATTTTGGATTACTCAGTGCTGGAAACAGGTTAAGTCGCCATTTGTTTCTTTAAAAGGCATTTCTGAATCATGAGACTCACTTAGAAAATCCTTAGCCAGTTACTTGAAACCTAGTGTCCTAAGAAAATATCTCAATAAGTTCTGTTCTTTCTTCCTGGGGTATCGTTTTACCCCTTGAGCAGCTGCACCAATCAAAGCACAAAAAAGGAGATGTCATGGGGGACACACACATTTCCATGCCACAGTCAAGCCAGAAATAGGACTGAGGCTGTAAAAAGAATTGCCCTTCGGCCAGTGGCACACGTTGCCTGTGCACGGCCTTGTTGTGAGCTGTGAAGCACAGAGAGCACAGCTCTTGGTTGACTGTGAACATTAAGCATCTCAGATCAGTGTGGGAGGAGGAATAGCCCGGGAGTAAGGGCAAGTGTGCTTGCATTCATTCATTCATTCATTCATTCATTCATTCATTCATTCATTCATCTGTTCTCGGATGGTCACCATGCATCCCAGCGCACCTGCGGGGGCATGGATAGGGAACAGGTGTTTCCAGAAGGACCTTCAGAAGACCCTGAAGCAGGCCGTCCTTGGGCCCCTCGGTGAAGTTGAATTAGGTGTTCACAGTTCAGTAAGGAATGAACCAGAATCTATTCCCTACTAGCAACTGGATTTTTATTTTTGCTATAAAACTATCTTGCAGATTTTTTCATATCAGAACATATTGAGGTGCTTATTATTGTAATTCTTTTTACAGTCACACAGTATCTCATAATATTTGTTAGCCAGTCCCATGTTGATGAACATCTAGGTTGTTTCCAAGTGTTCGCTAGCTTAAAAAGAAAAGGGGGAAAAAGACTGCAATGATATCCTTGTACATACATTATTTTATACATGTGCCAAGTATATCTTTAGGAAGAATTCTTAGAAGTGGAATTTCTAAGTCAAATAACACATGCATTTTACATTTTGATTGATATTGTCAAACTGCCCCCAGAAAGGTTGTATCTGATAGTCTCGTGCTTAATATCTACTCACCAGCTACTGTGAGTAACAATGGATTGTTATATATTTTCTTTCCATTCTTCTTAAGCATTTCTTTTCAGGGACGTATTGCGTGGAAGAGCACCTCCTCCACAATGTTCAACAGAGCTGGGGCGGCTGGAGTATCTCTCCGTTAAGTATCACACTGAGGAAGTTCCCTTGTATTTCTACTTTCAAGAGAGTTCATTTTCTAAATGATAAGGAAGTCTTAAATTTTGTGCTTGCTTCTATTCGGATAATTGTAAGTATTCTCTTTTATTCTGTTAATATGGTGAATCATACTGATTGCTTTTAAATATTAAACCAACTTGCGGGATAAGCCATACTTGAGAATAATGATCTTCTTTCATGTATGTTGTTGGATTCGTTTTGTTCTATTTTGCTAAAGATGCTGTGTCTGTTCTTAAAGAACATTTTAATTTCCTTTACTTGTAGTATCTTTGGTTTTGGTATCAGAGTTACAGTGGGCTCAAAAATTTGGAAAATATTTCATTTATTTTCTAAAAGAGTTTGTGTAAGATTGGTGGTTTTATCCTGAATGTTTGATAGAATTTATTTCTGACTTTATCTAGACATGGGGGTTACTTTGTGGAAATTTTGGATGTTTTGTTAATTAATTCAGTTCCTTTAATAGATGTAAGGGTATTCAAATTTCCTGTTTCAACTCTTGTCAGTTTGGGTAAGTTATATTTTTCACAGAATTTGTCTGTTTCATTAAAGTTGTCAAATTTAATGCTATAATATTATTCATTATGTTCTCCTATTATCTTTTGATGTTTTTAGAATGTATAGTAATAGCCTTTTTATTATTCCTGATATTGGCAATTTGTGTTTTTCTCTTTTTATTAGATCGGTCTTGCCAGAGGTTTACCAATTCTACGAATTTTGTTGAAGGACAACTTTTGGCTGCATTAATTTTCTTTATTATGTAATTACGTTTATTTCATAGATTTCTGCTTTCATTATTTTCTTACCCTACCACTTTGGGCACTTTGCTCTTCTTTTTCTAGCTTGTTAAGGTATCTTCTTCTTTTCTAACAAAAATATTTAAAGCTATAAATTTTCCTCTAGTCACTGCTACTACTGCATCCCACACATTTTGCTATGCTGTATTTTCATTGCATTTTCTAATTTCCCTTGTGATTTCTTCTTTAAGCCATGAGTTATTTAGAAGTGTGCTGTTTGAATGTCAACTATTTGGAGATTTTTCATTTTTTCTATCTAATTTATTATGCGATCAGATGTTTATTTTTTCAGTTTTTAAAAACTTATTGATGCTTATGGTGGAATACATGTCCTCTCTTGATGAATGTTTCATGTGCACTTTAAAAATATATGTATCCTAAAATTGTTAGATGCAGTATCCTGTGAAAGTGCATTAAATCAAATGTGTTGATTAAGTTTTCCAAGTTGTTCAAATTATCCTATCACTTTGTTTTCTTGTTTGTCAATTACTGAGAATACAGTGTTAAAAAATGTCCTGCTATTCTTGTGGCTTTATCTGTTACTCTCTTAATTCTTTCTGTTTTGCTTTGTGTATTCTGAAACCTTTATTAGGTATTCAGTCAGAGCCTTGAGGAGAAAATGAAGGTGCTAAATGCCATTTGAAATTAAAGTTTTATCTACATTCCTGGGCATCGTCAGAGACACAAAATTGAAAAAGAACGTTGTTCTCCAAAGACTCCCACATGGCTCGAGCTGAGACCTGTGATAATTCTGCACAACAGAGGAACCTTTGCATTAGCCAATAGGGACCAGCACATATCCCAGTGGGCTCTGCTCGTGAAACAAGAGAGGAAGTTTAGACCAGAGGTTCATACACTGATTCTGGGGCCAGCCCACTCAGGGTTGAATCCTGGCCATCCCAGTAAGTTACTTGCTCCTGTGTTCCTTAGTCCCCTTATCTAGCATATGGAGGTTATAACAGCTCATAAGGTTGTTGTGAGAGTTACAAAGGCCATAGATTAGAGCATATATCACCCTCAGAATAGTAGCTGGCACAAAGTAAGTGCTACATGTGCCTTTGCTATTATAATTTCTTATTTTCTTATTCACACATGTCTAAGTTTCAAGAAGAAGAGGGTGGTTGGTTCTGTAGGTCTTTGCTGTTACGTCAGAGCCCATCTACTGTTTTCTCAAATGGGATTTTGCTATACCCACTGCAGGGCCTAGGCAAGAAAGGCCCTTTGAAAGAAGCTTTGCCCTGCCTTTCCTGCCCGCTGTGCTGCCCCTTCTTCCTGCTAAGTGGGCAGGAGGGGCAGTGGCTCACAGCAGACCCCATAAGAAGGCTTCCATCTACTCATCACTTCTCTACAAGGCTGTTGGTGGGGGGAGTAGATGTTGGGTTCTCACAGAATGAAATCTGAGGTGCCTCAGATCGTATCCAATGGCTAACTTTGGACCAGATTTGGGAGAAGTCAGGTCCCAGATGTGAAACTAACCATATCCCCCTGCTATTGTCAATACACATTTTGGGTGATCAGAAAAAAGTCAACAATTTAAGCACCCAAAATATCTGATACGCCTCTGCAATAGGTTAGGACAAAATAAAACTGAGATCCATCCGGACACATCTGGATTGAACAAATATAATTCAGAGTGGTTTTCAAAACATCTCGTTCTTGTCAGAGACCAAGATTTTGCCAACGAATTTTCCCCCTTTAAAGCCCCTAGGTCAACTCTATGTGGTTCTGATTCCTTTTTCCTGGGCTCTGTCCAAGGTTATGCAAGGATCATGGGATTATTTTATGTCCATGAAACTTTGACTCTATCTTGCCCCTGTGCCATTCACAATTCTTCCAAATGGGCTGCAATGACCTAGCCTCTCTTAACCACCCCAATGGAGGTTTGCCCGAGGTCAGTTATACTCCCAACCAGTGCAGTTTCACAATCCATAGTGTCATGACCCCCCATAAAGTACCCCTCACGCTCTCTCCCTAAAAGTCCCCTTATCCCCTCTGAGTGCTCAGCAAATATGAAACCACAAACAGAACTGGAGTTCACGGACATGGTTAGCTCAAAGGGTATTTCCTCAATGTGCATTCTTTTCTGAGAACCTCATTGATTGTTCTCCTGAGGCTGATTGTGAAAAAAAAATACCCTAAACTCACCCCATTTTGGTAGACCAAGGGGAAATTAGATTTATTAGAATTGAGATAAACCAGGTCAGATGTCCTGCAATTGAAAGTCCTCTGAGAAAGCTCTGCAGTTGCAGAAAAAGAACATACTTTAGAGGAGGGAATGACAGCTGAGTCACCTGGCTTCCTGTGCCGGGTGACTCTGAGGCCTGCAACCAGGGTGCTTATATTTAATGACAATTATAGTTTAAGTAATGCATGTACATGATTAAAAGCAAATGCCCACCACCACCACCACCACCACCTCCACCACACAACACAAAATGGCTTAAAATGAAAAATACATACTTCTTGTTTGTACCACTCCCCCAAAACAAGTTCCCCTTCCTTCTATTTTCTGAAAGAGATTGTTTAAAATTGGTGTTACTTCTTTAAATTTTTAAAAAAAAATTTCCAGTGAAACCATCTGAGCCTGGACATTTCTTTTTCAAAAAAGTTTTTATTACAAAGTCTATTTGTTTTATAGAGGTTATCTATTTAATTTTGAGTGAATTTTGGTAATTTATAGTTTTCAAAGAATTGGCCCATTTCTTTTCAGTTTTCATATTTATGAGCATAAAGTTGTTTATAATATTACCATATTACTCTCTTAATGTCTGCAGGGATTATAGTGGTACCCCTTTTTCCATTCCTAATATTGATAACTGTGTCTTTTCTCCTCTACCTTTATCAGTCTTTCTAGAGGTATATTTTTTTAAAGAATCATCTTTTGATTTTATTTATTTTCTCTATTATTTTTCTGTTTTAAATTTTATTTATTTCTGCCCTTACCTTTATCATTTTCTTCTTCTACTTGCTTTAGAGATATTTTGCTCTTATTTTCCTAGAAAATTCAAATGGAGGCTTAGATTATTTAATTGAAAATGTTTTTCTTTTCAACATCAGCACTTAATTCTATAAATTTTCTTGACAACACTCCTTTACCTACATTCCACAAATTTTATATGTTGTATTTTCAATTTTGCTCAGTTTAAAATATTTTATACTTTCCCCTGAAATGTGTATCCTGCTGTGTTTGCATAAACAATTTTATAAATGTCTATTTGATCCATTTGCTGATGCTGTTAATTCTTCTATATCCTTGCTGATTTTCTTTCTATTAGTTCCATCCATTACCAATAGTGTTGAAAATTGTTGGTTTGTTCATTAATCCTTGCACGTCTGCCAGCTCTTGCTTTATGTATTTTGAAGCTTTATTTTAGGTTTTATACACTTATGACTATTATATCTTCTTGGAGAATTGACTCTTTTATCATTATGTAACGTCCCTCTTTGCTCCTGGTAATTTTTTTTTTTTCCTCAAAAGCCTACTTTGGTATTAATATAGACATTCCAGTGTTAGTTTAGTGTTTGTATGACATAGATTTTTTATCCTTTCACCTTTAACCTATCTATATCATTACCATTGAAAACAACTAACAGTGGGTCATGTGTTTGTACATTCTGACAATCTCTGTCTCTTAATTGATGTGTTTGGACCATTTACATTTAAGTTAATTATTGTGTGTTTAGATTTAAGTTTACCATTTTACACTTAATTTCTGTTCATTATTTCTGTTTGTCATTTCTTTGATTTCTCTTCCTGCTTTCTTTTGGATATTTGAACATTTTTTAGTATTATGTTTTCATTTATCTGTTGTGTTTTGACTAAATCTCTCTAATTTTGTCTCATCTGTCTATTTATCTTAGTGATTGTTCTAGGGGTTACAGTAAACATATTAAGCCTTAAAGATCTAGATTCAGTGTTTTACAACTTCAAGTGGAATATATAGGCTTAACCAATATATAGGTCCCTTGTCCCTTTGCCTTTTATTTGGCAGTTATCTGAAATACTACATCTACGTAAGCTGAAAACCTCATTAGACAATGTTAGTATTTGCTTTCAACCACCAACATATTTTAAAGAACTAAAGAGGAGAAAATTATTTTATTGCATTTATCCAGATATTTAATTTTTTTGTTGATGCTCCCTGATATCATTTCCCTTCTGGAAAAAAAAGAAAAACTTACTATACCAGTTTGTTTAGAGCAAGTCTGCTGCAACAAATGCTTTTAATTTCCCTTCATCTGTGAATGTCTTTATTTCACTTTTATTTTTGAAAGATGTTTTTGCAGGATATAGAATTTTGTATTGACAGTGTTTTGCTTTTGTCGCCTTATGGTTTTTCTCTTAGCACTTTAAAAATGTTATGCCACCTCCTCACAGTTTCCATGATTTGTAAATAGAATTCCACCTTCATGTAAATCATTTTTCCTGTCTTTTCTCTTGTTTCTTTTGAGATTTTTTTTCTGTCTTTAGTTTGCAGTAGTTTTATTATGCTGTGTTTAGCATGGATTTCTTTAGGTTTCCCCTGATTGTGGTTCACTGAGCTTCTTATAGGTTTATATTTTTTGCCAAATTGGGAGAATATTTAGCCATATTCCTTCAAATTTTTCTTATACGCACCACACTTTTTCTCTCCTTCTGGGACTCTGATGACATAAATGTTAGAACATTTATTATTGTTCCACAGGTTCTTAATGCTCTGTTCACTTTTTTCCAATTATTTTGCTTCTTCTGTGTCAATTGGATAATTTCTATTGATCTATCTTCTGGTTTACTAATTTTCCTCTGTCACTTTTATTCTGTTTTGAACTCATTCAACAATTTTATTTTATTTGTTGAAATTTTCACTTCTAGAATTGCCACTTAATGAAATATATTTCCCATCTTTATATATAGAAATATGTATTTCTTTAGTCTATTTCTTTGCTGATACATTTTCCTTTCTATTTTTTCAGCAGTCTTTGCTATTACCTTTTGGAACATTTTAAAGCCTATCTTGGTGTTAGTGCCTGCTAAATGTCTTTTCTCATATGAATTGAAATTTCCTGGTTCCTTGTATACCAAGTAATTTGGGGTTTTATCTTGAGCATTTTGAATATTATGTTATGAGATTCCTGTTATTTGAATTCTATGGAGTTTGTTGCTGTGTGGTTTTTTTGGTGTTTTTTTAACAAGCAATAGACTTGGTTAAGAATGCAAGTTCTATCCAGCTTCCTGTAGGTTGTAGTTTCAATGTCAGTTCAATTTCCAAAGTCTTTGCTTTACTATTGGATCTGTCCCACAGTGTGACATTCAGTGGCTAGTATGGGACCTGCATGGTAGTTTATCCTATAACTGTAGTTGAGATCTCAAAGTCTCTGGTATGCTGTTTAGGGTCAGATCCATGAATGTTCTACTCAGGAGTGAGGCAAGGAGTTCATGAGGCTGCCTTCTTCTTTCTCACAGTCTTCCTGGTATCTTTAATTTCCTGGAGCTCCCCTAATTAGTTCTTTAGCCAGAACACTGCGTTTTATTTACCCTGCTCTGCTGCATGATTCTTGCAACGGCTCCTGCATTCAGGGCCAAGTCACAGGACAACATGGAAGGAAAAGAAGCAACATGGGCTCGTCTCACCTTTTTCTGATCACAGCTCCTCCAATTGAAAATTTAACATCCATATATTTTTAGGTGCCTGTGGTCTAGAGTGTGGGAAAATAAAGGGGGAAGGAAATACAGAAGAAGAAACCATCCCTTCACCCTCTCTGGCCATTAGAACCACTTCTTCTGCACCTCAGGACAGGGGTGGAGAGCCCTCCTGGAGCTCTCTTTGTACTGAGGTCCACTTCTGGGTTTTAGGCCGTGTTTGTCCAGACTGGTGGATGCTGGAAAGAAAATTATTGTAAACTCTTGGCAGGATCCATGGTACTTCAAATTCTGTTTTTCTCCAATTTGTCTGCTACTATTCATACTTTTACATTTTATATCTGCATTCCCTGGGACAGAAAAATCCCACTCACTGAAACTGGAAATCTGTTACCATACACTTTACATACAACATTTAAGCAGCTATACACTTACATACCAAATCTGAACTACTGCTTCTTCCTTAAAATTTAGATTTTGTCCATGGACTTCCTTATAATGAGCTGAAAGTTAGCTCATTTGCACCTTACACATGCTTCCCCTTCCTTTTATTTAATAATTGTTGTCTTTTCTTTTTAATCCTTTGATTTCCTCCATTGGTTACTTTTGTAATTTACAGGGCAAGTTTTGGTTCCACAAACTTTGATCCTTCTTAGTTTGAAAGACTTAGGAATTATGACCTTCATCCGTAGCTTGACTTCTATGAAGATCAATGACATTTGCATTTTGTTCTTTTAAGTGTGATCACCTCTCACATTTTGGTCACGCACAAAGCTCAGAAGCAAAAATTTGTCCTTATGTTATTAAAATTCTATATGCATTTTAATGCTGAGGTACATGGTGTGTAATTACTATACATCCTACTTTAGTGTTAGGAGAATGTCATAATCACTGTTTTCCACTACAGATCGTCCCTGGATTTAAAGGCCATTGTATCCACCTTTTACATAGTCTTCCCCCTACTTACTCTGTTTCATGTTATAAACCTGTGTTTTGGCACTTCTCATGTTAATTTGAGGTGAAGATCTCTCCTGTAGCCAACTATAACCCAGTGGGATCCCTGGGGCTGCACAGTTCTCACTGGGTCATCTCTTGGACTAACCCCAAGACTTTTCCTGAACACCAGAAGTCTCAATTATATTCAGTGCAGATTTAAATGCCCACTCTGTGCCACTTTGCACTATGAAACATTAATATATGGATGAGACATACTTATATTTTTAAAAATTGTTGCTTATCTGAAATTTAACTTTAATCGAGTATCTTATGTTTTTATTTGCTAAATATAGCAACCCTAATCATGGGGACATTTTGCCAACTTCTGAGAAAATCAGTTTCTTCAGTGCTTCTAAGAGATAAAAACAGGCCATGCTAGGCCGCCTGACCTTAGGTGTGTCATGGAATCTAAGTAGCTGACAATCCATAGATAAGAAAGGACAATAGACTTTTATAAATACAAGGGTCCAATATAATGTTCCATTTTAATTAAGAAACCAGGGCAGTTCATGTGAACAGTAAAGCCCATTTGAGGAACTGTGGCAGCGTTATTTCTTGAATTGTCTCCATCAGCTAGAGTATAAATGGAGGTTTGCTATCAAAATTGACCAATTTCTTTCTATTTACTTTATTCTTTCTGCTTCTTTTCAAATCTGAGGAGTCAGTTTCCCTTCTTCATGCTAGTTCACACCCATAATCTCCCTTAACTCTGCCCCATCTTCACATGGCCAGGCTTTCAGTTCCGACTGTGTATTCTTACGTATAAATTGTTACATATAAAGGTATAAATTAAACATGATGTATTAGAATATTGTTATGAACATATTTTTTAAAGTTCCTCTTTATTAATACATTAAATAAAAAGAATTAGCAACAGCTGAAATAACTACCTTAATTTTAGTAGTTCCTACGCAGTTAAAAAGTAGATGGGCATTTTGAGATTTTGGAAATTATAATGTATTTGAAAATGTATAAAATTTCTACTGGGGAGAAAAATAGATAATTTAGCAATAATATAGTACATGATACAACATAATATCCTATAGACTTCAATATCCCACTTTTAATAATATATTAAACAACTAGGCAGAAGATCAACAAGAAAATAGAAGACTTGGACAATATTTTAAACTAACCAGACTTAACAGACATCCATTCCATCCAAGAATAGAAGATACATGTTCCTCTCAAGTGCACTTGGAACATTCTCCAGAATAGGCCATAAAACAAACCTCAATAAATTTAAAAGTATTGGAATCATAGGGGGTCAGATACATGGTGATGGAAGGAGACTTGACTTGGATGGTGAACACACAATACAATATACAGATGATGTGTTATAAGATTATGCACTTGAAACTTATATAATACTATTAACCAATGTCACCCAATAAATTTAATAACATTAAAAATAAGTAAAAGAATTGAAATTATAAAAACCCTGATAATCTGACCACAATGAAAAAAAAAACCTTACATATGTACAACAGAAAGAAATTTGGGAAATTCATGAATATGTTAAAATTGAACAACAAACTTCTAAGTTACCAATGAATCAAGGAAGAAATCACAAGAGAAATGAGAAAATACTTTGTGATGAATGCAAATGAAAGCACAACATGGAAAACCTTATATGATACAATTGTAGTGCACAAAGGGAACTATATAAACACCTACATTAAAAGGTAAAGATCCCAAGTCAGTAACATAACTTTCCACATTAAGACACTGTAAAAAGAATAAATTAAACCTAAAACAAGCCGATAGGGGAAAATAAAGACAGAGTGGGAACTAATGAAATAGAGAATAGAAAAAAAAGAACATGAACAAAGCCAAAATTTGGTTCTTAGAAAAAATAAACAGAGTTGATAAATCTTTAGCTGAACTGTCAAAGGGGGGAAAAATAGGAGTGAATGCTCAAATTATTAAAACATAATGCATTATATGGATGTGGTATCACAGAATTATACACTCAAAACCTATGTAATCGTATTGACCATGTCAACCCAATAAATTTAATTTTTTTTTTAATTTTAAAAACATGAATGAAAGAAGGGACATTAAACTTTACAGAAATAAAAAGAAATAAAAAATATTCTGAACAGCTGTATAATAAATTAGATAAAATAGACGATTTTCTACAAAGACAAAATACTAAAAGTGACTCAAGAAATAATGAAAGTCTGAATGATCTTATAAGAAATAAAGAGTTAAGTAGTAATTAAAAATTTCTCAAAGAAAAGCTAATCCCAGAAGGTTTCATTGGTATATTCTAGTCAACATTTAAAGAATAATTAATACCAATTCTCCACAAACTCACCCAAAATTTAGGAGAGAAAGAAATACTCTTTAATTGATTGCATGAGGCCAACATTACATTGATACTAAAAAGAAAGAAACAAAAGGATACCAAAAGAAAAGAAACCTCAGACCAATATCTCTTATGACCATAAAAGCAAAAATCATCAACAAAATGTTAGAAAATTGAATCCAGAAACATATAAAATGGATTCCAAGCCATTACATCAGATGGACTGGATAAAACACAGTTGTGGGTCTCATACCCAGAGTTTCTGATGCAGTAGGTCTGGGATGAAGCCCAATAATTTGCATTTCCAACAAGTTCCAGGTGATGCTGATGCTGCTGGTTAAAGATCCACAGTTCAGAAACCATTTGTCTAAAGGAAAAGTGAGGGGGAAATATTAAGCCTTTATTTGCTATGGAAAGCTCTTTAAATGAGACCATTCCATTCTGAAATCTTGGTTTTCTCTGGCTTTCACCGCTCAAGCCCTTTCTTGAGTGAGACAATTTTATTTATAGGATCATGAATAGAAGCTGTCAGATGGACAAATCAGCCAATCACGCTTTTCTATGAAGTCAGAGAAAATTTAACAACCTCCCGTAAACACTGAGAGGTATACTGGTACTGTGACTTTGCCTACTCTTGTTTGCACAGATAAGTTAATGGTTGTTACAACTGTTTTGTTGTTGTTGTTGTAATTTATACTTATTATTGAAAGTATCACAGATAACTTTCTTTTTTTCCCCCACAGATCCCCACCACCCCCATCCGTGCCCCCCCAGGCCTTCACCATACTATTGGTCTGTGTCCATGGGTTATGCTATATGCATATAAGTTCTTGGATTAATCTCTCCCCACCCACGCCCCCACCCTTGCCTTCCCACTGAGATTCATTAGTCCGTTCCATGCTTCTAAGTCTTTGGATCTCTTTTGTTCACCAGTCTATTTTGTTTATTAGATTCCACATACGAGTGAGATCAGGTAAAACTGAATCAGGAAGAACCAGAAAACCTGAATAGGCTAATAATAATTGATGAAATCGAAGCAGTAATAAAAAAATTTTTTAAAAAGCCCTGGTCCGGACTGCTTCACAGGGGAGGTTTCTAATTCTTTAGGTTGTAGGGTTAGATAGGTTAATAAAATTTTTCTTGCTTTTTGATGTAGGCTTGCAGTGCTATGAACTTCCCTTTTAGGACTGCTTTTACCTAGTCACATAGATTTTGGGTGGTTATGTGTTCATTTTCATTTGTTTCCAAAATGTTTTTGATTTCTTTCTTGATCTTTTTTTTTAATTTCTCAATTAATTTCTTTTTTTTATTTATTTAAAATATTACAAATGTCCCTTTATCTCCCCAATGACCCATTCTACCTCTTCCCACCCCCCTCCCCAGTCCCTCTCCACACCATTGTCTGTGTCCTTGGGCTGTGCATATATATGCATATAAATTCTTTGGTTACTCTCTCCCCATCCTCCCACCCACCCTCCTACCTCCCTCCCTCTGACATTCGTCAGTCTGATCTATGCTTCCATGTCATTGAATCTATTCTTGATCTTATTGGTAAACCATTCGTTGTTTGATAACATGTTACTTAGCCTCCATGTGTTTGAATGTCTTTACTGTAGTTGATTTCTAATTTCATTTCATTGTGATCTGAGATGCTTGATATGATTTCAATCTTCTTGAACTTGTAGAGACTTGTTTTGTGTCCTAACATGTGGTCTATCTTTGAGAATGACCCATGTGCACTTGAGTTCTCTGAAGCTTTGCAGAGAAATTGTTCAGTAAATATCAAATAAATCCATCTGATCTAGTGTGTTATTTAGAGTCACTGTTTCTGAGTTGACTTTTTGTCTGGAAGATCTATCCAGTGAAGTCAGTGGGGTGTTAAAGTCCTCAACTATGACTGTGTTGCTGTTGATCTGCCCTTAAAGCCCTTAAGGTTATTATGGATAGGTCATTATTTATTGCCATTTTAATTCTTTATGCCTATGTTTCTCTCTCTATTTCTTCCTATTACAACATTCCCTTTAACATTTCTTGCAATGCTTCTGTTTCTACTTCTAATTACAGTAGTCCTTTTAACATGTCCTGCAATGCTGGTTTGGTGGTGATAAACTCCTTTAGCCTTTTTTTTTTCTGGGAAGCTCTTTATTTCACCATCTATTTTGAATGATAGCCTTGCTGGATAGAGTAGTCTTGGTTTCAGATACTTGTTTTGCATTACTTTAAATACTTCATGCCATTCCCTTCTAGCCTGTAGAGTTTCTGATGAGAAGTCAGCTGACAACTTTATGGGAGCTCCTTTGTAGGTAACAGATTGCTTTTCTCTTACTGCCTTTAATATTCTCACTTTGTCTTGAAATTTTGGCATTTTACTTATGATGTGTCTGGGCGTGGGCCTCTTTAGATTCTTCTTGCTTGGGACTCTCTGTACCTCCTGAACTTGTGTGACTTTCTTTCACTAGGTTAGGGAAGTTTTCTGCCATTATTTCTTCAAACAGGTTTTCTAACCCTTGCTTACTTTCCACGTCTCCTGGTACTCCTATAATGCAAGTATTTTTGCATTTTATGTTGTCCTACAGCTCCCTAAACTGTCCTCCTGTTTTTTAATTATTTTTTTCTTTTCTGATCTCTGATTGAGTGATTTTTTTCTACCTGTCTTCTAATTCACTGATCTTCTAATCTGCTGTTTATTCCTTCCAGTGTATTCTTTATTTCTGCTATGTCATCCTTCATTTCTGACTGGTCATTTTTCATAGTTTCCAAATCATTTTTCATGCTGTTGAACATCCTTACAATCAGTATTTTAAACTCTATATCTGACAGATTGCTTATCTCCATTTCATTTAGCTCATTTTCTGGAAACTTCTCTTATGCTTTCATTTAGGGCTTGTTTGTGTGTGTGTTTGTCTCCCCATTTGGGCTGCCTATTTGGATTTGTTTCTATGTACTAGGTAGGCCTGCTAGGATTTTCAGTCTTTTTGGAAGGCCTTTAGTGCAGGTCAGATGCTGTTTGTGACTGGCTTTGAGTACCCTGTTTGGAGCTATCAACAACCCATGGCTTAAGGTCCCCTCTGTTGGGGCTGAGTGCATTTGGACAGGACCAAGATGCACACCAAAGTCTGCTTTTCCAAGGCCCATGTCCAGAAGCAGATCAGGCAAAGACGCAAAGCACTCTGGGTCTGCCTCTGCCTGCAGGTTGATTAATCTGATTCTCTTAATGAGCATCAGGCTGTAGAAACTCCACAGGGTAGGGGGATAGGTTTTCCAGCAGGGTGGAGAAATTGCTTCCTCCTCAGGCAAAAGCTGCTTGGAAGGTAAATGTCTGCCTGAGAAAGGTGTCCTCTGCAGTATGGGGGAATGACTCAGCACAGGAATCCACAGGGATGCCCTCTGAGCTCTATCTTCAGAGCCCACAACCCTAGATTCTCCTCACACAGCTCCAGTCCACTCTGCCCTCCCTCTGCTGTAGCCCAAGATGAGTGGCTGCACACAAAACTTTGGGCACTGGCCCTTTAAGAAGGTGCCTGCATTTCCAGCCGTCTCTCCCTAGCAGACAGAAATCCAGCTACTTTACACAGCCAGATGTTTTGTGAGCACCTTTCTCAGTCTGGTGCTCTGGACTGCGGAGCCCAGCTTCAGGTTTAAGCCCCAGAATGGTTAGTGGGAACCCCCCACAGCTGAGATCTCCCTCTGGACCTTCAGCTGCTGCCTGTGGGAGCCCAGCCAGCCCTTGCAGCTCTGCACTTCCTACCAGTCTCTATGTGGTCTCCACTTTTCGTCCTTTGTTATGTGGGTGCTCTCCAGCTAGTCTTCAGTTGCAGTTGGTTATTCAGAATGATTTTTCTATATTTTAGTTGTAATTCCATTTTGGTTCCAGGAGAGTGTCAGTGTAGCTTGCACTCAGTCCTCCCCCATCTTTAATTTGTCTCCTACAGCTGTTTTTTATTTGTTTGTTTGTTTGTTTGTTTGTTTTGATTTTTTTTAAATATATTTTTATTGATTTCAGAGATAGAAAGGGAGAGGGAGAGAGAGAGATAAAACCATCAACGATGAGAGTCATTGATCGGCTGCCTCCTGCACACCCCCTGCTTGGGATCGAGCCCTCAACCCCGGCATGTGCGCTGACCAGGAAACGAACCATGATCTCCTGGATCCTAGGTCAATGCTCAATAGGTGAGCCACACTGGCCAGGCCAGCTGTTTTTTTATTAGTCAGTCAAGACTGAAAATATTTTTAGGCTTCACTCATCCTGTCTTGATCAAGGAAACATGCACGCACACTCACACACACACACCCCTTGTCATTCCTACTGATTTCTGGCAAAAAGCTTCTCTCATTAATTACTTAGGTACAGCCTGTTGTCAGGATCTCCTTCTTCCCTTAATCATTCCCACCCCCAATCCACACACCCCAAAGCAGGAGGAATTTCATTTTTTCTGTCTTTTTTTTAAGCAGGAGCAATTGCATAGAGAAGACGGCTGAGATGGTTTGCATCACCCAATCCAACAGGATAGAAAAAACAAAAACTATCAGACATTTCTAGTCACCCTTTCGAATCTGCTCTCAACTCCAAAGCCCTTAAGCATCTCCTCCCATGAGAGTCCATCCATCTTGTTCCTGCCTTTTCCCTCCTGAATTTGTCTCTGTAGGAACATCAAATTCCTCCCTGTCCCATAAATTAGGCAGGGTTTTTCTCTTTCTTGTGGAAACTAGGCACCATCCCCAAACCCATGTCCAAGAAGTTTGTTTCTATTCCTTCAATGGACCTATAAAACCAATCTCCCAAAATAGCCAAGTCCCTTCTGAGTAGAGTTCTAATAATAACCACTAAGAAGAGACAACACTTCTTTGTGACTTGTGAGTCACAGAAGAGACATTTGTTTTGGGGTTCTCAGGACATTTTACTCTAGACTTCCATGTTTTGTTCAACATGAAAACCCAGAACATCAAAGTCCACAATGAGTGTGTACTTGGTTATAAGCATTGCTTCCTCTAATAGATCTCTGGGGTTGGTTCCCTATGTCTTTTCCTCCCTGTAGTCACCCACAAGAACATGCTTCACTCTGTGGACTGTGCAGGGTCCTAGGCCAGTGTCTCCTTTCCCAACTCTTTCCATAGAACATTCTCAGGGACAGTCAATGCTGCCCCTTTAACTCAGCTAAACTGCAGATTCACACACTTTAGCCAACTCTCATACTCAGTAGTTTAGGGGATTGTACCCCAAGTCACTCAAGACGGTCAGCTGAGGACAGCAGGTAGCATATGTAAGGTGGCTTCAGCAAATGGTCCCAGGAAAACCATAATGGGCACAGGAAATAACTGGAGCAGTGGGAATTCCTTGTTCCTTGTTGCCAGAGTCACAAACCTAGATCCCACTCCATTCTGTTCAAATGGTTTCTCTGTTATGTTCTCAAGTATGAATCCGACCTCCTACTCCCATCCTATGCCTGTGGCTCCAGCTTATAAAATTGGGCGTCTGTCTTCAGGCCTCTGATTTCTTTTTCTGTTATCTCCCTGTTTCTCCTTCCACTGTGAGGACTACTGTTCTTTTTTTTTTTAATAACTTTTTTATTGATTTCAGAGAGAGGAAGGGAGGGGGAGAGAGAAATAGAAACATCAATGATGAGAGAGTCACTGGTCGGCTGCCTCCTGCACGCCCCCTACTGGGGATCAAGCTTGCAACCCAGGCATGTGCCCTGACCGGGAATCAAACCGCAATCTCCTGGATCATGGGGGGACACTCAGCCCCTGGAGCCATGCCAGCTGGGCTGTTGGGTTCTACTTTTACTGGACTAACAGGATGGGATGAAATACTGACTAGGAGCTTTCCCTACCCCCAGATGTTATCGAATATTTCAGGGACTACAGTAGAGGGAGCTCTCCACGGAGAACAGGGTGCTCAGGGCCATGTTCCAGGATTTCCTGGTTCCTAGCATGAGGCTATCACCGCCATTCACTTATTTCACTTATGAATATGCTACAATTATCCAATCATTGTTACCATTATTACTTTAAACAGTTAACTTCTATATCAATTAAGAATAAGAAAAGTAAAATATTCCATTTAGCTTCATTATTCCTTCACCAACACTTTCTTTTCTTACACACATCTGTTTCTCATTTATATCACTTTCCCTTTTACCTGAAGACCTTTTAAAACTTATTTTTGCAAGAAAGATCTGCCAGTGACAAATTTCCTAAGTTTTGTTTTTTCTAAAAAGGTTTTTTTTTCTCCTTAACTTTTGGAGGATAACTTTGCAGTACATAGATAGCATATAGAGCCATATTTTTCAGTTAAAGCAGGAGCTGACAGGTAATCAAGGGAAAGAAGCTAAAATGTTCTACACAGTAATGGATGAGAGTATGGAAAATAGTATAAATTCATATTTAGATCAATATAAGTACATGTAAATATATATATACACACATAGACATATGCATGCATGTATACATATGGGTTAGTATTATACACATATTTTTCTTCCTTTGTCCCCTGAGAGGGTCTAGAAGCAAGGACAGCTCAGTACCAAGGAACACACTTAGCACCCACAGCTTGGTTTCTAATATCATTCTTCAATAAAAAGAAACAGGGCTCCTTGGAGAAAGGGCTAATTCTAGGACTGGGACAGAAAATACACAAGATGAGCCTAGAGTATATTGTAGTGCCAGGGGTTAGGAAATGCTTAAAGAACAATCAAGCACATTGATGGGCTCTGTCAAAGCAGCGCAGGAGCCAACTGAAAGAGCTCCCAATGGCCAAGCTGAAACAATTTGCGCAACAAAATAAATATTGTAGCATTGGATTATAACCCAAAGTATGAAATAAGTATCCATGAGTCCACACTGATATCAATACATGATTGAATAAATAAATAAGTGGAGAGAAGAAACAAATCTCCCCTGCAGAATATTCCACACAAATTACATAAACAGTCCTCAAGGCGGAAGGGCCTAACTCTCCATGTCTTAAGTGTGTGTTGCCCACAATGACTTCCTTCCTTTCAAAGAGTTCTATATGCAATGGGATAAAAGAGTAACTTTACAATAGAGAAGCCTGGGAAATACTTTCTCATCCAAGTGATCAAGGTCAACATCAGCAATGACGCTGTGTTGGCATCATGCACCTATGAAATGATGTGATGAGGATGGCTCTTTACTTCTGTGCTATTCCTCCCAAGAATCCAAAACCCTAGCCCACTGATGAGAAAAGCATTACACAAATCCAAGCAGAGGGGCAATCCTGAAATATGCCTCGCCAGTACTCCTTAAAACTGTCAAGATCATCAAAAACAGGGTAAGTCCAAGACTCTCATAAGCAAGAGGGACCTAAGGAGACGTGATGACTTAAAGTGATGTGGATCCTGAATGGGCTCCTGGAACAGAAAAGGGACATTAGGTAAAACCAAGGGGATGAGAGTAAAGTATGGGCTGTAGGTAAAACCGTTGTAGCAATATTAGTCCATTAACTTTGCCAAATGGGCCATATTAATTTAAAATGTAAACAATAGAAGAATCTGGGTGTGGAGCATATGGGAACTCTCTATACTATATTCAAAATATTTTTGCAAATCTAAAACTACACTAAAAATATAAATTTATTTTAAAACAAATGGCCACAGACTTCTGGATGAACATGGCAGTTCAAGTGAGGAAACATTTTCAATTAACCCTCTTTTCCCCCCAGCGGTTTGGATGTACACTTAATATACAAAAGTTTCACTCTTGAATGTGTATGTTCAAACTAAATGAGTTTGGACGTATACACTCACCCAGCAACACTCTTCTCGAAAGAGAAATTCCCTTCAGTTTTGGTCAGGTGGCCGCCCAGGAATCCAATGGGACTCCCTCGGAGGCAGCTGAGAAGGACAGCTCACGTCACTCACAGCTGCTGCTACAGCTCCCCCAAGGCCAATTCTGTGCTAAGCTTCCTGAATGGATTATCACCCCATCACTGTACAGATAGAAAGACGAAAGGAAGACACTCCCAGGTGCCTATTCAGCATTCATTCTCCTGCTTACCCACCAACGGAATATTTTTTTCAGGGCAGAGATGAACCTAGTTAAGGGAACTCCAGCTCCCCTGAAGCTAAAGGTGACAACCTGCCCTGAGCTAGGGGTTTCAGGATAGGCTTTGACTCCCAGGTCTAGGGCCACCTTCTTTGCTTCTTTCCTCCTGTTTGCCTGGAATGCAGACGCGAGGCTGGAGGAGAGCAGCCTGCTGCAAACGAGGCAGTAAAGTAAGCAAGAGCTCAAAAGCCTCACCTAAGGTGGTAGCATGGAAAGAGAGAAACCCCGGACACAGATAACATTGCGGGCCTCCGTGTCAGCCTGAACACCGATTTCAGGACTTTGATTTGTGTGGGAAAACAAATCCCTAATTGATTAAGCCATTCAATTGTGTTTCTGCTACATGATTTGAGCATGACTCTAGTAGAAGATTTCTGTAACTTGCCAAGTTCTCACACACAGGGCAGTGTATATCTGGGTTCCAAGTCAGGTTGGCGTGACTCTAAAACTCTAAACTGCTGTATTTTCCTTCCTTTTACATTTGTGGATATTGCTTGTTATTAACTGGTTCACTCTGAGTCTTCCCAGCTCCTGATTTTCAATATTGACTTTATAATTGAGACACAGAAGACTATTTCTGGGCTCACCTTCTGCCTCTTTCTGTTCCTGGCCACCTCAGGTAGCAAGCCAACTTCTGCAGGCCCCCTGGTGTCCTGGGATGTGGGGCTCAGACAAAGCGAGCTGGACAAGCGTGCAGTTTGAATAGTTTAAGCTCCAGCTCCAGTTCAGCACCTTTCCCTCACTGGCCCTTTCTGATCTTGCTATGAGATAGCTGTTCCCGCTACTCCGCATCTCTCATCCCCCTACACAAATCATCCTACACAAATCTTACCGAGCTAATCACCAAATCAAATGGTAAGTTAGCTCGAGCTCAGATTCCTGCATTATAAGAAGGGAAGGTGGTGACAGCAGAGATAGTAAGGACAGGCAGGCGGGGAGCACATGGCAGGGAGGAGAACACCCTTCCGCTTCATCTCTCTCCTCCTTACCTCACCTCCCTCAAGGCTCCCTCCTCTCTTCTGCCTTTGGTTAATTCTATTCTTACCACATCACTCACAGCTGCTTTGGGAAAAATAAATTAACGAGGGCCACTAGCCCTGGTTTGTGTCCCCGGTTCACCATCTACCCGGGGCTGCCAGGACCTCCATGGTGCTCTGTGAGGCAGCTCATGTGCCCTGAGCAGGGGCGGGGTTGATCTGCCATAGGCGGACACCAGGACCCCCTTCCAGAGCCAAAGCACCGTGGACCTGAGCACAGGGTTCCTCCTGATGGTCCCATCTCTTCCACTCTGAAGCCTTGACTATCAAGGCTAAGATCCAAACCTCTCAGAAGCCAGTTTCGTCTTTGCACACAGTCCCTAGCAGCTCCTGGAGGAGGGACAAGGCACCTGCTGAGCCCTCAAGGAAGGAGCTAATGAGCAGATTAGCACCTCCTGTGCAATTAGCCCTGGGCCCCCTGCAGAGATTCAGCTCCTTGAGTCTGCCTTCTCCTGGCTGTCGCCACCTGATGTCCACCCCATGCTTAGCCTCTCCTCAGTGGAACTTGGTGAACCCCCCTTCCCCAGCCTGCTCTTCCTTGCGGCCCATAGACAATATTACACCCATCTTCAGCCTCCAGGCCTCCCTCCTTCTCTCTTCCTCCTGACCACCCCTTTTCACAAATCCGCCCCAGGCCAGGCCTTGCCTCCCTGGACTCTTCTCTGCCTCTCTGAGTTACCATGTGCATTTCTGTATTATGTGTATTTGAAGCCCTTGAGATTGGGCCTGCCTCCCTCCCACTCCAGGGTCACTCTCCATAGTCCTCCAGCTCACTTGATTTGCAAGGCCCATCCTGAAAGCTCTATTTTCCACTTAACCTCCCTTAATCCCACATGCTAAAAGTGGATTACTTCCTTCTGAAGCCCCAAAGACGTGCATCTCTCTTTCCCCTGCTGATAGCACCCTTTCATTTTCTGCCTGATCGTGCGCTGCACTATACACACATCTTTTCTAAATTGCTTTTTGGGCAGAACCATCTGTGCGCCCTGTCTGGTGCTGAGGCCACTCATTTTACATTGTGTGTGCTCAGGAAGGAGCGCGCGAGTGAATGAAGGAACGAATGAGCAGTCTCAGAGCTCACCAAACCCAGCCGCAAGCACCCACATGCCGTTGCAAAGGCGAGGAGTGCCCTCAGAGAAAGGAAACGAACTGCTCAAGGTCTCCCTCCTTCCTCGTGGCAGGGTTAGCCTCAGATGACAGCTGAGCTATGACCAGAACAACATCAGGCTTGGAACTATGAAACAAACTGACATTTGGAATTCCAGCTCTGATCTCTCACGCTTGATACTTAACAAACAACAACAATAACAAAACTAATATTGATTAAATTTTAATCACTTGCAGGTGTTCTGCTAGGAGCTTCAGGTGGGCTATCTCATTTGATTCTCACAACAGTCCAACGAGTTAGGGGTATTTTTGCCCCCACTTTTCAGATGACCCCAAATCTTAGACTAAGCGATTTTGGCAAGTCATATACCTGTTAAATAGTTGAGAAAGATGTGAACTTATGTGATCTCACGTGAGGAGCCACACTCTGAAACAACATACTAAGTTACTCAAACTCTCTGGACCTCAATTTTACCACCTGTAAAATAGGCATAGTAGTAGCATATCATTATGACGTATGACATACGTAACATAGCCACACAGTCTGCAGCATCTTCTGTCATTCAATTAAGACTCCAGAGAGCTGAATGTTCATCTTACATATGCCTCAGTCCCCACATCTAAAAAGTGAGGAATTTGACTAGACAGTATTTCAGGTCTTCCCTCTACTATATTCTGGGCATCCTCATGCTGAATCTTCTGGCTGGGACCTGCTGATATCCAATTGATTTTGCTTTGTGCCTGGTCATGTGCTCATTGACATGTGGCGCCACTGGCATGATGTACCATGTTCATTAATGTGACAGGCTTGCCTCAGGCTCTACACACAAGAACAAAGCTTCCTATGAAACATTCTTCCAGTGTTTATTGTCATTTAGGGTGGGGTCATTTTTAGATATAATTCTTCCATATATATTAGTGATTTTTAGAGAGAGAGAAAAGGAGAGGGAAAGAGAGAAACATCAACGTGAGAGAGGAACATTGATTGGTTACCTCCCGCATGCGCCCCAACTGGGGATCAAACCCACAACCTGGGCATGTGGCCTGACCCAGGAATCGAACTGGCGACCTTTCGTTGCACAGGACCTTACTCAACCAACTGAGCCACACAGGCCAGGGCACTTTTTTGTTTTTTAATGAAAAATAAAATTTTGCACAATACTATTCACATGTAACATTAGAACTTAGAAATATATCTTTGATGTCACTCCATGGAGTAAAAATATTCTTCATATTTTAATAACTAAATAATATATAATAGAAGTTTACTTTCTCTTGCTATTTTCAAATAATATACTTTGAAACATTTTTCTTGATTCAACATAGTTTTATAATTTTGGTGGTTGCATAAAATTTCACTACACTGAAGTGCCATAATTTATTAAACTCCAATGTTGGTTATTTAGGTTATTTCCAATTTTCCTTGGATTTAAGTGCAAATTCATGAAACATTAGGTTTCTGGGTTAGAGTAGGGCATTTTGCACTATCTAAAATTGGCAACAAAATAAGTCCGATTTTTTAGGTTTTAAATGAAAGGGCACACAATATCACCCGATGGTGAATTTCTTATATATGGCTCTGTATAATACTCAAAAGCTCATGCTTTGTGGGCAAAGAGCTGGTATGTAGTAATTTTTATTTTACTTCATCATTCATTTATTCAATTTATCAAAATGTTTATTTCAGGCATACTGTATTCTAAGCACTCTGGTAGGTTCCAATGATATGGGTAGAAAACCTCCCCTGACCTTGTGGGATTTACAGTCTAGCAAGGAAAACAGACAGTGCAATAGTAAAACAAACAGACATTAGAGTGAGCACATACGGAAGGAGAGCCTACCTATATTTAGGTCATTTACTATGTGTTTACTCTGGGCAAGTTATTTAACATTTCTGTACTTCAGTTTCCTCATCTGCAAAATAGAGAAAAATGATAGTTAACATGTGTGAAATGCTTAGAAGACTCTTTGACATGTATTAAGTACTCAGTACATGTTAGCTATTATTGTTGTTTGTGTTAATTATTCATTGCTACATACCAAGTTATGTAAAAATTTAGCACTTGAAACAACACGATTTATCATCTCGCATAGTTTTGATGGCTAGGAATCCAGAGGCAGCTTAGCGCTGACTCAGGCTCACGCGTGAAGCCGCAGTCATCTGAAGGCTTGGCTAGCATGTGGAAGATGTGCCTCCTAGGAGGCTCCTTCGCATGGCTGTCGGCAGGAGGCCTCAGGTCCTCATCCTGCCGATTTCTCCACAGGGTCACTTCAGTGCTCTTACACTGTGGCACCCAGCTTCCCCTGGAGCAAGTGACCCGGAGAGGGGAGGAGGCCGTGCCTTAGAAGTCACCTCCACCCAAATCTACTTGTTAAACGTGAGACACCGAGTCCTGCTTTTAATTAAGGAAATGGGAATTAGGGTTCCCTTTTGAACACAGTGTCAAAGAGTTAGTGCATGTACTATAAAACACCACGCAGATGCGGGACCACCCCCTGCCTGGCCCACAGGAGGTGTCCTCTCTCTCCACTCTTTTGTGCCCTCTGAGTACAACTGTGTAGACAACACAGCCGCTTCATGATGTTCATCGGCCGAGGTGCCTTTTCTAAACCTTATTTCTACAAATGCAGCACCGGCTAGTTCTCCCCACCGATGCCTGGCAGGCTTCACCCGGCCTTTGGTTTTCTAATAGACCTGTTCTCTTCAGTTATGTTTGTCTCCTTTTGGCAGGATGTGGACCAGTCTAACTGTATATTTTTTAATTTATGTATTTACAAGATGTCACATCCTTGGCATAGATTATCTTTAATATTTACTTAAACTCTGCAAAGCAAGTAGTATTAGCTCTCATTGTAAATGAGAAGTCTGAATCTCAGGGAAATCAAGGTTTGCACAAGATAACTCAATAATGAAACTAAAGTTCAGAGCTAGGCTGGGTGAACCCCCATTTGGCCCATGCCACGATGTTGCAATTCCTTAAGGCTTTCTTTCGGAATGAGAAGCCTGCAAAACCCTGTGGTCAGTCATGTTATTCCCAATTTACCAGTTTGCTTTTCAAACATTTCCCAAAAGTTTTTTCTACTCCCCCCATCTACGACAATGAGATGTCACCCACACATAGCATTGCCAGAGAAAATACAGAATGACCAGTTAAATTTGCGTTTTAGATAAACAAGTAATTTTATTAGTATAAGTCTGTCTCATGCAATATTTCCATAGCCTGGGACATACTTAAGCTAAAAAGAAGTTTCTTGTTCATCTGAAATGCAAATTTAACTGGGCAAGCAGTGACAACGTATGTATATACTACATACGTACATACAGCTCTATGTATATACTACATATGTGTATGTGTATGTACATATGTATATACTACATACAGCTCTATGTATATACTCCCTCTCCCATGCGAGACCTGAGACCTGAGCGGATTCTAAGGGCTCTTGTTTCCTGGCACAGTCACAAGGCGGGTGTGGAGCCTAGGTAACCAAAGCTTTCAGTCCGTGCTTCTGCGTGAAGAACCCAGCACCGTGGCCGGGGGAGCTGAAGCATCTGATGACGCAGGAGAAGCAACCCTGGCTGCTCCACCTCAGGTAGATGCAAGGCAGTGAGACATTTCCCCTCTGCTCAGTCAGAGATGAGTCTGCATGTGGAGACCAGATTCTGCAGGGTTACTTGTAACAAAGTTCTCACCACAAATTCATGCCCTTAAAAGGCCCCACTGCCATTTCATAATTAATAACCTTGGGTACAAGCCACAGCTTGGATGACTCTACAGCAACTCCAAATAAGACAGAATCTACAATAATAATTTTTTTAGTGTGAAAATTGGTGAGGACAGATGGACACTTCTGCTGTCCTATAACGCACTTGCCCAAATCCTGGCTGACCTCTCCACCATTCCTTCCACATGCAGCCATGCCTGGAGAAGACAATGTGAGCCACCCAAATGGGCTGGCAGACTCTCAGGATGTATGTGTGTTTTCAGTGGAAAGTCCACCCCAAATCCCTTAGGATAAAGTGCCAAAACCCTGAAATGTGCTCCAGGCCGTATGCGATGATCCTGTTCCTACAGGTACATCATTATCTATGCCTCTGATCACACTGGTCTTTCAGATCCCCCAGTAATTTTCTTTCCTGGAATGTTCTTCTTTATTCTCTTGGAGAGCACCTACTGATGTTTCCGGTAGCAGCTGAAATATGACTTCTTAACAGGCTTTGGCTCAGCCCTACCCATCTCTCCTTCACAGACAGGTCAGCTTTGCCAGTCATATGCTTTCATGGCCACAAATATCTTGGACTTTATTAAACTCTTAGTATGATGATATAGTTAATTCCTGTCTCCCCTGGTGGAGTTTTAGTTCACTGATGGCAGGTATCATGTCTCTTCTGTTTACCCATGGATCCCTAACAACTATATAAATGTTAACATGCAAAATAAGTGTTAATGAAATAAATGAACGGGAACTTCTGCTATTGCAGGCTGGCCACTCAGAAGACCTCTCCAGTCTCCTCCCTGCCTTCCTCTCACACCTTGAGCCCCCCAGGTCTGTGGTCCTGAACACTGACTACCATATCTCTTCTCTCTCCTTGACCTGTTGAATTGGAGAACAGCTTAGGAAAACTCCTTCCTGGTTGACTTTCGATACTTGGGATTTTGCCACTCCAGGCATTTGTTGTGTCCGTCAATCCCCAGTCACCTTAATGACTAGGAAAGACATGGGACATGGAGAAAGGACAGCATACCTGACTTCAAAATGTCAGGCTGTTCTTTCCTATTAGCAGGACCAAGCTCTATTTTGTCCCCTGAGTTTTCCCATGGTATCTTCACTCTGCACCACCTCTTCTAAACCCACAATCACACTACCTGTTACTGGCTGTCTTCTAGCATTTAAAAACTTCAGCTAAAGCCAGATAGTCAAGAGGGCGTGCAGCTTCTAGTATCAACAACATGACATACCAATAACACTTGATTTGCCAATATGTCTGGTTTGGGGTGTGTTTTCTTTTTTTGGTTGTTTGCCTATGAACAAGATTATGGGGTTGTATATCAACAAGTATGTACCAAATTTTTTAAAAATCCCCTCTAATCTATGAAAATATATTCCAAATTATTTTAATATTCAGAAAGTCCTTTAGACCTGCTCTGTTCAATATGGTGGCCACAAACTACATGTGACTATTTGAAATTTCAACTTTCCTCAGCCTCACTAGCCACATTTCAATGCTCAGTAGCCTCATGTAGCTACTGGCTACTGTATGAGTGAGAATACAGGACCTTCCCATCAGCACAGAATACTTTTCTTTTTCTTAAAATCAGGCTTGTAGCTACATAAGGGAGTACATTGCTTTTACTTCCCAGTGCCGGGCAAAGTTGTCTCTGGTGGGGCTGTCTCCATGCTGCGAGTCTATCTCAAAGCTTCGTGCCCTGGCTTTCACCCCACTTCCCTAATCCCTTAGGATGTAGTTCTGATGTTTTCATTAATTGATCTATAGATAATCCCAGATACTGTCCTTGATAATCTCATCTGTCCTCCTAGTATAATTTACACCAGGCAAGCCAAGCTCTTGCTTTTAATAAATTTACTCTTTCAAATTCGAAGTATGATAATAGAAAGAGATCCTGGCAAAGGTGCCTCTTCAACAATTTCCTGAACGCGAGTTTGCTTATCCCAGGAAAATATATTTTCTGAAAAACAAAGGAGCCAGCAGCTGAGTACAGTGGTGTCCGCCTTCTCCCCGAATGCGCAGTGGGGCTAAAATTAAGTTTCCTGTGGCAAACACATCCTTCACTTTCCCTACCCCCTAGTGTTGGCCAAAAGCAATGTGGTTAAAAGGAAGCAGGTGTGGGGGCGAGTCTCCGCTCCGCTTCTGCAGCGAGGGGACTGTGTCCACTTTCAGCGCAGGCCGTCTGCACTGTCTCCGGCCCTCTCCTATTTGCCAGCCCTCCCAGCCTTGCTTAACCGGTGCCCAGGTACCTGAGAAACAGACCCTGACCCGGTGAAAACGCACAGGCCTGCTTGTGGGAAAGGCCGGTAACGGTATTTGGAAGAAGCTATTGTTCTCGCTAAGTGATGATTTTAGAGGATGACAAGGTAAGAGGAGATGTTAGCATAGGACAGGAAAGGTGGCTATCAGGGCTTATTGGAAGAAGAGGGGCACTTAATATAGCTGGAGGGAAGAGAAAACCAGCCAACCAGCCTCTGGCTGCCCATCCGAGGGTGGAACTGGGCACCAGTAAGGACGCTCGTCTATGAAGGTGGCTGCTCAGAGGCCTGTGTGAGGCTGTTAAGAAGAAAGCATTTAAACGGGCTGAGGTGTGGTGGACTCACACATTTTAACTCAGATTACAACTTGTTGCTTTTTTCTATAGCTCACCTGGCACCAACAGCTAATGATTTGGGAAAATAATAATCTGTGTTCAAACTCACCTATTTTGATCTTTATTTCAACAGTCTTGGGGGGGCTCTAAGTTTCTCAGAATCCATCTCTGTTCTTCATTCTCTGAAATGACATCCAAGGTAGGAGGTGAGGTGTGCACAGAGAAGCCCCTAAACGAAGGGGGTTTTCCTGGGGTGCCAACACCTACATACTAATTTTCAAGTCTTTGCATCTTTTTCAAAAGAACTCTCAGATTTAGGTTTTTGATTTGTCAGCTAGTCAATGCTAGACAGCTAGCTATTCCTTCTGTGACTGGAGGTGGCGGAGAAATGAAAACTGTGTGTGCTGGAGAGTGGTGGCTGTGGGCCCCCAGAGACAGCCAGGGTGCTCAGAGCCTGGGGATCCCTGGGCACTTAACAGAACAAGGGATTCCTACCTCTCCTGCAGCCCCTTTAGTGACCATATTCTGGGTTTTGGTTTCTCCTGTTTTTCATTTACATAGATGTTCCCATTTCCTTTCCATTGCCTCAAAGTTTCCTGAAGCCCCACATCAGTTGATGACTCACACGACCCAAACTATTGCATCCCCTGTACTTTAAAAGATTTGTTCTCTTTTAATTTTATTAATTACATGGAGACAAATAAACAGAAACTATACTCTGGCTCTTCGGCTTCATTAGGACTTACTAAATGCTTCGGAAGTTGTGAAATAGCCCTGGCAGTGATGCACTGGCTCCAGCCAGCGGATGTAGCTGTTTAGTGCTCTAATTGTTGACCCCTCTTCACTTCAATTTTCATTTTTGCATTAAGCCAAGAATTTGATATAAAGTTGTTTTAATTTTAGTTTTCTAAGTGGTAGGGATTATTTTGTTTAGTATTCTGGGAGTTTTGGTAGGGCACTGGGAGGAGGTAGGGGTGGATGTATTTATTTAAAAAACAACAACACATAATTGTATTAATTAAAGTCAAAAGATAGGAGTCATTTTTTTCCTGCTTGAAGGACTTGTTGCTCCTACCTATCAACTGAAGGAGGCATCTTCAGTGTCCTAATCATTATGATTGTTCCTGGGGTATTTGAAGAAAATGTGTGCTGATTATATTTTTGTGTGTGTGTAAAATTTTTCAAAGGTCTCTTTGAAGATTCTGTATTTTGGGTTATGTTTAGAAATTCCACCTCCTCATAAAGATTATGTAAAGACTCATCTATATTGTTTGGGGACATAATGTTTTCAGGTTGTAGGTTTTCAAATTTTATTTCTATTTTATTTTTTATTATGTTGACATTTAATATTATTTTATATTAGTTTCAGGTGTACAGCATACTGGTCAGACATTTATAAAATTTACAAAGTGATCCACCTGATAAGTCTAGTACCCACCTGGCTTCAAACAGTTATTGTAATATGATTGACTGTATTTCTTATCCTGTAATTCACATCCTCACAATGACTTGGTAACTGCTCATTTGTACTTCCTAATCTCTTTATCTTTTTCACCCAGTTCTCCCAGTCCTCCCTCACATCTGGCAACCATCAGTTTGTTCTCTGTATCTATGAGTCTGTTTCTGTCTTGTTTGTTTATTTTCTTCTTTAGATTATGTAAGTTAAATCATATGGTATTTGTTTTTCTCTGTCTGAGATATGTCATTTAGCGTAATGCCCTCTAGTTCCATCCATGTTGTCATAAATGGTAAGATTTCATTCTTTTTTTATGACTGAGTAAAAATTTCATTGTATGTATGTACCACATCTTCTTTTTCCAATAGTCTGAACAGACACATAGATCTTGGGAATGGAATAGAAAGCCCAGAAGTAAACCCACACCTATGTGGTCAACTAATTTATGACAAAGGTAGTAAGAATATACCATGGGGAAATAACAGCTTATTCAATAAATGGCATTAAGAAAACTGGACAGGTACATGCAAAAAAGTGAAACTAGACCACATTCTTACACCATACACAAGAATGAACTCAAAATGGATTAAGGACTTAAATGTAAGATCCAAACCATAAAACTCCTAGAAGAAAACATAGGCAGTAAAATCTATGACATTGCTCTTAGTAATATTTTTTGTTATATCTCCTCAGACAAGAGAAACAAAAGAAAATATAAACAAATGGGATTACATCAAACTAAAAAGTTTTGGCACAGCAAAAGAAATCATCAACTAAATTAAAAGACAACCTACCAATTGAGAGAAGATATTCACCAGTGATACATCTGATAAGGGGTTAATATCCAAACTTTATAAAGAACTCATGCAACTTAACATCCCCCCCCCAAAAAAAATCCAATTAAAAATGAGCAGAGGACTTGAATTGACATTTTTCCAGTGTTTTCAGGTTTTATATTTAAATCTTTAATCAACATGAATTAAATCTGGCACAAGATAGGGGTCTACATCTATTCTATCCTTTCCAAATGATTATCCATTTAACCATGGTTTCTAAGAAGCCAAGCCATCTTTACCTCTCACTTAACTTCACACTAAACTCTATCAATATTTTTGTCTATTTCGCAACCATATAATGTTTTCACATCTGTTAGTAAAGTTATCCCTCATTACTCTTTTTCTATAACAATGTCTTTGCTAGTAGCATTCATTTTTTAAATAGATTTTTTTTTAAATAGTCATTTGCTATATTTGATTGGAATTGTTCTAAATATATGGAAAAATTAGGGAGAATCAACATTCTTCAATAATAACTTTCCATTGAGGCATTTAATATAGAATCCTAATTATTAATGCTTAAACATAAATCTGCCATTCAAGGTCACTGAAATAAGCAGGTTCTATAAAAATATTATCAGTGAGATAATATTTTATGATGTCATAAAATAGGAATGTGTTTTGTATTGCCTTCTCTTTAAATTTTACCAAAGTCCTTTTTTAGATAAACCATAGTGATCGTCTCCTGAAGAGTCATAAATTTGGTGACCCCCAACAGTCCACTGGGCCTTGTATCTAATTTCAGCCCAAAAGAATGATTTAAGATCAATTTCTCTAACTTCTAAATCAGCCACCTGCCAACGTTTAATTGGCTCATATCTAACACTTGGACTCTGTAGGTCAACTCATTTAGTTACGTGAATGTACATTTTTGCAACTAATTTATCTTGGAATTTCATTAAGAATGGCATTGCTTAAAATTAATCATCTTTGAGTGAATTATTGCAAGGTTTTATGGTGATGGCAAACCATGGTGATGGGTGATTGTAAACTCTCAGAACATTTTCAGAATCAGTGTGCCTGCACTTTACAGCTCAGAGCTTGGAGGCCTTGGCCTTGCTGTCCTGTTTCAAGTATATCAAGACAGTTTTTTTTAGCCCTGCTCAAATGTGTTTCTTTGTTTCACCCCTGTGTAAAGAAGGAATAGCCTTACTTACAGAAACAAGGTTTTCAAACACTATAATATTTTTCAAGATAAGTCAGCCCACCATTTGTGTATGATTTCTGTGAGACATCAATTTTATCCTTGGTCTTCCCATATTATAACTTCAACCCGCTCCTCAAAGTTTGTCCCAAATGCCATTGTGAAACATGTTCCCTTAGCCACTGCTCTCTTCTTTGACAACTTTGTACATATTAGACAAAGGAGACCCTATGGATGGGCATAACTCCATAAAAGTGTAGCTTGAAGTGGAAACTATAACTTTTCTCCAATTGCAGTAAAATGCGTATGTATCTTATATATAACACTTTTCATCTTAAACTATTTTTAAATGTACTGTTCAGTAGTTTTAAGTATATTCACATTATTGTGTAACCAATTTCCAAAATGTTTTATCTTGTAAAATTGAAACTGTACTGTCAAACAGCAACTCCTCATTCCACCCCCCAAGCCCTGGCATTACCATTCCACCTTCTGTTTCTATGAATGTTACTGCTCTCGCGTAAGTGGAATTGTCCAGTATTTGTCTTCCTGAGACTGGTTTGTTTCACTTAACATAATGTTCTATGAGTCCAGTCATGTGGTAGCATGTGTCAAAACTGTCTTCCCTTTAAGGCCAAACAATAGTCTATTACATGTATATAACACACTTTGTCTTTCCATTCATCTGTCAATTACCTCCACCTTTTGGCTAGTGTGAATAATACCAAGGCTATGAATATCAATATGCCAATATCTTTTCAAGATCTTCCTTGCAACTGTTTTGAATATGTATACCTAGACGTGGGATTGCTGAATCGTATGGATAACTCTATTTTTAATTTTTTGATGATAGTCATATTGTTTTTCATAGCAGCGCCACTATTTTACATTTCCACGGGGTTGCCATTTCTCCAAATCCTTTCCAACAATCGCTATTTTCTGTTTTGTTTTGTTTCGTTTTGTTTATAATACTCATCCTAACGGGTGTGAGGTGGTGTCTCACTGTGCTTTCGATTTGCACTTCCTGAGGGATTAGGGATGTTAATCATCATCTCATGTGCTTGTTGGCCATTCGTATATCTTCTCTGGAGAATTATCTATTCAAGCCCTTTGCTCATTTTAATTAAATTTGGTTCTTGAGTTGTAGTTCTTTATATATTCTGGAATTAATCCCTTATATGATTGGAAGTATTATCTCCCATTCTGAATTCTATCGATGCAATCCTTTGACCCACAAAAGTTTTAAATTTTGATGTCTTCCAACATACAAATTTTTACTTCTGTAGCCTGTGCTTTTGGTGCCATATCTAAGAAGTAATGCCAAATCCATTACCATGAAGCTTTTCCCTGTTTTTTTTTTAAGAGTTTTACAGTTTTAGCTCTTAAGTTTAGGTCTTTCTTCCATGTTCAGTTAATTTTTGTATATGGTGTAATGTAAGGGCCTAACTTCTTTCTTTTGTATATGGATATTTATTTTCCAAACACTATTTGTCAAAAAGATTGTTTTCCCCAAGTTGAATGACCTTGGCTTTCTTGTCAAAAATCAATTTGACCATAGGTGATAGCAAAGTAGGTAAACACTCTGCTCACCTCCTCCTATGACCGTATCAAAATTACAACTAAATTATAGAAAAATCAACCTGGAGAACCATCTGAAGACTAGCTGGACATAATTCCAATAACCAAGGATATAAAGAAGAAGCCACATTGCTGGTAGAAAGGACGGAGGCCTGAAATGGGTGGCCCCTCACTCACATGTGGCAGCCTTAGCATAGGTAGCTAAATATTAATAAAGAAATAGAGCAAAGGGTATCAGGCATTACTAAACACAATCAACTAGGGAGCACAGGCTCGCTTCACTAGGAAGTTACAGCTTCACACACTCCCTGGGTATCCTCAGCCCTTGGGACCAAATCCCCCGAAGTGGGCATACCTGGGGAGAAATAGAAACAGCAGGAGAAATTCCTCTGTTGGGTGCATGCCCAGTAGAGGCCCAGATGGTGACCATAAAAGCCTGTCTGTCTAGCCTTGGAAAAGCGTCAGACCGGAAAAGGAGCACAGGACCCCGGAATATCTAGGAAAGGGATTGGTTAGGGAGAAGATCCAGTGCAAGCCAGCAAAAGATTGGGAAGTTGATAGGTTGTTTTGAAAAAAACACCTGGTCCTCCCAAAGCCCAAAATAAAATAATCAGCATGACAAAGAGTTCTCTCCTTCTCCCCTTCCCCCACCCCCCACTCCCCATGTGCTTGCTTCATTTGTTTGGGCACATTTTGTAGCAGCCATGAAGATCTAGCCTGGGGCCCTCTGCAGACCACACGGGCTCCAAAAGACTAAGCTTTAATATGACACAGAATCTCTGGACACTTGTCTTTGTTCTTGATGAAGACAAGGCTGGACTTTTTCCATTGCGGGACAAATGAAGATGATACATTGGGAATGTATTTTGATTTTGCTTCTACAATGAATCTTACAACAAAGCCTCAACCTCCCATGCTTGGGACTCTTGTAATCCTTTCCTTGCAACCCTGTGAAAGAAGCCCATTTCCAAGGGCAAGAGCAGTTGATAACTGGGAGGGATATCACAGCTGCAAAGGACCTACTTAGCTAGTGAGAGGGCCCCATACCCACACTGGGGACACTGAAGCACAAGTGCAAGGAATAGAAGTCCTAAAAACTTCTGGGTGAAAATCAGCAAGGATTCCATTTATTCGGGTGAGACAGAAGGCTACTGGAAACCCAGGCATCCTTTTAAAGGGCCCATGCACAGACTCTGGTGAAGGGACTGACTGCAGCTGGGAAGGGTGCCGGAGATATACATGGAGAAACTGAGTTGTGTGGCTTCAGTGATAGCTGGAGGGGTAGCTGGTTTTATCCATGTGTTGAACCCACCTCCCACACAGCCAGCAGGGGGGAGGTTTATAACATCTTTCTTATGTTATAAACTACCCCCACAAGGCCAAATCTGAATCTGCATTAACATGGATAAACACCACTTGCCCTACTCTCTTGATTCCCTAAGTACCTGCCTCGCCCAACTTGCAAACTGCCCAAGGTTCTTTCGGAGGCCACACCTTATAGGCAGGCCTCAGATTGCCCTTTTGATGAGCAGTCCCAAGGTTGGAACTGGTGGCAGCTGGCCTCAGTTCACAATATGACTTTTCCCATGTGCCTCCAACCCCAGCACAGCAAGCTACCAGCCTCTGATCCCTTTGTAACTTTTACCATGTAGTGCTTGGCCAGACACAGGCAGTGCCTGACCTTGTCCTGCAACAGAGCTCCTCCAAAGAAGCCCGAGAACCAACATACCCAGTGACTGACTTCAGGCCACAACAGAGCACCACCAGATTAGCTCCATAACTGGCACACTCAAAAGGTGGTCTTGGCAAGCATCAGAGCACACCAAGGAAAATTATGCTCCATGGGGTCAGCACCCACACAGCACCTACTACACTGTTGTCATGGCCAATATTCACAGCCAGTCAGCCTGAGGGTAAACCACACCCACTGATGTACTTGCAGCAACCAAGGTTCAACTACAACAGGAGAGTACACACAACCCAAGAAAAGGGACACACATGAATCACCTGGTACAGGAGATCAGGGAGACTGTGCCACAGGGCTCCACAAGATTTGTACTACATAAAGCCAGCCTGTGAAAATGGAGAGACATGGAAGATCCACCTAATACATAGAACCAAACACAGAGAGGCAGCCAAAATCAGGAAACAAAAAAACATGTCCCAAATGGAAAAACAGAAGAAAACTCCAGAAAAAGAACCAAACAAAATAGAGGCAAGCAACTTACCAGATGCAGAGTTCAAAACACTGGTTATAAGGATGCTCAAGAAACTTAGAACTTCAACAGAGACAGTAAGCATAAAAAATGACAAGAAATCATAAAAAGAACCAAAGAGAAATGAACAATATTATAATGAAAATAAAGAACAC